>NC_053389.1:40752305-41102305 GCF_905171765.1 Bufo bufo
ACTTCACTTTTTATCAGGTCTAAGTAGATATTACTGATTGGTGCACTGAGTATTGTTATAACATCCCAGCACTATGTCTGTAGAATGTACGCATGGACAGCATAGAAATATCTATTACATGCACATTACACATCCATTTTCCTGCCGCACACTATATACTCCACACACACTATATATCCCCACAAACACAGTCTATAGATTAGAGTTTGTATCCTGTTGCTCAGAACTGAGAAGCTTTCTTTGTCTTACCGCCAGTATTTGCTGGTTCATTTAGAGTTACCCAGGGTGCACCATGGGGAGGCGAACCAGCTGTACACCCCATACCGTACCGTACCTTCACTAGACTGGTACATCTCTGCTCAGCTGGCCAATATCCGATTGCTCAGACCCCACACACATACAATCGCAATACAATCCCATCTTATAACGGTAACATTAAGGGTCCATTCACACATCAGTAGAATGGATCCGGATCCATTCCGCAACGTTGCAGAACGAATCCGGACCCATTCATTGGATCCGGACCCATTCATTCTCTATGGGGCCGGAAGAGATGCAGACAGCACACAGTGTGCTGTCCGCATCCGCATTTCCGGAGCGCAGCCCCAATCTTCCGGTCCGCGGCTCTCAAAAAAAAATAGAACATGTTCTATTCTTTTCCGCAATTGCGGACAAGAATAGGCAGTTCTATGGGGGTGCCGGCCGGGTGTATTGTGGATTCACAATTTGCAGATCCGCAGTACATTACGGACGTGTGAATAGACCCTAAATCTAATATTTTCCGTTCAAAGACTTAAATACTTTTTGGTGTTTTGTTGAGGACATTATTTTAAATAAAAATTGGTGTTATATGCTTGCGTCTTTATCCTGTAGTGCATGGCAGAGCGGGGCTACGACCGCACCTGGGTCAACGCAAAGAAGCAGGCCCTTGTGAGTGAGATCCGTCAAGGTCAATCACCCTCGGATGGCTGTATTGAAAAAATGGTCCGATTTAAAGCGTCGGAACTCGGATCGGATCAGAGAGATCCGTGACAGAAAATGCTCAGGTACAATGCTTACATTACTTTTGTATCTCTCTCCAACACTCTGTAATGTATATATACAGTTATGAAAATAAGTATTTCATCCCTTTACAAATGATTACTTATTAAATGTTGTGACATGTAGCAAATCAGCCAGTTACATCATACATACATCTCTACTTCGCCATGAGTATATATATATATTTATACACACAGTGAGGTACAAGTGTTAAGGCTGGCCGCAAGCTAGCCTGGATTTGTGGGAGGGGCCGGTACCTGTCTTAAGCAGTCTGGCTCTCCCAGGCAGCACGTCGGCATTCGGACGTCTGCTACTTCCGGGTGTGACGTCATCAGCAAGCGTCCTGCACGAGTCGGATCTCAGAGAAGCCGGGTGTACCTTTCCCTTCAGTCTGCAAGCTGTTCAGGTCGTTTTCCAAGATAACTGGTTTGTTTGGGGAGCGTGGCAACGTGGAGGAGGGTAGGAGGGTGTGTAGAGAGGGGGAAGTGTGCCGGAGGATCGCTTCTCCTCACTGCGTTCAGGCACATGCAATTCAAGTTTTGGCACCAATGGGCAGCATTGTCACATAGTTGGAGCTCATTGCCTGTCTCAGCATAACCTGTATCTAAGTTCATACAGGGGCTGCGAGTCATCTGGGCTCAGCAGGTTAAACTCTGGCAGCTGGGTCCTGGTGCCATTACTGAGTTGATTACTTACAAGGTTGCTGCTTGTGCACATGTTTGACACTCATCACATACACTACATACATACCTTAGACACATAGTTCGCACATCACGCAGTTTGACGAAAAAAAAAAAAAAAAGGGTACAAGTGGATTGTTAAATAAAGTTTAAAAAAAAAAAAAGAGTGGGTTGTTCAAATAAAGGGAAAAAAAAAAAAAAAGAATTTTTTTGGGATAAAAAAAAAATAAAATAAAAAAAAATAAAAATAAAAACCTTTATCCACCAAGCTTCATCCATACACCTCTAGCATAGGTACATCCGCCAATACAGCTACACGCTCGCACGACATACACACCCCGTTTTATCTCGTAGACTAGTGTCATACGTCATACGGTCTGTTTTCCACAAATCCTATACTTACATACATCACCTACCACGTCTGTAGGTTCTTTAGCCCGCAGTATTCGTTTTTAATTAATCTGCCACGTCACAGATTCACACAAACTCGGGGTCGCTTCATACGTCAGTGGAAACGACTATCATACTCCCTGTCAGCCTCGAAGGCTTTTCGTTCAATCATTTCACGCTGCTGGGGGGGGGGAAGGTGAGGGGCTTAGATTCCGTCATCTTGTTTGTCAGCTTACGGGCAGCAGGTCGTAGGGTTAACAGGTTGTTTTTTTTGTTTTTTTGTTGTTGTTGTTGTTTTGTGGTGTTTGTTGTGTTGTTTGCAGTGGTCTACGCCATCTGCAACTTCAGCCAGTGCAGGCTCCTGCATGTCTGTGCCACATGTTTTAGGGCACATCCGGTCACGGTCTGCACATTGAAGCCGGCGTGACTGAGCCGGGTGAATGTGGAGGTACTAGACCAGCTGCTGCAGCTTCATCCGGTTCAGCCGTTCCGTACATTCCTGGTGGAAGGGTTTTCACGGGGGTTTCACACTGGGCTCATCAACCTGCCCCAGCAGACTCATGAATGCCCCAACTTGCAGTCGGCTTCTAAACATGCTGGTCTGGTGGATTCACTCTTGGCAGTTGAGCTGGACAAGGGTTTCATCATTGTCCTTTCCAGTCCCCTCCTTTCTGCACTCGGAGGGTGAGCCCGGTGGGGGTGGTGCAGGGAAAATATTCCAATAAATTTCGTTTGATTTATGATTTGTCTGCTCCACATTCTTCCCACTTTCCTAGTCTCAACTCGTTGATTCCGTCCGAGGAATTTTCCTTGAAGTATACTTCCGTAGACCAGGCTATCCAGGTCATTCTTCAGACAGGCATGGGGGCTTGGCTGTCCAAAGCAGATGTCCCTGATGCGTTCAAACTGCTGCCCATTAGCCCATCTCTCTGGAAGTGGCATGGCATCAAATGGAGAGATGCGTACTATTTCGCCACCAAGTTGACGTTTGGTTCCTAGAGCAGCCCCAGTCTGTTTGACAGGTTAGCGCAGGCACTGGAATGGATTTTGTTGGAACAGGGTTGCCAGAATGTCATTCACTACCTGGATGATTTTCTGTTGATCGAAGAACCCTCACAGCCACCTGTTGACTTGCAGGTTCTCTTGCAGGTCTTCAAGAAGTTAAACATTCCAGTGGCCGAACACAAAACAGAAGGGCCTGCGCAGGTTGTCACGTTCTTGGGGATCTCTCTGGATTCACGTGCCATGTCAGCCAGTCTGCCACAAGACAAACTCGACAGAATCAAACCAGGTGTCCGTTCCTTGCTCATGTCTCAGGTTTGCACCAAGAGAGAATTGCAGTCTCTGTTGGGCATGTTATACTTTGCCATGAGGATCATTCCTCAGGGTAGATCATTCATTTCAAGATTGCTAGTCTTATTACAACAGACCAGTGATTTGGACGCGTCAGTGCATCTTAATGCGAACGCCCGAGCAGATCTGTTCATGTGGGACAGATTTCTCAGTGGGTGGAACGGCATTTCCATGGTTATTCCGAGGGCCACTTCTGATTCTCCACACGTATTTTCAGACGCGGCTGCCTCGGTAGGTTTCACGGCCATATTTGGCTCACATTGGTGCGCCGGCTCATGGCCCACACACGTGCTACAGTTGCCAGGGTTTTATCAGATGTCGGCATTGTTCGAGATCTATCCTATCGTAGCAGCTGCTATAGTCTGGGGGCATAGGTGGTCGGGTCACACGGTGGTTTTCCACACTGACAACATGGCGACCGCAGAGATCATTAACAAGGGCAGATCTAAATCGTTACTCATCATGTCTTTCATGCGTAGATTGACCTGGATAGCTCTGGAACAGGGGTTTCATTTTCATGCCCTGTTTTTGGACTGGGTCAGCAACGTTGCAGCTGATGCTTTATCTCGTTTTGATTTTTCTCGCTTTTTCTTACAGAACCCAGAAGCAGACTCAGTGGGCACCCCGGTACCGGACTGGCGGCTGCTGGTCTTGGATTAGACTCTCTGATGGTGGTTGCCAGTTCACTCATTACCAAGTCTTTGTCAGCCAGTACGTTGCGGCCGTACCGCCGAGCGTGGGTGGTTTTTTCGAACTTTAAGTTGGCATATCCTAGAGGTGACACAGGTCAGGTCAAGTATATGGTGGCTTTCGTGTCTTATTGTCATTCGGTATTGGCTTTATCCTACAACACCATTAGGCTATATTTTGCTGGGGTGCAGCATTTTTTTGGCACTTCAAGAGCCAGACAGACCCTCTATATTTTCAGCTCACCCGATCAAGGCCATCCTCAGAGGCATTCAAAAAAGCCAGGTCACGGTCAAGTCGGTCCGTCGACCTATTAAGGGGGACACGTTTCGTAGCCTGTCGGAAGTTCTCACATTGTCACCATTCGGAGTCCTTCCCAGCCTGGTGATCAAGGCGGCGATGTACTTGGCGTTTTACGGGTTTTTAAGACCAGGTGAAGTGACACAGGCCAGACAAGAGGCGGTGGCTCTCCGCAAGGGAGATTTAGTCAGGATGGGCAGTAACTCATTTGCAGTTGCCTCACAACAAAACAAGGCAGGTAGGTCCCGGCCATGTAGTTAAGTTCTTCCAGACCACAAACGCATGGTGTCCAGTGACAGTCTTGGACAACCTCTTGCTGGCCCTCAGTCTTCACAGCCCCACCGACCCATTACTTCCATTCCCTGTTGGTCCACTGACGTCCAGCCAGTTCATCAAACATATTCGCATCCTGTTGACCAGTGTAGGATTGAATCCGGCTCAATTCTCGGGGCATTCTTTCCGCATCGGTGCGGCATCCGCAGCGTCCAAGCATGGAGTCCCTGTGCATATCATTAAACACTTGCGGCGCTGGCGCTCGGGGTGCTTTGTACGGTATATCCCGGAGCCACAAGCGGAGCTGGTCCAAGCATTCAGTACATTGGCAGAGTAGCACCTCAGGCCAATCCTTCCCTCACTGGTGGGTTTTGCCCCCTTTTTCAGGCATACCGACCTAGTGAGGCCAAGGCACACCTCAGGCCAATTAGGTAGGGGGGTGGTGGTTGGGCATCTTCCACTCGTTAGGTCCTGACCACAAGTGTTAAGGCTGGCCGCAGGCTAGCCTGGATTTGTGGGAGGGGCTGGTACCTGTCTTAAGCAGTCTGGATCTCCCAGGCAGCACGTCGGCATTCGGACGTCCCCTGCCCCCCCATTCCCATTCTTCATTCAGTCATTCAACCATCACATTCAGGGTATGCCCCCTTTTTCAGGCATACCGACCTAGTGAGGCCAAGGCACACCTCAGGCCAATTAGGTAGGGGGGTGGTGGTTGGGCATCTTCCACTCGTTAGGTCCTGACCACAAATGCATGATGTAATCAGCTGATTTTGTGCATTTTACACACACAGAAATATATATATGTGTGTGTGTGTGTGTGTGTGTATATATATATATATATATATATATATATATATACACAAACTGCATTCATCATTCATAAAAGGCCCCGTACATCATTACATTAGATACATCACACACTTAACTCCTTAACGCCCGATGACGTACATGTACGTCAGATCTGGACGTGACTTAATAGCCGGGCCACTGATAGCCGGGCCACTGCTGTATGCGCTGGCATTGGTGAAATCACCTTTGCCGGCGTATTAACACCTGCATGGCCGCGGTATGTGCGAGCTTCGAACATGTGCGCGGTATCCATCTGGTCCCCTCGCTGCTGTGACGGGGACCCGATGGCAGGGAAGGTAGGCCGATGCCTTCCTTAGGCATCGTGGCTGCCTTCCGGGAGGGCCTGTGAGATCCAGCCCCCTGTTTTACACTGGTAATACACTTACAGCCAATGTGTAGAACATCCTCATCTCACCCATAAGATCACCTGCTCGGCTGGAGCTGCTTGGGCCAGGCACCTGCTGGGTGAGATGGGCGGGGAGAACTGGAGTGTGAGGCTGAGGGTTTGCCTGCTCCAGCCGGAGGAGCAGACAGGCCCGCAGGTTTTGCATACGGGCCTCTCTCCGGCTGGCTGGGATGAACTGCTCCGGCCTCCCCTTGTAGCGAGGGTCTAAAAGGGTGGCCAACCGAAACTCATCCCTTTCCTTAATTTTCCTGATCCGGGGGTCCCTCCTGAGGCATCGCAGCATGTGGGCAGCCATGGGGAGGAGGACAGCCTGCTGTGACTCTGCTTGGCTGCCCGGGACCATGACATCTTGGTCCTTCTGCTGCTGCTCCCTGTGGGAGCCTCCCCACCCCGGGACTAACGGTGCCCCCCGCACCGGCTCTCCCTCCTGACCAGGCCCAGACTCCTGGACATCGGCAAACTCCTCAACAAATTCTTCCTCCTCCTTGGTGGAGCATTGTTGCCTCTTCTTGCTCTACCAAGGCACTCTGCCCAGCCTCGAGCAGGCGATCTAGTGTCCTGTCCAGCAGGAACACTATGGGGAGCACGTCATTGAGGCTTACATGCTCCCCGCTGACCATCATGGTTGCCTGCTCGAATGGGGCCAACAAGTGGCAAACCTGGTGTATCTGCCTCCACTCCACAAAGGTGATGTAGCGGAGTGGGTGTGATGGCCCGGAAGTGCCTTGGTCCAGCAGGTATTCTTTCACCACCCGTCACTGCTTCCACAACCTGTCCAGTATGTGGAGGGTGGAGTTCCACCGCGTCACTCTGTCCACAATCAGCCTGTGAGGTGGCAGACTGTTTTCCTGCTGCAGTTTGGCCGTTGGGGAGCGTCGGAAGTGGCTGGCAATCCTACGTACTCTTGGCACGATGTCACTCAACCTTAGGTATGTGCATAGGAACTTCTGTACCGCAAGGTTGAGGACATGTGCCATGCAGGGCATGTGTGTGAGACTGCCAGCATGGAGGGCGGCGAGGAGGTTGCTGCCTTTGTCACAGACAACCATACCTGCCTGGAGCCTTTGGGGTGTCAGCCACTTGTGGACCTGAGCCTGGAGGGCGGCAAGAACATCAGGTCCAGTGTGTCTCCGTTCCCCTAAGCTCAAAAGCTGGAGCACCGCCTGGCAGCGGACGTGCCCCACACTTGCATAGCTACGGGGATTATTGCTGGGGAACTCAGCAGCGGTGGAGACAGTGGCTTGAGGGAGAGCAGCAGTTCTGCCCTGTACACCCCGGGGCAGCACCACAAACTGAGATGCCAACACATATGATGATCCCTCCCCGGCGCCTCGGAGGGACACCCAACCGGCAGTAAAGCTTATGTATCGTCCCTGCCCATGTCTGCTGGTCCAGGCATCCATGGCAGATATACCCTGTTGCTGACAGCGTTATACAGCAACAGGGATACATTCTGCACAATGTGCTGGTGTAGGGCAGGGACGCCGGTCCTGGCAAAGAAATGACGGCTGGGGACACGCCATCTCGGTTGGGCCTGAATGGATTGCAGTCCACAATATTGAAGGGCAGCAGATGTTACGCGATAACCCTTGCCAGGAGCCCATTGAGTGAATGCACACGTCGGTCCCCGGGGGCGTAGGGCGCGGTGCGTTTATATACGTCGGCAACCGACAGCTGGCGCCGGACGGCAGTGGAGGCAATAGAGGAGGGTGCATAGGAGGCAGAGGTCTGGCTGCCGGTACCAGTACTTCTAGGAGAGGGAGTGGGGAGTGGGATTGCATTGTTGGAAGGGGGTGGGGTGGCTGCAGGACAGTGGCAGGAGCTGCTGTCCCCTGCGCACTGCTGCTGGCGCTGCTACGACCACACTGCATCTGTTCCCACTCCCGCCAATGGTTGACTCTCAGGTGCTGAGTAAGGGCAGTGGTACCCAGCCAAGCAACAGACTTCTCTCTCCTCACCCTGGTATGGCACAGCTGACAGATGGCAATTGTCACATCGTCTGCTGCCAGGGTGAAGTAAGTCTAAACAGGCGACTTACGCACTGACCTCCTGTCAGATTGGGTGGTGCTGGCTTGCGCCTGTTCGGGCTCGGTGCACAAAGGTGGAGGCGGCACCTGCTGCTGCTGCTGCCGCCTCCTGCTGCCATTACCAGTGGAGCCCCTGCCACTGGGCTCCCTGGTGACCTGGCGCACCATTTGCCTCAGGTGCCTACCTTCCTCATCAGTGCTGCTGTCACCTGACAAGGGAGGTGGCACCCATTCTAGGTCACCCTCCTCTTCATCCCCCATAATGTCAGACCCAAGGTCGACCAGTGGTTGGCTGAGGGGAACAGCAGACGTGGAGCACCTGACCTGGCTCCGCTGTCCCCTCGCTGACGCCTGGATCTAACTAGGTGCGGGGGTTCTGTGGCTGAAACCACCCGCAGCAGTTGGAAGGGATGTCACTGGGGTAATGACGGGCGGTACCCCCTCCTCCTCCTCCTACATCCCTTCCAAAAGGTCCTGAGCATCTGGTCCAAGCTCTAGCTCACTCTCCTGCATTACCACCCCCAAGATGTCCCTCTCACTGTTGCTGTCAAACAGCATCATGGTCGATTCTTGGGGGTTGGTCCTGCAAGAGGTGGAGAGCTGCTGCTGTTTAGAGCCGGGGCAGAGGACTCCGTGCCACTGGCTTGGGTCACGAATGACACCACTGCCTCGGCGTCCTGAGATGAAATGGGGCGGCTGCCATGCCCAAGAAAACATGGATCAGGCAGACGTCCTTGCCAACTGCGCCTGCCCCTCCTTGAGTAGAGGAGTGGCCCCGTGCTGGAAGCAGTCCAGCACTGGAACCAACTCCCCTACCATGACCACGGCTGCCGGAACGATCACAGTCACTCATGATTTTGACTAATAATTTACTATAAACCAAAAAGTTTTAAACAACACAAAAAATAAAGAAAAAAAATAATGAGGTAGTTTGGGCAAACTTTATTGGCTTTGGGACAAAGGGGCAAAGCTTAAATAAAATAGACACGAAACCCTAAATCACAGGCAAATTTTTTTTGTTTTTTTCAATGACAAACACGCAGACAATAATCCCTCCCTAGTACAAGAAACCCTAAAACAGTAACATTAAAACACAAAGACTTTTTTTTTGTTGTTGTTGTTTTCACAGACAAAAGATGTTGAGAATAATCCCTCACTAACAAACGAAACCCTAAAACAGTAACACTAAAACACAGGCAAAGACTTTTTTTTTTTACAGACAAAAGACGCAGAAAATAATCCTTCCCTAACAAACGAAGCCCTAAAACTGTTACACTAAAACACAGGCAAAGACTTTTTTTTTTTTTTTTTTCACAGACAAAAGACGCCGACAATCCTAGCACACAAAAACATAAAACATAGCAAAATACTTTTTTTTTTTACAGACTAAACAGACAGCAAAAGGTTACACTATACTACACTCACCTAAAGAATTATTAGGAACACCTGTTCTATTTCTCATTAATGCAATTATCTAGTCAACCAATCACATGGCAGTTGCTTCAATGCATTTAGGGGGGTGCTCCTGGTCAAGACAATCTCCTGAACTCCAAACTGAATGTCAGAATGGGAAAGAAAGGTGATTTAAGCAATTTTGAGCGTGGCATGGTTGTTGGTGCCAGACGGGCCGGTCTGAGTATTTCACAATCTGCTCAGTTACTGGGATTTTCACGCACAACCATTTCTAGGGTTTACAAAGAATGGTGTGAAAAGGGAAAAACATCCAGTATGCGGCAGTCCTGCTAGATGTCAGAGGAGAATGGGCCGACTGATTCAAGCTGATAGAAGACCAACGTTGACTGAAATAACCACTCGTTACGCTAAAATGGCCCCCACAGTCACCAGATCTCAACCCAATAGAGCATCTTTGGGATGTGGTGGAACGGGAGCTTTGTGCCCTGGATGTGCATCCCTCAAATCTCCATCAACTGCAGGATGCTATCCTATCAATATGGGCCAACATTTCTAAAGAATGCTATCAGCACCTTGTTGAATCAATGCCACGTAGAATTAAGGCAGTTCTGAAGGCAAAAGGGGGTCCAACACCGTATTAGTATGGTGTTCCTAATAATTCTTTAGGTGAGTGTATATCTCTATATAACCTACACTACACCCTGCACTAAAGTCTATCAGCTACACTATTAACTAACTAACCTACACTATCTTACACTAACTATCTGGATTATATATATGACTGAGCTAACTAGCTTATGTACCTAACACCCAACACTGGAAACTAATCAGCTAACCTATTCCCTAACTAACCTACACTATCTACCACTAAATATCTAGATTATATATGAGGTATAAGAAGTATTATAAAACAGCAATTCAGCACAGCACAATTATCACACTCCTCTCTCTCTCTCACAACTGCATGAAACAGCACAAAATGGCTGCTGGAAATTTTCTTATATAGTAAGGAGTAGGCAACTTTAAAATTGGTTGCTAGGAATGTTGCTAAGCTCTGACAGAGATATTGCAGCCTTCTCATTGGCCCACAAGCTAGATGCAGGGAGGTATCATGTGTACTGTGAAAAAAAAATAAAGAAAATATTCGAAATTGCGAATATACACTCACCTAAAGAATTATTAGTGCCCCCATACTAATACGGTGTTGGACCCCCTTTTGCCTTCAGAACTGCCTTAATTCTACGTGGCATTGATTCAACAAGGTGCTGATAGCATTCTTTAGAAATGTTGGCCCATATTGATAGGATAGCATCTTGCAGTTGATGGAGATTTGAGGGATGCACATCCAGGGCACGAAGCTCCCATTCCACCACATCCCAAAGATGCTCTTTTGGGTTGAGATCTGGTGACTGTGGGGGCCATTTTAGTACAGTGAACTCATTGTCATGTTCAAGAAACCAATTTGAAATGATTCGAGCTTTGTGACATGGTGCATTATCCTGCTGGAAGTAGCCATCAGAGGATGGGTACATGGTGGTCATGAAGGGATGGACATGGTCAGAAACAATGCTCAGGTAGCCCGTGGCATTTAAACGATGCCCAATTGGCACTAAGTGGCCTAAAGTGTGCCCAGAAAACATCCCCAACACCATTACACCACCACCACCAGCCTGCACAGTGGTAACAATGGTAACAAGGCATGATAGATACATGTTCTCATCTGTTTACGCCAAAATCGGACTCTACCATTTGAATGTCTCAACAGAAATCGAGTCTCATCAGACCAGGCAACATTTTTCCAGTCTTCAACAGTCCAATTTTGGTGAGCTCGTGCAAATTGTAGCCTCTTTTTCCTATTTGTAGTGGAGATGAGTGGTACCCGGTGGGGTCTTCTGCTGTTGTAGCCCATCCGCCTCAAGGTTGTGCATGTTGTGGCTTCACAAATGCTTTGCTGTATACCTCGGTTGTAACTAGTGGTTATTTCAGTCAACGTTGCTCTTCTATCAGCTTGAATCAGTCGGCCAATTCTCCTCTGACCTCTAGCATCCACAAGGCATTTTTGCCCACAGGACTGCCGCATACTGGATGTTTTTCCCTTTTCACACCATTCTTTGTAAACCCTAGAAATGGTTGTGCGTGAAAATCCCAGTAACTGAGCAGATTGTGAAATACTCAGACCGGCCCGTCTGGCACCAACAACCATGCCACGCTCAAAATTGCTTAAATCACCTTTCTTTCCCATTCTGACATTCAGTTTGGAGTTCAGGAGATTGTCTTGACCAGGACCACCCCCCTAAATGCATTGAAGCAGCTGCCATGTGATTGGTTGACTAGATAATTGCATTAATGAGAAATAGAACAGGTGTTCCTAATAATTCTTTAGGTGAGTGTATATCACTATATTCTAAATATTCGAGTTCCGATATTCGCGATTAAAATTCGCACTCAACACTACTGCTGCTACTGGAGTGAAGAGGGGGCGTGTCTGAAGCTCCGCAGCACAGGAGCTTGTAAGGGGGACAGGGCAGCTGGACTCTGCATGCTGCTGAAATAGGCTTTCATGTGACTTAGCTCCCTGCGCTCCAGCAATGAGCGCTTCCATCTGTATTGATGGAAGCGCTCATAGCAGCGCAGTGGCCCCCCCCCCCCCCCCGCCAGGAGCAGTGGGCCCCGGCTCTTGGCCGGGTATGCCGGTATGCTGAGAGCAGGGCCGTATCAAACACTCCATTGATAGTGCAGAAGGTGGTCTGCAGGCATCATCACTGCTGCTACTAACAGCAGTGCCAGCAGATAATTCAGGTCTTGAGCTCCAGTGTCATGGAGTAACCTCCAGCAGAGTTCAGCCCCAGCGTGTGATGGTGGTGGCAGCGCAAGGATTGCTGCTTGCAAGAGGAGTTGCTGTCAAGAAAAGGCAGACACGTCCCTACCGTGGTAAGCATTTTATTTTATTTTTTTACTTTATTTAGCCCTCCTTTTTTAAAAGAATATTTTTATGGGATCCCACAGGAATTCGGCTGCTTTCCAGCAGAAATGGCGGCTTTCATTCAGACAAAAAGTTGGGCATGCCGGCGTTTCATAGCATTAACCAACTATGCCACATACGGTGATCTCCAACAACCTGCCGGCTTTCTAAATGCAAACGTGAAGCTAGTGTAACAGTACATTGTTAAAAAAAAAAATGATCTCCTTCCCTTTGACACATACAGTGCTGAACTGAACGCCACGGCTAAAAATAAATAATTAAATAAAATTGCAGTGGCTTTCAGGCCCATTCATTGCACTAGAGAGGTTTTCCCTACTGCAGCATGGAAAGTGTTGACCACAACTGGAAATCCTATATGTGCAGTGTTTGGGCCTAAATGCCATTACAATAGTTTTTTTTAGCAGTAACTCTGTCATTTGGTAACATTGGTGAACAAATTAAAAAGTTATGCGATGACACAAAAATTACCTTTTTTCCATAAGATATTTTGCAGTGCAAAATTAGTAAAATATTAAATAAACTAGACATATTTGGTATTGCCACAAGTTATATAGTTATTTAAACTGCACAGTACATATCATTAAAAAGATGAAAAACTATTTCTAATTTACTTTCCCCCTCGCAAAAAAAAAATATTGAGGACAATCAATAAAATATATGCACCCCCCAAATTGTGGCACTAATAAAGTAAGCCTAGCAGAGCTATGTGAGCGGAAAAATAAAAAGATGGATCTTGAAATGCTATGATGAAAAATCTAAAAAACAGCATTCTGAAGGCTGAAAAAAATTAATTTGCGATATTTGCATATCTATGGTGGGCCTCCAGAGTCAGTTTTACTGGTGTGCCCTAGGCACCCCAATCCAACACTGCGTGTATTAGTGGCAAAAAAATATATAGATTTGCCATTCAGCGGTGCAGTTATATGCTCTAAAGCCCTTTTTGGCGTATATTAGTGGGGGGAAAAAGGGGCTTATTAGCCATTATGTGGTGAAGTGAGAAAATTACAGACTTTTTTTGGGTGTTTTAATTTCCTTTTTATTTATTTATTTGATCTAACAGTATGTCAGACAGAGAAGTGCCAGGCCCTGCACAGAGGAGGGGCAGAGGCCTGAATGTTTCTGGCGCAGGAAGAGGTCACAGCAGAGTAAGGGGGCGTGGCAGCAGGAGTCCCAGCAAGAGGCCTGAGCTTCTGGTGTCATCTAGCGGTCGTGTCTTGACCAGCAACCCAGCGGTTCTTGAATGGTTGACTTGGTCATCCACTTCATCCCAAGTGACATCAGACACCCCCAGCCATGAGTCGGTGGGTTCGTCAGACAAAACCTTTAGTTGGCATGGCCCGGGAGCAGTCCCTGTGCTCTCACCTGTCCTCAACCTGCCCCTGTCTTTTTCTGTTCCCTCAGCCAGAGAAATATTATATGCTGTGGGTTCAGCTCCACTATACAGCAAGGATGAGCTACTTGTCACGGTGGTGTCTCGGTCTTGGTGTTGTTCGCCGTGACACGTTAGCCATGCACGCTGGTTGCCAGGGTCAGCGTGGTGTGTTGCAGCATGTGTGCACTGCTCCCTTTATCTTTGTTCCTTCCCAGTCTGGTGTGTGTGGGGTTAAGGTGTGGATCTAGGTGTGTCCTGGGTGTGGCCTCAGGGCTCTACTTATTCTGGTGCTGTGAGCGTGAGGTCAGTTGTATTACTGCCTTGGTTGGTGATGGACCTTTGCTCCTGTCTGGATATTCCATCTGTCCATTGTGAGGGCCACTTAGTTAGACATCAATGTCTCTCCCATTTCTCCCCCTTATTTCTATGTTCTTTACCCATCCTCACTTGTTGTTATGTGTGGTGTGGGTTACGTTTAGGGTGTGTTGTTATGTCTAGTTTGGTGTTCCATGTCTGGTCTGTTTGGTGCTTGTAGTCCACCATGGTTGCTAGACATTCCTCTGCCTCTGTGTGCCTTCGGTCAGAGGGCTCCAGGGATCCCCGGAGGGGGAACTACAAGCCAGTTTGCAGCTCTGCCTGATGCCGCCCTGCATCCTGTCTGCATGGGGTCCAGGTAGTTATTGGTGTTGGTGTTCCACCCTGTTGCGGAAGGTAAGTGCTTGTTGTACTGGTGTTTTAGTTTATCACTGGGTTCTTACCTGTCGATCCAGTTGCTTCTCACTGTCTCCCCCTATCTTTGCTGCTAAGCCTGTGGAGACCCCTGTTCCTCTGTGTTTTGGAGGAACCGGTCGTCTCTAGTTCCTGACCTTAATTTCAGGGATCATCAGGGCTACTCAGGGTCTGAGGTTCCTGTGTATGAGCCCTCCCACCATCTGGGTCCGCTCATATGAATAGGAGTCAGGGCGGGATCAAGTTTGCATTAGGAGGTGACCTGCTCCCTTATCCCAGCTTCGAGGACTAGTTTTGATTCTGCTTCCCATGGTGTTCGGTGGGGAGTTTCCCCCACTCCCCACTGTGACACTACTAGAGGACAGTCAGCAGCTACTGGCCAGTAGTGTTGATCGAGCACCAAAGTGCTCGGGTGCTCGGGCCAAACACTACAGGATGCTCGGGTGCTCTACTGAGCACCCGAGCACAGTGGAAGTCAATGGAAGAACCTGAGCATTAAACCAAGCACCCTCTGCTCTACAGAGTGGAAGGTGCCTGGTTCATACGAAAAGGTCAGAAATTGATGGAAACACCAACTAAATGGTTTGGGAGCAGCATGGTGAGGATGTCTGGATACATCTTGGACTCCAAGGTTGCTGCTGGGAACGATGTTGTCCGAGTAGTACACCACTTTTACAGACTGACAATAATACGCCCATAACCGAACATAAAATTGATTTTAGCGAAAAAATTGTTAGGAAACATTCTTTCCTGTATAATTGCTTGTATATAAAGTGCAAGTGCTGGCAAAAATTACAAGCAAGAGGCACTCCAATACAGCCTGTATATCACATAAAGGAGGGCCTCATTCACATTGTGGTACAATTGTTCAGGTAGTGGAACTCCTACTCTCATAAAGCCTATGCACTAAGTAAAAAGGCTGCCAAAAATTACAAAGAACCAGCACACCAATACACCCTTTATTACACATAAAGGAGGGCATCATATACACCCTTGAAAAATTATGATTGATGGCCTGCTGGTGACCCTCAAAAACATTTGGAACAAGTGCCTGCTGATCTGACCATCTAAAACATTAGGGGCGAGGGCCTGCTGCTGAGATGACACTCTAAAATATTAGGGGTGAGGGTCTGCTGCTGAGCTGACCATCGAAAAAAATTATGGTTGAGGACATGCTGCTGAGCTGACCCTCTAAAACATTATGGTTTAGGGCCAGCTGCTGAGCTGACCATTTAAAAAATTATGGGAGAGTGCCTGCTGCTTAGCTGACCCTCTAAAACATTATGGTTGAGGGCCTGCTGCTGAGATGACCATAGTAACAATTATGGGCGAGTGCCTGCTGCTGATCTGACCATCTAAAACATTAGGGGTGAGGGTCTGTTGCTGATCTGACCATGAAAAAAATTATGGGTGAGGACTAGAGATGTCCCGAACTATTCGCCGGCGAACAGTTCCCGGCGAACATCGCTTGTTCGCGTTCGCCGCGGTGGGCGAACATATGCGATGTTCGGTCCGCCGCCTATACATCATCATTGAGCAAACTTTGACCCTGTACCTCACAGTCAGCAGACACATTCCAGCCAATCAGCAGCAGACCCTCCCTCCAAGACCCTCCCACCTCCTATCAAAAAGCAAGGACAGCATCCATCTTAGATTCATTCGGAAGCTGCAGTGTTAGTGAGAGGAGGGACAGTGCAGCTGCTGCTGATTTAATAGGGAAATCGATAGCTAGGCCAGTGTATTCAGTGTCCACTCCTGTCCTCAAAGACTCATCTGATCTGCTGTAAGGACAGCGTCCTGACAGCACCCCAAAAAGCCCTTTTTAGGGCTAGTACATCAGTCTGCTTTTTTTTCCCTCTGTAATCTAATTGCAGTTTCCTGCCAGCGTGTACTGTGCCCACTACTGACAGTGCCCAGTGCCACCACTCATATCTGGTGTCACAGTAGCTTGCATTTAAAATGTAAAAAAAAAAAATTCGCTGTAATATAATTGCAGTTGCCTGCAAGCGTGTGTGTCAGGCCTACAACGTGTACTTTGCCCACTACTGCCAGTGCACAGTTGCACCACTCTGGTGTCACAGTAGCTTGCATGCATAGTGAAACTAATTGAAAAAAAAAATGACAGGCAGAGGCAGGCCACCCCGCAGGGGCCGTCGTGGTCGTGGTGCTGTGATTTTCTTTGGCCCTAGAATAATGCCCAGTGTTCAGAGGCCACGTACCCTGAACTCGAAAAGTTCTGAGGACATAGTTGACTGGCTAACACAGGACACCCAATCTTCTACAGCTTTCGCTAGGAACCTTGACGCACCATCGTCCTCCAGCTCAGCTTCGGGCACTTCTCAAGTTACCACTCACCCGCCTGCCGCCACCACCAACCCTAGCACCACAGCCGCTTCACTTGATCCCTCAGAGGAGTTATTTGCACATCAGTTGGATGAAATTAGTGATGAGCAACCATTATTGCCAGATGATGTAGATAACAGGGATATGTCTCAGTCAGGCAGCATTACACACATGGACGTACGGTGTGATGATGATGATGATGTTGTACCCGCTGCTGCTTCCTTTGATGAGTTGTCAGATACAAGTGAAGCGGTTGCTGATGACGATGTGTCCGTGGATGTCACGTGGATGCCCGCTCGAAGAGAAGAAGAACAGGGGGAAAGTTCAGATGGGGAGACAGAGAGGAGGAGGAGACGAGTTGGAAGCAGGGGAGGTCGTCGCAAGGAGCTAGTGGCACAGTCAGACAGCATGTATCGCCACCCGGGGTCAGCCAGACAGCATGCCAATCAACCCATGCTGTTGCCACCACTAGAATGCCATCATTGCAAAGCTCAGCAGTGTGGCATTTTTTTTGTGTGTCTGCCTCTGATAACAGCGATGCCATTTGCAACCTGTGCCAAAAGAAACTGAGTCGTGGGAAGTCCAACACCCACCTAGGTACAACTGCTTTGCGGAGGCACATGATCTCAAATCACAAACGCCTATGGGATCAACACATGATGAGTACAAGCAGCACACAAACTCAAAGCCACCATCCTCCTCCTGGTCCAGCATCTTCAGCCACGTCAACCACTGCTATCCTGCTTGCCTCCTCTCAACTATCCGCCACTCCGCCTCTCACCTCCAGCAGTTCCTGCTCATCTGCCCACAGTCAGGTGTCTGTCAAGGAAATGTTTGAGCATAAGAAGCCAATGTCACAGAGTCACCTCCTTGCCCGGCGTCTGACAGCTGGCTAGTCGGAACTCTTAGCCCGCCAGCTTTTACCATACAAGCTGGTGGAGTCTGAGGCCTTCAAAAAATTTGTAGCTATTGGGACACCGCAGTGGAAGGTACCCGGCCGAAATTTCTTTTCACAAGAGGCAATACCCAACCTGTACTCTATTGTGGAAAAGGAAGTCATGGCATGTCTGGCACACAGTGTTGGGGCAAGGGTCCATCTGACCACTGATACCTGGTCTGCAAAGCACGGTCAGGGCAGGTATATCACGTACACTGCGCATTGGGTAAACCTGCTGACGGCTGCCAAGCATGGAATGCGTGGCTTTGCAGAGGAGTTGGTGACACCGCCACGACTTGCAGGCAGGCCTGCTGCCACCTCCTCTACTCCTCCTACTCCATCCTCTTCGCTAACCTCCTCGGCTGAGTCCTCTTCTGCTGCTGCGTCTTGCTCCACATCAACTGCACCCCCCAAGCTCCCCAGGGGCTATTCCACATCCCGGATACGACAGTGTCACGCCGTCTTGGAGTTGACTTGTCTGAGAGCACAGAGTCACACCGGACCAGCACTCCTGTCCGCCCTGAACGCACAGGTGGATCAGTGGCTGACTCCGCACCAACTGGAGATTGGCAAAGTGGTGTGTGATAACGGAAGCAACTTGTTGGCAGCATTGAATTTGGGCAAGTTGACACATGTGCCGTGCCTGGCACATGTGTTGAATCTGATCGTACAACGTTTTGTGCATAAGTACCCAGGCTTACAGGACGTCCTCAAGCAGGCCAGGAAGATGTGTGGCCATTTCAGGCGTTCCTACATGGCCATCAGGCACTTTTCAGATATTCAGCGGCGAAACAACATGCCAGTGAGGCGCTTGATTTGCGACAGCCCGACACGTTGAAATTCAACACTCCTAATGTTCGATCGCCTGCTCCAACAAGAAAAAGCCGTCAACGAGTATTTGTATGACTGGGGTGCTAGGACAGCCTCTGCGGAGCTGGGTATTTTTTTGCCACGTTTCTGGACGGTCATGCGCAATGCCTGTAGGCTCATGCGTCCTTTTGAGGAGGTGACAAACCTAGTCAGTCGCACCAAAGGCACCATCAGCGACATCATCCCATTTGTTTTCTTCCTGGAGCGTGCCCTGCGAAGAGTGCTGGATCAGGCCATAGATGCGTGAAGAGGAAGAGGAGTCATCATCACCACCAGAAACAGCCTTGTCAGCATCGCTTGCTGGACCTGGGGCAACGCTGGAAGAGGAGTCTGAGGAAGAGGAGTCAGAGGAGGAATGTGGCTTTGAGGAGGAGGAAGACCAACCACAGCAGGCATCCCAGGGTACTCGTTGTCACCTATCTGGTACCCGTGGTGTTGTACGTGGCTGGGGGGAAGAACAGACCTTCAATGACATCAGTGAGGACGAGGAACAGGACATGAGTAGCTCGGCATCCAACCTTGTGAAAATGGGGTCTTTCATGCTGTCATGCCTGATGAGGGACCCTCGTATAAAAAGGCTGAAGGAGAGCGACTGGGTGGCCACGCTACTAGACCCCCAGTATAAGCAGAAAGTGCCTGAAATGTTACCGAATTACCGGAAGTCGGAAAGGATGCAGCAGTTCCAAAACGAGTTAAAAAGTATGCTTTACACAGCATATAAGGGTGATGTCACAGCACAACGGGAATCTAACAGGGGAAGAGGTGAAAGTAATCCTCCTCCTACCATGACCACGCCGGCAAGAACAGGACGCTTTACAGACGTGTTGTTGATGGAGGACATACAGAGCTTTTTAAGTCCTACGCATCGCCACAGCCCTTCGGGGTCCATCCGAACGACTCGACCGACAGGTAGCAGACTACCTCGCCTTAACTGCAGATATCGACACTCTGAGGAGCGATGAACCCCTTGACTACTGGGTGTGCAGGCTTGACCTGTGGCCTGAGCTAACCCAATTTGCGATAGAACTTCTGGCCTGCCCCGCTTCAAGTGTCCTGTCAGAAAGGACCTTCAGCGCAGCAGGAGGTATTGTCACTCAGAAGAGAAGTCGCCTAGGTCAAAAAAGTCTAGATTACCTCACCTTTATTAAGATGAATGAGGCATGGATGCCGAAGGGACTGACAGTGGGCGATACATTTGACTAAAAAAGGCCTGGTGATGAGATGAGCTGCCTTGGGCTAAAAATGGTCCACACGCTGCTGTATTTTATCTCTGCATGCCGGATGACTTGCGTGACTTCTCCGCCACCAACTAGGGTTCAAGCCAAAATGTTTTAGTGCACTTTCTGCCTGCAAAACATACATTTTTCCGGCCGCTGCTACAGCATGAGTGTGTTGGCAATGGCAATGTTGGCACACCCCAGATGAGATAAGATCGTTGCTTCATTGTGAACAGACCAAAAGCGATCGGCTGGATAATTTTGCATAAAAAAAACATTAATTTTCTTTGTGATCATCTAAGGTGATCATTAAAGCCTACTAGGCCAACAATGGGCCCACACTGCAGAATCATTGTTTTCTGGGTCACTTAACTGTCACTGAACTACCTCAGGACGACCATAGGCTTTGAAAAACCGCCATCGCCTGCAATCTGCCAAACGTGTGCACGAGCACAGTCATCACTACACCAAGATTGACGCATAGAGGAATAAAATTTATGTCATGTGTCAACTATTGACAACGCTTTGCGGTTGTCTAAACTCTATTCCATACACGTCCCCTGATAGGGGACGTAACAGGGATTAAACTGATAGGAATAGTACTACTTAACATACCACTCATATTGGGATTGCATAGTACATTGCACGGCGCACGCGCAGTGCCCCAAATTGAAAGTAAGAGGACCAACCAAGCATCTTTTTCCATCTCCTGGTTCCTAAAATCTATTCCATACAGGGACTAAACTGATAGGAATAGTACTACTTAACATACCACTCATATCTGGTAGCACAGTAAATTACACGGCGCACGCGCAGCGCCCCAAATTGGAAGTAAGAGGACCGACCAAGCATCTTTTTCCATCTCCCGGTTCCTAAAATCTATTCCATACACCGGCCCCTGATAGGGGACGTAACAGGGATTAAACTGATAGGAATAGTACTACTTAACATTCCACTCATATCGGGTAGCACAGTACATTGCACGGCACACACGCAGTGCCCCAAATTGGAAGTAAGAGGACCGACCAAGCATCTTTTTCCATCTCCCGGTTCCTAAAATCTATTCCATACACCACACCGGCACCTGATAGGGGACAAAACAGAGATTAAACTGGTAAGAACAGATTTTTTTGGCTGCGTTACTGAACGCTCATGCACAATGGCTGTAGGCTCATGCGTCCTTTTGCGGAGGTGAAAAACCTGGTCAGTCAAACCCAAGGCAACATCATCGACCTCATCCCATATGCGTTTTTTCTGGAGCGTGCCCTGCGAAGAGTGCTGGATCAGGCCGTAGATGAGCATGAAGAGGAAGAGTTGTGGTCACCATCACCCCCAGAAGCAGCCTTGTTGTCGTCGATTGCTGGACCTGCAGCAACGCAGAGAGAGGAGTCTGAAGAAGAGGAGTCAGAGGAGGAAGGTGGCTTAGAGGAGGTGGAAGACCAACCACAGCAGGCGTCCCAGGGGGCTTGTTGTCACCTTTCGGGGACCCTTGGTGTTGTACGTGGCTGGGTGGAGGAAGAGACCTTCAATGACATCAGTGAGGACAAGGAACGGGACATGGCTAGCTTGGTATCCAACCTTGTGCAAATGGGGAGTTTGCGGTTGTGCAAATGGACTGTTTGCGGTTGTTTGCGGTGCGTTAAACGGGGAGTTTGGTCTGTCATAGTTTGGTCTGTCACTGTGAAGCGGGCGTAACACTTACACTACCTGATCTATACAACATCATTCCTGATGTTTTAAAGCACGTTATTCCAAACAATTTAGGAATGTTAGGTGATTTATGCCCTTTATGGATTAAAACCCGAATCTGCGTCAACTACGTAATTTTCCATGGGAGTTTTGCCATGGATCCCCCTCCGGCATGCCACAGTCCAGGTGTTAGTCCCTTGAAATAACTTTTCCATCACTATTGTGGCCAGAAAGAGTCCTTGTGGGTTTTAAAAATCGCCTGCCTATTGAAGTCTATGGCGGTTCGCCCGTTCACGAACATTTGCGGAAATTCGCGTTCGCCGTTCGCGAACGGAAAATTTTATGTTCGCGACATCTCTAGTGAGGACCTGCTGCTGATCTAACCATCAAAAAAATTATGGTTGAGGGCCTGCTACAAAGCTGACCATTGAAAAAATTATGGGCGAGTGCCTGCTACTTAGCTGACCATTGAAAGAATTATGAACGAGTGCCTGCAGGTGATCTGGCCATCAAAAACAAAGCGGCCTGCTGCTACTTTAGTGACCCTAGATAACCCTGTGATGGCGATGATCGATTCGGATGTCTGCCCTATCAACTTTCAATGGTACTTTCTACGCCTACCATGGAGACCACGGGTAGCGGGGAATCAGGGTTCGATTCCGGAGAGGGAGCCTGAGAAATGGCTACCACATCTAAGGAAGGCAGCAGGCGCGCAAATTACCCACTCCCGACTTGGGGAGGTTGTGATGAAAAATAACAATACAGGACTCTTTCGAGGCCCTGTAATTGAAATGAGTACACTTTAAATCCTTTAACAAGGATCTATTGAAGGGCAAGTCTGGTGCCAGCAGGCGACTCGCTATCGACCTCCACAACGTTCACCCAGTGTGCCGTCAGGGTGAGGATTGTGTTGACCAGACTCTTGGCTACTGATACCGGACTTGTAGGTGAGGGCCTGTTGGTGAGCTGACCTTCTATAACATTGTAGGTGAGGGCCTGCAGGTGAGCTGACCCTCTAAAACATTATATGCAAGGCCCTGCAGGTGAGCTGACCCTGTAAAATATTGTAGGTGAGGGCCTGCTGGTGAGCTGACCCTCAAAAAAATTATATGTGAGGGCCTGCAAGATAGCTGACCCTGTAGAAGATTGTAGGTGAGGGCCTGCTGGTGTACTGACCCTGTAAAACATTATATGCGAGGGCCTGCAGGTGAGCTGACCCTGTAAAACATTATATGCAAGGGCCTGCAGGTGAGTTGACCCAGTAAACCATTATATGCAAGGGCCTATAGGTAAAAATTATATTCGAGGGCCTGTAGGTGAGCTGACCCTCTAAAAGATTGTAGGTGAGGGCCTGCTGGTGAGCTGGCCATGTAAAACATTATATGCGAGGGCCTACAGATGAGCTGACCCTGTAAAACATTATATGCGAGGGCCAACAGGTGAGTTGACGCTGTAAAACATTATATGCGAGGGCCAACAGGTGAGTTGACCCTGTAAAACATTATATGCAAAGGCCAACAGGTGAGCTGACCCTGTAAAACATTATATGCGAGGGCCAACAGGTGAGCTGACCCTGTAAAACATTATATGCGAGGGCCAACAGGTGAGTTGACCCTGTAAAACATTATATGCAAGGGCCTACAGGTGAGCTGACCCTGTAAAAGTTGTAGGTGAGGGCCTACAGGTGAGCTGACCCTGTAAAACATTATGTGTGAGGGCCTGCTGGTGTACTGACCCTGTAAAACATTATATGCGAGGGCCTGCAGGTGAGCTGACCCTGTAAAACGTTATATGCAAGGGCCTGCAGGTGAGTTGACCCTGTAAAACATTATATGCAAGGGCCTGCAGGTGAGTTGACCCAGTAAACCATTATATGCAAGGGCCTATAGGTAAGTTGACCCTGTAAAAGATTGGAGGTGAGGGCCTGCTGGTGAGCTGACCCTCTAAAAAATTATATGCGAGGGCCTGCTGGTGAGCTGACCCTGTAAAAGATTGTAGGTGAGTGTCTGCTGGTGAGCTGACCCTGCAAAACATTATATGCGATGGCCTGCAGGTGAGCTAGCCCTGTAAAAGATTGTAGGTGAGGGCCTGCTGGTGAGCTGACCCTCAAAAAAATTATATGTGAGGGCCTGCTGGTGAGCTGACCCTGTAATAGATTGTAGGTGAGGGCCTGCTGGTGAGCTGGCCATGTAAAACATTATATGAGAGGGCCTACAGATGAGCTGACCCTGTAAAACATTATATGCGAGGGCCAACAGGTGAGTTTGACCCTGTAAAACATTAT
Organism: Bufo bufo; assembly: GCF_905171765.1. Lineage (NCBI taxonomy): Eukaryota > Metazoa > Chordata > Amphibia > Anura > Bufonidae > Bufo > Bufo bufo. Next base: position 40,776,149 of record NC_053389.1, read on the forward strand.
ATGCAAGGGCCTACAGGTGAGCTGACCCTGTAAAAGATTGTAGGTGAGGGCCTGCTGGTGAGCTCACCCTCGAAAAAGTTGTAGGTGAGGGCCTACAGGTGAGCTGACCCTGTAAAACATTATGTGTGAGGGCCTGCTGGTGTACTGACCCTGTAAAACATTATATGCGAGGGCCTGCAGGTGAGCTGACCCTGTAAAACGTTATATGCAAGGGCCTGCAGGTGAGTTGACCCAGTAAACCATTATATGCAAGGGCCTATAGGTAAGTTGACCCTGTAAAAGATTGGAGGTGTGGGCCTGCTGGTGAGCTGACCCTGTAAAAGATTGTAGGTGAGTGTCTGCTGGTGAGCTGACCCTGCAAAACATTATATGCGATGGCCTGCAGGTGAGCTAGCCCTGTGAAAGTTTGTAGGTGAGGGCCTGCTGGTGAGCTGACCCTCAAAAAAATTATATGTGAGGGCCTGCAAGATAGCTGACCCTGTAGAAGAATGTAGGTGAGGGCCTGCTGGTGTACTGACCCTGTAAAACATTATATGCGAGGGCCTGAAGGTGAGATGACCCTGTAAAACGTTATATGCAAGGGCCTGCAGGTGAGTTGACCCAGTAAACCATTATATGCAAGGGCCTATAGGTAAGTTGATCCTGTAAAAGATTGTAGGTGAGGGCCTGCTGGTGAGCTGACCCTCTAAAAAATTATATGCGAGGGCCTGCTGGTGAGCTGACCCTGTAAAAGATTGTAGGTGAGTGTCTGCTGGTGAGCTGACCCTGCAAAACATTATATGCGATGGCCTGCAGATGAGCTAACGCTCTAAAAGTTTGTAGGTGAGGGCCTACAGGTGAGAAGACCCTATAAATCATTATATGCGAGGGCCTGCAGGTGAGCTGACCCTGTTAAAGACTGTAGGTGAGGGCCTGCAGGTGACCTGGCCTTGTTAAACATTATATGCGAGGGCCTGCAGGTGAGCTGACCCTATAAAACATTATATGCAAATGCCTGCAGGTGAGCTGACCCTGTAAAACACTATATGCGAGGGCCTGTAGGTGAGCTGACCCTGTAAAAAAATTGTTGTAGGTGAGGGCTTGCTGGTGAGCTGACCCTCTAAAAAATTATATTCGAGGGCCTGTAGGTGAGCTGACCCTCTAAAAGATTGTAGGTGAGGGCCTGCTGGGGAGCTGGCCATGTAAAACATTATATGCGAGGGCCTACAGATGAGCTGACCCTGTAAAACATTATATGCGAGGGCCAACAGGTGAGTTGACCCTGTAAAACATTATATGCAAGAGCCTACAGGTGAGCTGACCCTGTAAAAGATTGCAGGTGAGGGCCTGCTGGTGAGCTCACCCTCGAAAAAGTTGTAGGTGAGGGCCTACAGGTGAGCTGACCCTGTAAAACATTATGTGTGAGGGCCTGCAGCTGAGCTGACCCTGTAAAGATTGTAGGTGAGGGCCTGCAGGTGAGCTGACCCTCTAAAACATTATATGCGTGGGCCTGCAGGTGAGCTGACCCTGTAAATCATTATATGTGAGGGTCTGCAGGTGATCTAACCCTGTAAAAGATTGTAGGTGAGGGCCTGCTGGTGAGCTGACCCTCTAAAAAATTATATGCGAGGGCCTGCAGGTGAGCTGACCCTGTAAAACATTATATGCGAGGGCATATAGGTGAGCTGACCCTGTAAAACATTATATGTGAGGGCCTGTAGGTGAGCTGACCCTGTAAAAGATTGTAGGTGAGGGCCTGCAGATGAGCATACCCTGTAAAACATTATATGCGTGGGCCTTAGGTGAGTTGACCCTATAAAACATTATATGCGAGGGCCTGCAGGTGAGCTGACCCTGTAAAACATTATATGCAGGGCATATATGTTAGGGCATTATATGCCTCGAATAAGCATGTTGATATGATGGAAGAGTAGGAGAAGGATGAGAAAAGGAAGATTCTACCATATACCCTTTTTTGTGGTGGAAGGGGTGCATGGGAAAACAGTGTATTCAGTACATTATACACAACATATTTAAAGTGCCTTTATGTTCATCAGCTTTCCCCTGGTGGAGTCGAGAAGTCAGGGTCAATCCAGGCCCTGTTCATTTTGATAAGAGTCAACCCGTCAGCATTTTCAGTTGACAGGCGGATACACTTATCTGTTATAATGCCACCAGCAGCACTAAATACCCACTCAGACAAAACGCTGGCGGAAGGGCAGGCCAGCACCTCCAAGGCGTACAGCGCCAGTTCATGCCACGTGTCCAGCTTGGACACCCAGTAGTTGTAAGGCACTGAGGGATCATTGAGGACGCTGACACGGTCTGCTATGTACTCCTTCACCATCTTCCAAAATTTTTCCTCCTTGTGACACTAGGCCGCGCATCAGGGTGAGGGTGCTGGCGGGTGTCATGAAACTATCCTAGGCTTTGAAGAGTGTTGCCCTGCCTCTGTTGGAACTGCTGTGTGTTCCCCTTGTCTCCCTAACTCGGTTGCCCAAGGAATTACGGACTCTGCCGCCAGCGTTGTCAGATGGAAATTTTTGAGCAATTTCTAAACAAGGACCTTCTGGTATTGCACAGTTTTGATCGTCCTCTCCACCTGAGGAATGAGAGATGAGAAATTCTCTTTGTAGCAGGGGGTTGAGAAGGGTTACAACCAGTAATTCGTGGGAATGGCAGCCTAACATGCAGTCAGCCATGTGTGCCAGAGTACCAACAGGCAAGACTTCGCTGTTGTCATCTGGAGGATGACTCTTAATCTCCTCATCCTCTTCCTCCTCTTCTTCCCACCCACGCAGAACAGATGGAATTAAACTTCCATGGGCACTACCCTCTGTAGCGGAGGCAACCATCTCCAGCTCCTCCTCCTCCTCCTGTTCATCGTTCAATTCACGCTGAGAAGACGAACTGGCTATCACCCTGTGTAATGTCTTCCACCATTTCCACCTCTTCCACATGCAAAGCGTCGTCCTTAATTGTGAACAGCGAGCGTTTGAGTAGACACAGAAGTGGGATGGTTACGCTGATAATAGCGTTATCACTGCTCACTATCTGTGTTGATTCCTCAAAGTTTCTTAAAACCTCACAGAGGTCAGACATCCATGTCCACTCCTCGCTTGTGATGAGCGTAAGCTGACTGGAAAGGCGATGACCATGTTGCAGCTGGTATTCCACTAATGCCCTCTGCTGCTCACAAAACCTGGCCAACATGTGGAAAGTAGAGTTCCAGCGCATGCTCACATCGCACAACAGCCGGTGAGCTGGCAATTTCCAGCGCTGCTGCAGCGTTGACAGACTGGCTGAAGCTGTTGATGACTTGGGGAAATGTGCACACACGCGGCGCACCTTCACCAGTAGCTCAGGCAAATTGGGGTAGGTTTTGAGAAACCACTGAACAACTAAGTTTAAGACGTGGGCTAGGCATGGGATGTGTGTGAGCTTGCCGAGATCCAAAGCCGCCACCAAGTTACGGCAATTATCAGACACAACCATGCCTGGTTCTAGGTTGAGTGGCGAGAGCCACAGCTCAGTCTGGTCTCTTATCCCCTGCCACATCTCTGCGGCTGTGTGCTCTTTGTACCATAAGCATATAAGCTTCAGCACGGCCTGTTACAGCTTCTCCACTGCTACACTGCTTCCAGCTACCGACTGATGGCTGACTGGTGCTGCACGCGGATAATTCGGAGGTGGAAGTGGAGGAGGAGGCCGAGGAGGAGAAGTGGGGGTTTGAGCCACTAAGGTATGTGCTGGCAAAAACCCTGATCAACGTAGGGCCCGCTATCCTTGGCATCGGTAGCACCTATGCCATCCCAGGGTACCTCCCGGCCTCCACAACATTCACCCAGTGTGCCGTCAAGGAAAAGTAGCGTCCCTGGCCGAATGCACTTCTCCATGTGTCTGTGGTTAAGTGAACCTTCCCAGTAACTGCATTGGTCAGGGCACGTGTGATGATATGGGACACAGGTTGGTGTAAGGCGGGCACGGCACACCGTGGGAATTTGCGCTTGCGTTCAAAGGCCTGTGGTAAGGACATTTGGATTCTGCACTGGGACAAGGAAGTGGATGTGGTTGCCGATGGTGCTTGTGAAGGTCCAGGTGTGGGGCGGAAGGCATCCGGGCCTGCGTCTTCGATAGGGGATTGGCCAGCACGTAACACAGGGGAAGAGAAGGCAGTGGTATGACCCGCAAACACACATAGTGGACCCAGGCGTTCGTCCCACTTATTACGGTGCTTGGATGCCATGTGGCAGATCATGCTGGTGGTGGTGAGGTTGCTAGTGTTCACCCCCAGGCTCATTTTGGTACCGCACAGGTTGCAAACTACTATTCTTTTGTCGTCCACACTGTCCTCAAAAAAGCGCCATACTGCGGAATAACTATGCCTTGGCAAGAGAGATTTCCGCAGGGGGTGCTCCATGGAACAGTTGCAGGCCTGTTTGGTGTGGCCCGCCTTCTCCCTTTTGCCACCCCACTGCCTCTTCCAGCCTGTTGCGGTGCTGCAGATCCCTCCCCATCTGTACTGCTGTCCTTGCTCGGCTTTCCACCTTCACAGGTTGGGTCAGTGACTTCATCGTCCACCACCTCCTCTTTCACTTCCTCACTCTGCTCATCCTCCTGACTTGTTGACCTAACCACAACCTCAATGATTTACAACTGTGTCTCATCCTCTTCATCAACCTCTTGAGACAGTAATTGCTGTTGAATTATTGACAACTGTTTCTCATCATCATCCACCTCATTAAACAGCAACATTCCCCACCCTCATCTTCTTGTGACTGTGGATGCTCAAGAGTTTGGGAATCATGGCACAAGATCTGTCCCTCTCCAATCAAGGAATGGCGCTATAATGAGCTCTTTGGAATATTCTAGTGTGGGATCACTTGTTTGCCCAGGCTCTCCATGGTGGGAGGAAGGAGGATCAGGGTGAGGATTGTGTTGATCAGTCTCTTGGCTACTGAGACTGGACTTTATGGAAGACAGGGTGGTGCTTAACCGACTGGAAGCATTATCGGCTGCAATCCAACCGATAACCTGTTCGCACTGATCTGACTTCAAGAGTGGTGTCCTGCGCCGCCCTGCAAACCGGGACATAAAGCTAAATATCATTGACTTAATAGGATGTAAGATTACTTCAGTCAGCTGCCCAACCTACCAACCCAAACTACCCTCTCTTCCCAAAAAACACTCAGAAGTCAACTTCTTGGTATAAATGGCCGTAGCAGCCCGTTTATTAAACAAACAAATAACTTCTTCATCAACTTTCTTTTAATGATCACAATCATAAACACATAAACACATACAGTTGCAAGAAAAAGTATGTGAACCCTTTGGAATGATATGGATTTCTGCACAGATTGGTCATGAAATGTGATCTGATCTTCATCTAAGTCACAACAATAGACAATCACAGTCTGCTCAAACTAATAACACACAAAGAATTAAATGTTACCATGTTTTTATTGAACACACCATGTAAACATTCACAGTGCAGGTGGAAAAAGTATGTGAACCCCTAGACAAATGACATCTCCAAGAGCTAATTGGAGTGAGGTGTCAGCCAACTGGAGTCCAATCAATGAGATGAGATTGGAGGTGTTGGTTACAGCTGCCCTGCCCTATAAAAAACACACACCAGTTCTGGGTTTGCTTTTCACAAGAAGCATTGCCTGATGTGAATGATGCCTCGCACAAAAGAGCTCTCAGAAGACCTACGATTAAGAATTGTTGACTTGCATAAAGCTGGAAAGGGTTATAAAAGTATCTCCAAAAGTCTTGCTGTTCATCAGTCCACGGTAAGACAAATTGTCTATAAATGGGGAAAGTTCAGCACTGCTGCTACTCTGCCTAGGAGTGGCCGTTCTGTAAAGATGACTGCAAAAGCACAGCGCAGACTTCTCAATGAGGTGAAGAAGAATCCTAGAGTGTCAGCTAAAGACTTACAAAAGTCTCTGGCATATGCTAACATCCCTGTTAGAGAATCTACGATATGTAAAACACTAAACAAGAATAGATTTCATGGTAGGATACCACAGAGGAAGCCACTGCTGTCCAAAAAATATTGCTGCATGTTTACAGTTTGCACAAGAGCACCTGGATGATCCACAGCAGTACTGGCAAAATATTCTGTGGACAGATGAAACCAAAGTTGAGTGTTTGGAAGAAACACACAACACTATGTGTGGAGAAAAAGAGGCACAGCACACCAACATCAAAACCTCATCCCAACTGTGAAGTATGGTGATGGGGCATCATGGTTTGGGGCTGCTTTGCTGTGTCAGGGCCTGGACGGATTGCTATCATCGAAGGAAAAATGAATTCACAAGTTTATCAAGACATTTTGCAGGAGAACTTAAGGCCATCTGTCCACCAGCTGAAGCTCAACAGAAGATAGGTGTTGCAACAGGATAACGACCCAAAGCATAGAAGTAAATCAACAACAGAATGGCTTAAACAGAAGAAAATACGCTTTCTGGAGTGGCCCAGTCAGAGTCCTGACCTCAACCCGATTGAGATTCTCTGGCATGACCTCAGGAAAGCGATTCACACCAGACATCCCAAGAATATTGCTGAACTGAAACAGTTCTGTAAAGAGGAATGGTCAAGAATTACTCCTGACCGCTGTGCATGTCTGCTCTGCAACTACAGGAAACGTTTGGTTGAAGTTATTGCTGCCAAAAGAGGTTCAACCAGTTATTAAATCCAAGGGTTCACATACTTTTTCCATCTGCACTGTGAATGTTTACACAATGTGCAATAAAAACAAGGTAACATTTAATTCTTTGTGTGTTATTAGTTTAAGCAGACTGTGATTGTCTATTGTTGTGACTTAGATGAAGATCAGATCACATTTTATGACCAATTTGTGCAGAAATCCATATCATTCCAATGGGTTCACATACTTTTTCTTGCAACTGTAAATAAAGTGCAATAAATTCAAACACATTGAGAAAGGATCCTAGAAGGCAACCCAAGCAAGCTGCGCTCTTCACTCCCCATCTCCACTTGATTTCCACCTTACCCTTGGCCGCAGTCACCGACCCAAAGGTACCAAATCCTCCAAATTATATCTCCATCCACCCCTGTAGGCATTTTAACCCAAACAGGAGCCCCAGCCATCAGCTTACCGAACCTCATGAGATGCACGCTCCAACGTGTCATGCACCTCTTAAACATTGTATTGCCTTCCAGGACCCTCTATTAACCAGCCACAGACGAACACAGGAGACACCTCACCTGTGGACGTCCCGCCACACTCTTAAAGCTGTCTCAAGACCATCCTGTAACCCAGAAGCCCACAAATCCATACCCACATCATTGAGATTCACACCATCAGCCTTCAAGAATTGAGACGAAGCAGCCTCCAACTCCCGATGTCGCACCACAAATCCACCTTGACGCCGAACAAAATGACCCACCTCCTTATTGAGCTTCGCCCGCGCCTTATTAATCCGCTCCACTGACCTCGCAAACCGCCACGACCTTCTAGCAACCACTTCGGACCAAAGCACCAACAAATCCGGAAACTCTCCCAACAACAGCCGCAACAGATCCAATTTGATGTCACGTATCACATCCCGTGAACGACGAACACCTAAATCATTTCCCCCAACATGCAAAACTAAAATGTCGGGGGGCCTATCCAACAACGCAAAAGCATGGAATTCAGGCAACACCCAACCCCACAACATCCCTCTTACACCAATCCACCGCACTTGCAACTCCTCCGGCCGAAAACCTAATTGCCTTCCATTCCTCCGCACATCAGCTCTCAACGCTCCCCAGTGAACATACGAATGACCCAGAATCCACGCCAAGCACGAAGAGGACCCTAAAAAACAAAACAAACACGATGAGCCTCGCCCCCAACATGCAATCATAAACAGCACCCCCCACTACAACATATGAGGGCGAATATATCTCCGAAAGCAATCTGATTCCTACCGACCGATCCGCTTAATAACCATGTCACTTAGACCCCATCTAGCCGTCTCGGTCGCCGCTCCTATCCTGAAGGAATGAGACGCAAACTCCATGGCTGGATGACCAGCAGCCGTCAGACACCGCCTGAAGATCGCAACAAACTGAAAACGGGACAACGCCAGACCATTCAGGTGCACCAAAAAAGAACCCGCTACACCCAGTCGTAATGACAAAAACTCCGCCACACACCGAACAGGGCACAGCACGGACCCAACCAATGGGCGCAACACCATGCAAACCCCTCATCCGATCTGATCAGTTTTCGACCTACGCAAAACACAACGCACACCTCCATCATCCAAACAAACGTCATCCCACAACAGTCCGCTGCCTCGCACGCCACTACTCGCCACCAGCTCAGAAACTGCAACCCCCTCCGAAACACACAGGATCCTAAAACCGTCCCTAAAACCAGCTAGCAACAACTCCGCCTCCCCCCTATTTGGATAAATCTTTAGAAAAGGCTCCATCTCGACCACCTTCACCGGAGTCACCCCTCTTCTGCACAGCCTCAAATCCCTTACCTTTTCCGCGCTTAAAACACTGTGACAAGCTGTGTGCCCCGCCGCAACCGGAGCATTCATGCTTGAACCTGCAATCAGCCGAGTACTTACAGTATCCCTCGTTAAATTTCCAACAGCATCCCTTTTTACTTCCGCCACTAAATTCTGTTGCCGAGGAACCCCCGGCCGCACCCCGAAAGGGCTGGCTGCCCCCTTTAGGAGCGGACATCAGCCTCATCCATAAGCTGATGTCCTTATGGTCCCACCTAATACTAGGCCAAACCGCCTTTCGCTGACGAAACTGCTCGTCATACCTAAGCCAAGCCACCCCCCCATACGTCCGATATGCCTCCCCAAACACGTCCATATAGCAGAAAAGCGCCGAACAGTGTTCAGGCGCCTTCTCTCCTATCACACTCGCCAATATAGCGAAAGCCTGCAGCCAATTCAGAAAAGTGCGTGAAATAAGCCTATACCGCCGCTTCTCCTCCTCCTTCCTTTTGCTCTCATCCAACCTCACCCTATCCAACTGGAACTTCTCCAACGGAAGCAAGGAAAATATCTCAACATACTCGTCCTTCCAAATCTTCTCCCTAACCTCCGGCTTCAAGTGCGCTCCCAACGGCCCCTCAAAGCACACATACACTTCCCCTCTCACAGCATCCCCCAACCTAACGTCCTCACCAAGTTTTCCCTTACTTCCCCCGCTCGCCACCACATCACCCACCGAAGCACCTGCCGCCGCAACAGGCGCACAACCAGACCCGACCACACTAGATTGTCCGCCACTCCCAACCTCACGCCCCGGCGCCCACACCGCCGTTGGGGAAGCAGCAGCCTCATTTCCCAAACGTGAAATATAAGACAACATACCCGCCAGCAATTCCTGCACCAAACTCTCCGTCCCAACCCTACCTAACTGACCCCCCCCAACCCCCAACCCGCCACCACCTTGAGCCTGACACGAAGATCTCTCACCTGGCTGACCATGGGGTAACCTCCCAGTTGCCGCAGACCGCTCTGGAACATTACGTGGCATCAAAACGATCGGAGATGAAGAAGACGATGGACCAACACCAGACACGACCTCCAGCCTGTCGTCCGCTTCGCATTCATCCAAGCTGAGTTCCCCTTCCTCCAACATCGCAACAGAACGGAGACCCCTACCACCGTCCATGTGGCCGGGTCACAAATCCGATGACACGTCGCTCCTAGGCCCACCTGACGGCGGCCGCCGTCTCGTCTCCGCACTGGTCACCACGTCCAATCCGCCACCCCTTGACCCACCCGCCCATTGGCCAATGGCCGCATAGCGTCCCATCGCAGCTGTGACATCTGCCTGCTGCACTGGGGGCGGGGCTAAACCAGAACCCCCAGCCAGCGATCCTCTTCTCATCCACCTGCCTGCAGTACCCAGCCCCGCCACCGGTGTCGCTGTGGCCGCCGAACACTCCTCAGGCCGGGACACAGAAGAATGCTGCCGACCTCCAGGACCAGGCCGCAGCACTCCCACCTCTGTCGATGCCACTTCAGGAGGCAAGCCCTCACCACAGGGGCGTGAGGCCGCATCACCCGACGTCCTCCCCGCCGACCGTCTGCCCACCGCAGGTGCAGGTAAGTCACCCGGACCACGCTGGGGACATCGCGCGCTCCACGCTGGGGACATCTAGCGCAGGAATGGCTTCCCCCCGCGACCCCAACCCTAACCCTCCCCACTACTGCAGCCGGAGGTGCCACAGGCACCGCAATAGCCGCTTGCAAGCTCTGCTGGACCCACTCGGAACCATGCCGCTCTGCCGCGGCCCTGACCACAGCCATCAATTTGTCTAAGGCAGACATGACACTGCAGCACCTAACTCACCGCAATGCCCCGGACACTGGTGCAGATCCCACCCCCACCCCAGATAATATACAGCCCGCGAATTTCAAAACCCCACCCACTTACTTAACCCTGCAGACACCTAACCTGAATACACCCACTAACCCTTTCCTGCCTGAATACTTCCCCCTAAGTCAAGTTCCACTTCGCTATTGTCTGCGCCCCGCTCCGTTGCTCAACGGATGATTGTTTTTCTTGTGCTCTGGCAGCAGGCACAGTTTTACCGCGCCCAGGGCCACGGCCTTTGCGTGCACCATTAGCATCACGGCCACTTCCCCATCCCTTACTGCTCGCCTTCTTCATATTAAATGTTATATATGCTTGAAAGTATGTCACGCCTACAGTAGCGTAGGATTTGGAAGTGTATGCGCAAACAAATTTAAAAAGGTATTTGGAATGTGGAAATGTCACACAGGAGATATCCCACAGATAATGTCAATGCTGTCACCAGCGGCTAATAAAAAATTATAGGGAATGTCAAAGGTATTTAGGATGAGGAAACGTTATACAGGAGAGGTACCACCGGTAATGTCACTGTCTGCAGCATCTAGGGAAAAAGTACACTGGATGTCACAGATATTTTTTGGATGCGCACATGTTACACTGGATATGTGCACTGGTAATGTCACTGTCAGAAGCGGACACTGTCTATGGAAAAAGTACACTGTATGTCACAGATAAATAAATCTTTTCAGCGCACACGTCACACTGCAGATGTGGCACTGGTAATGTCGCTGTCAATAGCGGACACCATATATTGAAAAAGTACACTGTATGTCACAGATACATTTTTTCCGCACATGTAACACTGCAGATGTGGCACTGGTAATGTCACTGTCAGAAGCAGACACCGTCTATTGAAAAAGTGCACTTTATGTCACAGATACATTTTTTCAGCGCACACGTTACACTGCAGATGTGGCACTGGTATTGTCACTGTCAGAAGTGGACACCGTCTATTGAAAAAGTACACTGTATGTCACAGATACATTTTTTAAGTGCACACGTTACACTGCAGATGTCGATTGCCAAGAGATTGCCAAGAGACAACAATATGCGTGCACTCATCCAACTTAGCAGAAGCTGAATGTGCTCCTGGCCATGTTGCTGGTGCTGCAGTCCCTCCCTTTCCAAGTGGTGGACTCTGCACCTTTCAGAGAACTGATGGCTTGTGCAGAGCCAAGGTGAAGAGTCCCAAGCCGTCATTTCTTTGCCAAAAAGGCAGTACCAGCCCTGCACACGTATGTAGACCAGAAGGTGGGCCAGTCCTTGAGCCTGTCATGTCTGCCAAAATGCACGGCAGCGCTGACGTGTGGAACTATAACTACTGTCAGGGACAATACATGTCCTTTATGGCCCACTGGTTGAATGTGGTTCCTGCACAGCCACACCAGCAATTTGGCCAGGTGACGCCGCTTCCGCCTCCACGTTTTCACGCCATTGGTCCTGCGACAATGTCCGCCTCTGCCTCCTCATCCTCCACAGTTTCCTCAGCCTCCACTGCAGGGACAATTCCCAGTGCCCCTCTAGCATACCACACGTGCAGGGCACGGCGGTGTCACGCTGTTCTGCACCTCGTTTGCCTGGGCAAACTGAGTCACACAGGGGAGGAACTGCTCCGTGTCCTTCATCAAGAAATCGCATCCTGGCTATCTCCATGACAACTCAAAATCGGAACCATGGTGACCGACAATGGGACATCCTAAAAATGGCCAGGAAACTTTGCATGCACTTCAGCCACTCGTACACCGCAAAGCACACCATTCTTGAGCTGCAGCGGCAGAACGTCATCTCCCAACATAGGCTGATATGCGACGTTTCCACCCCGTTGGAATTCCACCCTCCATATGTTGGACCGACTATATGAACAGAGAAAGGCCATAAATGATTTCTTGATGATCCAAGTGGACAGGAGTACTCCCTGTGTAACTTCGATGTCAGCCATTTAATGCGTGACATTTGCCGTTTGCTCAGGCCCGTAGAGGAGGCCACATTATTTGTCAGTCGCCAGGACTACGGGATGAACAACGTCATTCCACTGCTTCATGTCCTGGAACAGATGCTGGTAAATCTGGCTGGTCAGGGGACTGGAGACGTGGCGCCTAGATCTCACAGGCACATGAGCCCTGTGGGGGCTGAACTGGAGGAGGAGGACATTGGAGCACAAGCAATGTGTAGCAAAATGGGTGTTTTTTCTACACAGGTGACAGGAGAGGAGGAGCAACAGTAGCCAGAGGAGCTACAGAGTGATGAGGAAGATGAGGCAGAGGACCCAGACACACCGTGGCAGTATGCAGTGGAGATGAAGGCAGGGAGTCCCTCCGAGTCATTTGCACAAATGGCCCGATACATGCTTACTTGCTTGCGTAGGGACAGCCGAATTTTCACCATTCGGCAGAGGGATGACTTCTGGATCTCCACCTTGTTGGACCTTCGTTACCGGTCCAAAAATGGGGGCCTTTTTTTACACCCGCTGAGAGGGAGTACAAACTGAACTACTATAGAGCCATCCTATGTAGTTAATTGGCCGCTGCCTATCTGCGCCATCGTCCATCCTCTCGCAGGTCTGACCAGGGGGCCCTCTGCGCTCACGTTCCTCTGCTATGGCTAGTTTGGCTGGTTTGGCTGGTTTGGCCGGGTGGGGGGGTAGGAGCAGTTCCAGCTCAATCAGCAGCAACTTCAGTCTAGAGTCGCTGATGAGCAGCTTTCTTCACCTCCCTAGTGAAGAAACTACTCACCAGCAGCAGCAGCTAGACCTGGAGCAGTACCTAAACCAGGTGGTGGCATACTTGGCATACAGCAGCATCCTGCCACCCCATATTGAAGATCTGCTGGACTACTGGGCAGCCAAACTGGATTTGTGGCCGCAACTGGCAGTTTGCCCTGGAAATTCTGTCCTGCCCGGCCAGTAGTGTGGCATCAGAGCGGGTGTTTAGTGCGGCAGGGGCCATAGTTACCCCAAGAAGAACTCTCCTGTCCACCAAAAATGTGGAAAGATTGACTTTGTCAAGATGAATCAGGCGTGGATCAGCCAGGATTTCCACCAACCAATGCCTGATGCCTCAGACTAGATCATCCATGGTGCCACACCAACACTTTAACAAAAGAGACCGGTTTCTTCTGGCTACCTGCCTCAGCTACTATTCTGATGCTGCCACCCGCCTGATACCACACATCTGATGCCAAGTGCTCCTTTTTTCACCCACCATCTTCAGCTGGTACTGGAATTGCCACCCACCTCCCTACTCTGTCACCTTGCCACTCTTTGGTCTTCTGATGCTGCTGTCACGGCCTTTGGTGTGCGCTGTGACACTGTTGCTACACTTGCAGTTGCCTGCGGCAACGTGTTGCTGTGAGAGCATGCGGTGGCAGTGTCTCGGCCTTCTGGGTGATTGCTGTGACATGGTTGCCATGCATGCTGTTGCCGATGGTAACGTGTTTGGTATGCTTGTGTGTGCACTTCCCCTTTAAGTTGTAGCCTCGCTCTGTCTGGTGCTTTAAGGGTTAACTCCCTGACTGGGTGTAGTCACTTGGCTTATTTCTTCTGTGGTTTCCTGGCTGGAGTCAGTTGTACTTCAGCTGTGGTTGGTGCTGGAGCTCTGCTCCAGTCCAGGGTGTTCCATCTGTCCAGTGAGGGCCACCCTTGTGGCCATCAATGTCATCCCGGTGTCTCTTTCCTTCCTGTCCCTATGTGTATGGAGTGGGTTATGTTCAGGGTGTTAGTATGTCTAGTTTGGTGTTACATGTCTGGTGGTGTTTGGTGTCCAGCTTGTTTACTAGACATTCCCCTGTCTCATGTTTATTGCAGCTATGAATATCCTGGGTTCCTGTGTGGTTTGTGGTGTGTGCTGTGTCCTTTAATGTTGGTGTGGACAGCAGCACTAGTGCACAGGTTACAGTCAGTGTGTCTGTGGCAGGTAAGTGTGTTATTGGTTTCGCTTACCTGCCATCTCCTTTTGCTGTATGTGTTCCCCTCTCCTTGCAGCCTGGCCTCAGATAGAGACTCCTGTTCCTCCATTACTGGGATGAACAGGTCGTCTCTTCCCTGCTCCTTGGTGAGGGATAACCAGGGAGACTTAGGGTCTGTAGGAATCCTGAGTATGAGTCGTCCTACCATCGGGGTCCACTCATACGGTGAGGAGTCATGGAGAGGATTAGGGACGCTGTAGGAGGTGACCTGCTGCCTTATTACTCCTTTTGGCCAGGCTGATTCCCTTTTACCCTTTGACACCGCACGGTGGGGGGTTTCCCCCACTCTCCACCGTGACAGCTGCTTCCACCTCCACACTATGTCACCTTGCCACTCTGTGGTCTCTTGATGTTGCTGCCACCTCCACACTATGTCACCTTGCCACTCTGTGGCTTCCTGATGCTACTGCTGCCACCTCCACACTGTCATTGTGCCACCCTGTGGCCTCCACTTGATGCTGCTGCCGCCACCTCCACACTCTGTCATCGTGCCACTCTGTGGCCTCCTGATGATGCTGCTGCCACCTCTACATTCTGTCATTGTGCCACTCTGTGGTCTCCTCATGCTGCTGCTGCCACCTCCACACTGTCATTGTGCCACTCTGTGGCCTCCTTCTGATGCTGCTGCTGCCACCACTTCCACACTCTATAATTGTGCCACTCTGTGGCCTCCTGATGATGCTGCTGCCACCTCCACACTCTGTCATTGTGCCGCCCTGTGGCCTCCTTCTGATGCTGCTGCCACCTCTACGCTCTGTCATTGTGACACTCTGTAGTCTCCTCATGCTGCTGCTACCACCTCCACACTGTCATTGTGCCACCCTGTGGCTTCCTCCTAATGCTGCTGCTGCCGCCACCTCCTGCACACTTTCATTGTGCCACTCTGTGGCCTCCTGATGCTGCCGCCACTGCCACACTGTCATTCTGCCACTCTGTGGCCTCCTCCTGATGCTGCTGCTGCTGCCACCTCCACACTCTGTCATTGTGTTACTCTGTGGCCTCCTGATGCTGCTGCCACCTCCACACTGTCATTCTGCCACTCTGTGGCCTCCTCCTGATGCTGGTGCCACCTCCAGACTCTGTCATTGGGCCACTCTGTGGTCTCCTTATGTGGCTTTCACCTCACCACTATGTCCACTCTGTGGACTTCTCATGCTGTTCCCACCCTCCCCACTTCATGACTGGGCCACTATTTTGCCTTTCGGCCTGGCTTACATCATCATTTATTTGACCCTTCTGATCTGTCAGAAGGAAAGAAAAATGAGACGCACAACGGATTCTATGTAACAGCTGTAAGGCCTGCATGACATGGTCCCTATTTTGCTTTAGAATTGGCTTATGATTTGGTAGCCAAAATCAGGAGTGGGTACAAAACACAGAAGACATTCAAATATTCCATTCATGTGTCATCTCTGTTTTGGATCCACACCTGTTTTTTTTTTGGCTTTAGCAATACTGATGGATTACTGACCAAATGCTGACCTAGTGAAGGCGGATGTTCCACAGACAGGATCCATTTTTTGTGGGTTATTGTTCTGACGGATCAGAGGAAGGGCAAAATAATCAGTGAGGTCAACGCAAACTTACTGCTGACACCCTCTCCACTCTGTCGGGGTGGCTTTGCTTATATAAGCATTTATTAGAACAGGTTCTGTAGACATCTATGTGGAATCAGCTGCCAACAGTGTAAAAGGAGTGTGCTTCTCCTTGATTCTAACATTGACCTGTAAGGCTGAGTTCATACTTGAGTTATTTGGTCAGTTTTGGCCCCGTAACTGCCCAAATAAGTGAAGTGTGCAGTGATTCTAAGAGTGACGCCTGTCATCTGCATGTCATACTGACAACCACGTACCACAGCAGACTCACTATGCGTGTTACTGCAAGGCACAGTGTTCTACACCACTATAATGGCTCTCTGTAGCCAGGAAATAGACGTTTTTTAACACGATTCGCCACAAATAAATTTGGATCGAACCAAATTTTTTAGAAAATTTTGTCGAACTGTCCAAATCTAATTTTTTAGAAATTCGCTCATCTCTAGACATAATACTACAGCCATTCATACGATATCTCATGGATTAGTCTTGCCACCAGTGTGATATTGGGTCCTTTGGGCATTATTGCTATCACTATCTGCTCGTGAGAAGCTTTAAATGTTGGGATCTGAGTAGGTGTTGTTTATGGAGAAGTTATTCTTTTTATGGTCGATGTTTTAACTTTGCTTCCTCAGAAAAATGCTGGGTGTGGAAATACCCAAGTGAAATATTCCAACCACAAGAATGAGTTATCGCTGCAATGCATGAAATGAATTCATCTCGTGTGAGAAGCTGATCTGTAACTTTCACAAAAAAAAATCAAAGATATAAACAAAAGGCAAAAATTCTCAGTGGTTAAAAAAGTGTGTAAAAGTTTTTTTAGATAATGCGTCCTGGAAATGTGCGAGAGTCATATCAGGAGGTGGCAGTGCAGAAATTTACAAGGGATGTGATACACAGGGAGAGTTTTAGTTCAGAGGGTCGTATGAAATTAGTAGGGGGAAAGATGAGAAGCAATGAAAGAAAAAATTTTTTTACTGAAAGAGTAGGAGATGGAACATTGTAGGTGGAGAATCCCCAGTAGATTAATTTAAATCTCCCAGGTATAAACATTAGTGTTGGGCACGAATATTCGAATCGCAAATATTAATCGCGAATATGGGCACTTCGAGAATTCGCGAATATTTCGAATATAGTGATATATATTCGTAATTTTGAATATTCTAGATTTTTTTTTCATCAGTAACCTCCCTTCTTGCTTGTGGGCCAATGAGAAGGCTGCAATGTCTTTGTCTGAGCTTAGCAACATCCTTAGCAACCAATAGGAAAGTTGCCTACCCCTTACTATATAAGAACCTCCCCAGCAGCCCTTGTATGCAGTATTTTGCAGATCTGAGAGAGACAGCAGTGTTATTGCTGTGCTCTCTGCTTTCCTGTGTCATTACATTAGACAGTTAGTTATTTAGTTAGCTTATATATATAATACAGATAGTTAGTGGGAGATAGTCAGTGTAGGTTAGATAGTGATATGGTGTAGCTGACCATACATAAATGCTGTAGATTCTGCTGTCCATACATAAATGCTACATACCTAGCGCTGTATGCATGTATGTATGTATGTATGTACAGTCCTGATCAAAAGACCACTTGAAAAATTGCAAAAAATCATATTTTACATTGCTGGATCTTAACAAGGTTCCAAGTAGAGCTTCAACATGTAACAAGAAGAAATGAGAGTGAGACAAAACATTTTTTGAGCATTCAATTAATTGAAAATAACTATTAAACTGAAACAGGCTGTTTTTTAGCTGATCCAAATTTTAGGACCACATGCCTTTAAAAGGCCAAATGTGTGCAAAGATGTGGATTCATTGTCATGTTCTGTCAGGTAGTCAGACGTTGTGATGGGAAAGGCAAAAAAACTCTCCCTTTTTGAACGTGGTCGGGTTGCTGAACTGCATAAGCAGGGTCTCTCACAGCGCCATCGCTGCTGAGGTGGGACGCAGTAAGACAGTCATTTGGAATTTCTTAAATGATCCTGAGGGTTATGGAAAAAAAAAGTCAAGTGGAAGACCCAAAAAAATTTCATCAACACTGAGCCGGAGGATCCATTTGGCTGTCCGTCAAGACACTGGACGATCCTCGACCCAAATTAAGGCCCTTACTGGTGCTGACTGCAGCCCCATAACCATCAGACGGCATCTGGGACTTCAAAGACCTCGTCTCCTTGAACACCACAGAACTGCTCGTTTGGACTTTGCAAGAGAGCACCAAACATGGGACATTCAAAGGTGTAGGAAAGTTTTATTCTCTGAAGAGAAAAAATTTAACCTTGATGGTCCTGATGGTTTCCAGCGTTACTGGCATGACAAGCAGATCCCACCTGAGATGTTTTGTACGCGCCACAGTGGAGGGAGCGCCATAATGGTCTGGGGTGCTTTTTCCTTCAGTGGAACAATGGAGCTTCAAGAAGTGCAGGGGCGTCAAACGGCCGCTGGCTATGTCCAGATGTTGCAGAGAGCATTCCTCATGACTGAGGGCCCTCGTCTGTGTGGTAACGACTGGGTTTTTCAACAGGACAATGCTACAGTACACAATGCCCGCAGGACAAGGGAATTCTTCCAGGAGAATAACATCACTCTTTTGGCCCATCCTGCGTGTTCCCCTGATCTAAATCCAATTGAGAACCTTTGGGGATGGATGGCAAGGGAAGTTTACAAAAATGGACGACAGTTTTAAGACAGTAGATGGCCTTCGTGCGGCCGTCTTTACCACTTGGAGAAATGTTCCCTCTCACCTCATGGAAAAGCTTGCATCAAGCATGCCGAAACAAATTTTTGAAGTGATAAACAATAATGGCAGAGCTACTCATTACTGAGTTCATGTTTGGAAGTTGGATTTCTGTTTTGGGGGGGGGTTATTTTTTTTTTTTTAGGTGTGGTCCTAAACTTTTGATCAGCTGAAAAACAGCCTGTTTCAGTTTATTTGTTGTTTTCATTAAATTGAATGATCAAAAAATATGATTTTTTGCCATTTTTCAAGTGGTCTTAAACTTTTGATTAGGACTGTATGTATGCTACATACATAGTGCTGTGATGTCACAAGTTCACAACAATACTTAGTGCACCAATCACTAATAAGTAGTCAGACCTGTTAAAATGTGAAGTTGCCCGTATTTCGCCAAAATATTTGCATCATTAGTGCCGATTTCGCAATAGCGGATATATTGGAGCACTCTATCTGCATATAAAGCTATTCTAATGTTCTGCTGTGCCAACCATTTTCTCCAGTCTCAGGAAACTTCTAGCAGCTTGAAAAATGTAGCTATAGTGACCCACACCTGTATTTCGAGCGCATTACGCGAATATTACATAGCCGATTTTTCGCGATCAAGAAATTAATCTTGAATTCGCAAATATATGATGAATATTCTACCAAATATTCGTGAAATATCACGAATTAGAATATTGCCCCTGCCGCTCATCACTAATAAACATATACAGGTGAAACTCGAAAAATTAGAATATCGTGCAAAGTTCACTTATTTCAGTAATGCAACTTAAAAGGTGAAACTAATATATGAGATAGACTCGTTACATGCAAAGCGAGATATTTCAAGCCTTTATTTGTTATAATTTGGATGATTATAGCTTACAGCTTATGAAACCCCTAAAGTCACAATTTTGAGGTACCCTTTGCTTAGGGGGTATGGATTAATTAGCTGACTAGAGTGCGACACTTTGAGCCTAGAATAGTGAACCTTTTCAAAAAAATTTTTTAACTGTCTCAGGGAGCACCACGCTCCCCGAAGCTCTGGCTTTGTTTGCTATTGCCGCTCAGCCCCTTTCACTTCAATGGGGGTAAGCTGCCATTAGACCATGTGACCAATGTACGTAAAAGAACATGACGCCCACTAAGCGCCTGGCCTCTTCTAATACCTTTTGGGTGAGTGTCATCAATATATATTACTGGATAACCCGTTTAACCCCTTCAGAGCCTATTTGTGCAAATCTAACGTGTCACTTTATATAGTAATAACTTTAAGTAACGCTTTTACTTATCTAGTCCATTCTAAAATTGTTTTCTCGTGACACAATTTACTTTATGTTAAAGTTAAATTTGAGCCAATATGTTTTATATTTATCTATTAAAAAAAAATCAAAATTTGCGGAAAATTTCCAAATATTTGCTATTTTCTAAATTTGAATTTCTCTGCTTATAAGATGGATAGTGATACCTCATAAAATTGTTATTAACATTCCCCATATGTCCGCTTTATGTCGACATCATTTTGTAAATGTCATTTTATTTTTTTAGGACGGTAGAAGGCTTAGAATTTTAGAAGCAATTTTCAAATTCAGTTCTGAAGCCACTTTGTGGGGCTTACTTAGCAGAAACCCCCTATAAATGAAACCAGTCAAGAAACTACACCCCTCAAGTTATTCAAAACTGATTTTACAAACTTTTTTAACCCTTTACATGTTTCACATCAATTAAAGGAAAATGGTGACAAAATTTCAAAATTTCACTTTTTTGGAAGATTTTACAGTTTAATCCCTTTTTTACTGTGAGAAAAGGAGAAAGACAGGAGGCAGCGCCTCGTGTGTAGAACCGTATGATAATATTAAAAACAATAATGCACTGATTGTGCTTACCGTATTGGGTTGTGATGAGTCACAACTCCTATGAATCGCTTGTGCTGGTAAAAACCCGTCCAGCTTGCGGGGATGACTGCTGCTGCTGCCCAGGTTCTTACCAGTTTTCGTGGAGCACGATATCCGGGGTATGGAGAATAGTGGATAGGTATAAAAAATGAACCTTATAAAAAGCGGCGTTGCTGCAGAAGACAGGACTCAAATAGATAAAATAAAGTGGGTCTTTATTTATATAGGTCTACGCGTTTCAGGGGCGGACTGCCCCCTTTATCAGGACAATATGTCATTACCTGTTTTTACATATTGTCCTGATGAAGGGGGCAGTCCGCCCCTGAAACGCGTAGACCTATATAAATAAAGACCCACTTTATTTTATCTATTTGAGTCCTGTCTTCTGCAGCAGCGCCGCTTTTTATAAGGTTCATTTTTTATACCTATCCACTACTTTTTTCCTGTGAGGCAGACATATTTAACAGCCAAACAAACCTCAATATTTATTACCCTGATTCTGCAGTTTACAGAAACACCCCATATGTGGTTGTAAACTGCTGTATGGGCATACCACAGGGCTGAGAAGAAAGAAAGCGCCATATGATTTTTGAAGAGCAAATTTTGCAAGAAAGGTTTTTGGGCATCATGTTACATTTGAAGGCACACTAAGGTACCCCTATAGTAGAAACCTCTAAAAAGTGACCCAATTTTGGAAACTACACCCCTCAATGAACTTATTGAAGGGTGTACTGACCACTTTGATCCCAGAGGCATTTCATAGAATTTAGAAACATTTCTTCCAATAAAATGTTGCATAAGCTACCCGTTTTTCATTTTCACAAGGGTTAACAGAAGAAAAAGCAGCCCAAATTTTGTTATGCATTTTCTACTGAACACGGCAACACCCCATATGTAGTCGTAAATTGCTGTTTGGGCACACATCAGGGATCAGAAGAGAAGGGGCGCCATATGGTTTTTGGAGAGCAGATTTTGGTGGAATGGTTTACAGGCGCCATATTGCTGGTGATCAGCCTCTGAAGACATTTTCTGACAACTGTACATTTTATTTTTCTCTCATCAGAACTTTATCATTGGTTCTATTATGGGGTACATACAACTTTTGATCACTTTTTATTTAGCTTTTTTGTAAGTAGGATAAAGAAAAGGCGGCAATTGCTTTTTGGGTTTTGCTATTGCGGCAAACAACGTGCGGGAAAAATGACATATCAGCTTTATTCTGCTGTTCAATACATTTACAAAGATACCATTTTTTTTTAGTATTTTTACATTTTGCTTCTTTTACACTAATCGTTTTATGTTGCCATTTTCTGGGAGGCATATTTTTTTAATTTTTTTGCCAATTGTCTTGTGTAGGAGCTTATTTTTTGCAGGATGAGGTGACGTTTTAGTGGTAGCATTTTGGGGTACATAGTACTTTTTGATTGCTCGTTATTAAACTTTTTGTAAGGCAAAATGACCAAAAATGGCTCTTTTGGCACTTTTTTTTACGTACTTCTAAAGGGGTAGATTATGTGATACACTTTTAAAACTTTTTAAACTTTTCTTCTTACTTTTTATTTTTGTCCCACTGTGTGGGGTCTGATCCCCCTACAATGCACTGCAATGCATTGTGTATTGTAATGTATTGCCTATCAGCTTTTAAACTGACAGACTGCCTATGAGACCCAGCCCCCTGGATAGCTGGCAGGCTCCAATGCCTGTGGAAGGCATCGGTCTGCCATTACAGCCATCGGGTCTCCATCACCGCAGCATGGGGACCCGATGGGGATGGAGAGGATGCCCATACCCTCCACAAGCCCCGTATATGCTGCAGTCAAACAAGCGATTAATGCGCCGGCATCTGTGTTTTCACCAAAACCGACGGATGCAGCAGGGGCTCGGCTGTCAGGAACAGCTGGGCACCTGCCACTGATTGAGCGGTTACAGTTTCTGCACCCACCTAATAAGCGCACTGTACTTGTAGGGTAGCTGTTGGAAAGTAATCAGGAAGGGGTTAATGTGATTATAACATAGTAATAACACAGTTTATATGGCTGAAAACAATCTGTCTAGCCAGTTCAGCCTGTTATCCTGCAAGTTGATCCAGAGGAAGCAAAAAAAAACTGTGAGGTAGAAGCCAATTTTCCTCAATTTAGAGGAAAAAAAATCCTTCCTGGCTCCAATCAGGCAATCAGAATAACTCCCTAGATCAACGACCCCTCTCTAGTAGCCATAGCCTGTAATATTATTACACCCTAGAAATACATCCAGGCCCCTCTTGAATTCCTTTATTGTACTCACCATCACCACCTCCTCAGGCAGAGAGCTCCATAGTCTCACTGCTCTTACCGTAATGAATCCTCTTCTATGTTTGTGTACAAACCTTCTTTCCTCCAGACGCAGAGGATGTCCCCTCGTCACAGTCACAGTCCTGGTGATAAATAGATCATGGGAGAGATCTCTGTACTGACCTCTGATATATTTATACATAGTTATTATATCTCCTCTTAGTCATCTTTTTTCTAAAGTGAATAACCCTAATTTTGATAATCTTTCAGGGTACTGTAGTCCACCTATTGCAGTTATTACTTTAGTTGCCCTCCTCTGGACCCTCTCCAGCTCTGCTATGTCTGCCTTGTTCACAGGAGCCCAGAACTGTACACAGTACTCCATGTGTGGTCTGACTAGTGATTTGTAAAGTGGCAGGACTATGTTCTCGTCACTGGCATTTGATGCAACCCATTATCTTATTGGCCTTGGAGGCAGCTGTCTGAAACTGGTTTCTACAGCTTAGGCTGCTGTTCACTAAAATTCATAAGTCCTTTTCCATGTCAGTGTTACACAGTGTTTTAGCATTTAGTATGTACGGGTGACTTGCATTATTCCTTCCCATGTGTATAACAATGAGCTGAGACTGACAAAGTATAAACTGCTGGTGGTGCTCGGTCAATGATCACACAACCAAGGCTGTGCCCCTTTTTTGGGGGTTCTGCCGCACAGTCTACAGTATGTTGAAGCAGGTTCACATTAATACTGGGTGACATTTCCACTTGCTGCAATACAGGCTGCCACTCTGACATGGTGCCAGTCATACAGATGCTGGATGTCCTCCCGTGGTCATTCCAAGCTCTTTCACCTTGGACCTATAATTTAACCAAGGTGGTTGTTGCCCACTGTACAGGTGAAACTCGAAAAATTGGAATATTGTGCAAAGTTCATTTATTTCAGTAGTGCAACTTAAAAGGTGAAACTAACATATGAGACTCATTACATGCAAAGCGAGATATTTCAAGCCTTTATTTTGTATAATTTGGATGATTATGGCTTACAGCTTATGAAACCCCAAAGTCTCAATTTGCTCAGGGGGTATGGATTAATTAGCTGACTAGAGTGTGACACTTTGAGCCTAGAATATTTAACCTTTTCACAAAACTCTAATTTTAAGCTGCATTAATGCAATTCCTTTTAATTTGCATTACTGAAATAAATGGACTTTTGCACAATATTCAAATTTTTCGAGTTTTACCTGTATATGGGAGATCCTTCATTCCATTCTATCCAGGACGTTCTCAATGGAAGAGAGATCTGGCCAGTGGAGCTGCTGGAGACCCTGAAGTTGTCTTCTGCTGGACTTCAATTATTGTGTCAGGGCCTTGACGTCTAATGAAATCTCTGGTGGGCCAGTGAACTATGACTTTTCCAGCTACCTCTTACTTTATAGATACTTTAGTTCTCAATGCGATAAGCAAATCCAAGACAAATCTTTTAGCATTTGAAAAAGTTGTCTTGAGGAATACTTTTTTATGCCCCTCATTCTCTAAAAAAAATAACGGGGGCCTATAATTTCAGAATTTAATAAGGCATTCCAACAAATGACCTTGTCTAAAGGAAAACACTGCTAGTGATGAATGCAATATGCTTTAAAGGTCATGTCTTACAGTTCTTTTTAATATATAATATCTGAGGATCTGTACGAGAATATAAAGTTATCAAAGCATCAGATATAACAGTAACAAAATACATTAGAAGAGACTGGTTCATATGAGTTGATAACAAATGGGGGCTTGGGAATGGAGATAATAGGTTGGGGGGGTGAAAGTTGCACTTTTGGAGGTGATGGTGCCAATATAGGTATCAAGGGAAAGCTTTGTGAAGTTTATATTCTTAGGTAATATTTGGGAGACATAACTTATAAACATTGATGTTTTCTACTGGAAACAGCACCACCACTGACCATAGGCTGCATATGCTATTGCAGCTCTGCTCCTTGAAAGTAAATAGAGCCGAGCTCTAATACCACACACCTGTGGGCAGGAACATTGCTGTTTTTGGAGAAAAGCAGCCATAACTCCTAATCTGTACAACCTTTTTAAGGCATGAAGGCTAAAAGAGTGTTGAATGACCTGTGGTGTGAACAGGAGGGAAAAGAGAAGATAGAAGAGAGGGCAGAAGATAAAAGAAGACAAGAGGAAGAGAAGAAGAGAAGAGAGGGGAAGCGAGAAACAGGAGAAAAGAGAGGAAAGAAGATAAAAGAAGAGGAAAGGAGGAGAAGGAAAAGAGAGAGGAGAGGTGAGAAACAGGAGAAAAGAGAAGAGTGGAAAGACTATAGAAGAGAGGAGAGAAGATAAAAAAAAGAGAAGAGGAGGAAAGGAGATAGGGGAGGTGAGAAACAGGAGAGAAGATGAAAGGAGAATATAAGAACAGAGAGGAAAAGGAGAAAAGATGAGGAAAATAGAGGAAAAGTCAAGAGAATTGAGAGGGAGGATAGCAAAAGCATGGGGAACAGGGGAGACGAAGAGGTGCAGAGAGGAGAAGAGATGATGGTTTTGTATAAAGTCATGGTAAAAGACAGAATCAGGATATTACAAAGGAGACAGGTTGGAACTGTACATATTACTGTAAGGTCTAAAGGTGTGTTCTATTGGTTACCGATGTAGACACTTAAAGGGGTCGTTGGAAATAGTTAGAAAATTTCAGACAAAAGCCCAAATGCTGTAAAATAAAGAATGGGGGTATGGTCATCTGAACATTCTCTGTTTTGCCAATCTTGTCCTCCTGACGTTACAAGTTTACATAGCACAGCGTTGATGACATGTAAGCACTGCAGCCAATCACTGCCCTTAGAGATCTGCCATTGAAGAAAGTAATTGGCTGTGGTCATCATGTGCCGTATACCAGCACGCTGCAGTTTTAAACATGCGGTGGCAGAAGGACCGCTCTGGCGATGCAGAGACTGGCATTGCAGAAAGTGGTGAGTATACCCATATTATTTATTTTATAGCACTCTGGGGCTTCTTTGAAACCTTTAATCATCTCACACAAGCCCTTTAGAGAAAGCAGCTGTCTTGAGACTTGAGGGAAGAGGTGAACAAGTGGTTTTGGTTGTGAGATGAGTAAGAGAGGAGATGTGTCTAGAACATCTATAAATAAGTCTCTAATCAAGGAAAACATAGTAGGCACTCCTCTTACTGGTTTTGCATAAAACTTAATGATTTAACATGAAACTTAATTTAAGTTTCATGCAAAACCAGTAAGAGGAGTGCCTACTATATTTTCCTTGATTTTTAACCCCCTGTATACTGGGACTGGGTGACCCAGTAGATAGTGAACCCTCTGTGTCCATCACGATATAGTGTGAGCCTCTCAATATCAATGAATCTAAATGGATCCCTAATTCTCTATACTTCACCATCACCATCTATGTTAGGAATTCCTTCACTACATGTATTGCACATACTATCTAATATACGACTGCGTTCTGCTTAGGTTGATATACCATGAGATAACATTCTGTCCAAGTGATTCCAGGGCCAGTGACATTTTAGAAGGTCAGTAGCTATAGGGGGCAGGAATAGCAATTACACATACCCCCTGGAACCTAAAGGAACCAAAAGCCCCTCTGCCGCATAAAAAGTATTATAAACTGCACACGGTAGGTAGGTGGCCTGCTATGAATTTTCCATTATGGTCTAAGTGCACCAAGTTACACCTCTGACAACAAAAAAAAAAACTCTCATTTAGTCTAAATTACAGTAATGATGAACATATGTCCTCAAGGCCCAATAACCATGGTAAATTATATAAAGAAGAAGATATTATAGGTCTTGGCTTGCCTTACTGATAGAACTTTCTTCATAATAACCTAAGACGGAGAATAAAGCAGAAGTATTAATGCTACATATAGAGAGAGCTGGAACCATCTAGTTTCTCACACCTCTTGATCATTTTTTGGTATCAATGAGAAGAATATTGTCAAGGTCTAAAATTTTGAAGGGAGATCTTCTATGCAAGTGATAGAGGTGCCAAGAAATAGTCTCTAAGCAGAGAAGGTTTCAATAGGTCATTAAAAGAGTCCAAAAGTCAAGTGCGAAATGAATTTAGATCATTGTAAACGTCCACCCTTTGTCCATGCAGCTCCTGTGAATAAAGCAAAACATGAACTGAATGAACATGATTTGACAAGGTAATAAGGGGTCATGTACATATTAAACATATTAGATATGTGTCAGGCTGAGATTCTTTTCCTGCAGTAGAAAACCCACCCTTAGACCTCATGTACACGGCCTTTGTTGGCCGGTGGCTATATTGTGGATCACAAACAACGGTTCTACAATATAGGGGCACCTGGCGTTTGTGCACCGCATCACAGATGTGGACACACTCACTGGAATGGGTCCACAATTCGGAAGGTGCGGTGCGGAATAGAGGCATGGAACCCCATGGAAGCACTACGTAGTGCTTTCTTGGGTTTTTTGTCTGTGCCTCCGCACTGCAAAAAAAGTAGTGCAGGCAATACTTTTTTTCGGTGCCCCATCAGATGCTGATCACGGGCCCCATTCAAGTGAATGAGTCAGAGTCCGCATACAGCAGGCACATAGTCGGTGCCCATGCATTGCGGACTGCAATTTGCGTTCCGCAGCACGGGCACAGGCCAACAACGGCCGTGTGCATGAGGCCTTACTGTTGTTTATGCAGTGAGGGGCCTAACAAGGAAATATTCTCACAGTAAGAATTTTTGTTCTCTGTTTATCATTAAGACAATAAATACAAAGAGTAACGTAAAACAGCGTACACACCTCATATGGGGATTCATTCACTGGAGAAAGGGTCTTCAGTTTTCTCAGTCTCTCTAAATACAAAGATAACAAATATAACAAACTTAAGTAAATTACATGTGTTATTAGGATAAGATCCATAATATTATCTACAGGGTGTAGTATTATAGTAGTCACATTCTTATACATAGGGGTAGTATTATACTAGTTATATTCGTGTACATAGGAGTAGTATTATAGTAGTTATATTCTTGTACATAGGAGGCAGTATTATTGTAACTATATTCTTGTACATAGGAGGCAGTATTATAGTAGTTATATTCTTGTACATAGGAGGCAGTATTATAGTAGTTATATTCTTGTACATAGGAGGCAATATTATAGTAGTAATATTCTTGTACATAGGAGCAGTATTATAGTAATTATATTCTTGTACATAGGAGGCAGTATTAGAGTAGTTATACTCCTGTATATAGAAGACCTATATTATAGTAGTTATATTCTTGTACATAGGAACAGCATTATAGTACTGTAGTTATATTCTTGTACATAAGTGGCAATATTATAAGTAGTTATATTATTGTACATAGGAGGCAGTATTATAGTAGTTATATTCTTGTACATAGGAGCAGTATTATAGTAGTTATATTCTTGTACATAGAAGCAGTATTATAGTAGTTATATTCTTGTACATAGGAGCAGTATTATAATAGTTATATTCTTGTACATAGGAGCAGTATTATAGTAGTTATATTCTTGTACATAGGAGGCAGTATTATAGTAGTTATATTCTTATACATATGAGCAGTATTATAGTAGTTATATTCCTGTACATAGGAGCAGTATTATAGTAGTTATATTCTTGTACATAGGAGCAGTATTATAGTAGTCATATTCCTCTACATAGGAGGTATTATTAAAGTAGTTATATTTTTGTACATAGGAGCAGTATTACAGTAGTTATATTCCTGTACATAGGAGCAGTATTATAGTAATTATAGTCTTTTACATGGAAGGTAGTATTATAGTAGTTGTATTCTATTACTTAGGGGCAGTATTATAGCAGTTATATTCTTGTACACAGGAGGCAGTATTATATTATTTATATTCTTGTAATTTGAAGCAGTATTACAGCAGTTATATTCTTGTACATAAGAGCAGTATTATAGTAGTTATATTCTTGTATATAGGAGCAGTATTAAAGTAGTTATATTCTTATACATAAGAGGCAGTATTATAGTAGTTATATTCTTGTACATAGGAGCAGTATTACAGTAGTTATATTCCTGTACATAGGAGCAGTATTATAGTAGTTATATTCTTGTACATAGGAGCAGTATTATAGTAGTTATATTCCTGTACATAGGGGCAGTATTATAGTAGTTATATTCCTGTACATAGGGGCAGTATTATACTAGTTATATTCTTGTACATAGGTGGCAGTATTAGAGTAGTTATACTCCTGTATATAGAAGACCTGTATTATAGTAGTTATATTCTTGTACATAGGAACAGCATTATAGTAGTTATATTCTTGTACATAGGAGGCAATATTATAAGTAGTTATATTATTGTACATAGGAGCAGTATTATAGTAGTTATATTCTTGTACATAGGAGCAGTATTATAATAGTTATATTCTTGTGCATAGGAGACCTGTATTATAGTAGTTATATTCTTGTACATAGGAGCAGTATTATAGTAGTTATATTCTTGTACATAGGAGCAGTATTATAATAGTTATATTCTTGTACATAGGAGTAGTATTATAGTAGTTATATCCTTGTACATAGGAGCAGTATTATAATAGTTATATTCTTGTACATAGGAGCAGTATTATAGTAGTTATATTCCTGTACATAGGAGGTATTATTAAAGTAGTTATATTTTTGTACATAGGAGCAGTATTATAGTAATTATATTAGAACCAAAAAAAAAAAAAAAAAAGGCCTCATCTATAAGATCATAATCGAGGGCAAACAAGAAAACCAACTATATAAACCTAAAATGTCGTTCAACAAACAACAAATGAATGCCCAATATATTAAAAGTATATTTTTATTTCATAATAGTAAATAATACATAATAATAGAAATATAAAGAATAACAAAAAAGTGATGAATTTTAAAGAGTCAGCGGAAAAACTCCGGATGCCGCAGTCCCCCGGGCCTGTGTCTCTATAACCCACCACAAGATAGAACACATGTAGGGCATGTGTAGGATGCGCAATATGGTGATAGAACAGAAAGGAAGGGGATATATAATATATACCCAGTACGGTAATCTAATCTGTAATCATTACCTAGATGCGTGGCTGCAGGATGAGACACATGGATCCTAATGTGTCACAAATGTAAACACGGACAAAAAATATAAATATATAATAAATTGCCCATATAGGATACTCAAAATGGATGAGACCCCATGAACCAGATCAACTAAAAAGCTGTAAGCAAAAGGACTCAACCTGAAGTATAAGGTGAAAAATCACAACATACCCTGAGACATGGTGGAGGGCAGAGACAGCAGGCCAGGACAGGCAAAGGACCCCGACGCGCGTTTCGCCTCAGCTGACGAAGCTGAGGCGAAACGCGCGTCGGGGTCCTTTGCCTGTCCTGTGCCTTCTGTCTCTGCCCTCCACTCTTAATATATTGGGCATTCATTTGTTGTTTGTTGAACGACATTTTAGGTTTTTATAGTAATTATAGTCTTGTACATGGAAGGTAGTATTATAGTAGTTGTATTCTATTACTTAGGGGCAGTATTATAGCAGTTATATTCTTGTACACAGGAGGCAGTATTATATTATTTATATTCTTGTAATTAGAAGCAGTATTACAGCAGTTATATTCTTGTACATAGGAGCAGTATTATAGTAGTTATATTCTTGTACACAGGAGCAGTATTATAGTAGTTATATTCTTGTATATAGGAGCAGTATTATAGTAGTTATATTCTTGTACATAGGAGCAGTATTACAGCAGTTATATTCTTGTACATAGGAGGAGTATTTTAGTAGTTATATTCCTGTACATAGGAGCAGTATTATAGTAGTTATATTCTTGTACATAGGAGGCAGTATTATAGTAGTTATATTCTTGTACATAGGAGGCAGTATTATAGTAGTTATATTCTTGTACATAGGAGCAGTATTATAATAGTTATATTCTTGTACATAGGAGTAGTATTATAGTAGTTATATCCTTGTACATAGGAGCAGTATTATAATAGTTATATTCTTGTACATAGGAGCAGTATTATAGTAGTTATATTCCTGTACATAGGAGGTATTATTAAAGTAGTTATATTTTTGTACATAGGAGCAGTATTATAGTAATTATATTAGAACCAAAAAAAAAAAAAAAAAAGGCCTCATCTATAAGATCATAATCGAGGGCAAACAAGAAAACCAACTATATAAACCTAAAATGTCGTTCAACAAACAACAAATGAATGCCCAATATATTAAAAGTATATTTTTATTTCATAATAGTAAATAATACATAATAATAGAAATATAAAGAATAACAAAAAAGTGATGAATTTTAAAGAGTCAGCGGAAAAAACTCCGGATGCCGCAGTCCCCCGGGCCTGTGTCTCTATAACCCACCACAAGATAGAACACATGTAGGGCATGTGTAGGATGCGCAATATGGTGATAGAACAGAAAGGAAGGGGATATATAATATATACCCAGTACGGTAATCTAATCTGTAATCATTACCTAGATGCGTGGCTGCAGGATGAGACACATGGATCCTAATGTGTCACAAATGTAAACACGGACAAAAAATATAAATATATAATAAATTGCCCATATAGGATACTCAAAATGGATGAGACCCCATGAACCAGATCAACTAAAAAGCTGTAAGCAAAAGGACTCAACCTGAAGTATAAGGTGAAAAATCACAACATACCCTGAGACATGGTGGAGGGCAGAGACAGCAGGCCAGGACAGGCAAAGGACCCCGACCCGCGTTTCGCCTCAGCTGACGAAGCTGAGGCGAAACGCGCGTCGGGGTCCTTTGCCTGTCCTGTGCCTTCTGTCTCTGCCCTCCACTCTTAATATATTGGGCATTCATTTGTTGTTTGTTGAACGACATTTTAGGTTTTTATAGTAATTATAGTCTTGTACATGGAAGGTAGTATTATAGTAGTTGTATTCTATTACTTAGGGGCAGTATTATAGCAGTTATATTCTTGTACACAGGAGGCAGTATTATATTATTTATATTCTTGTAATTAGAAGCAGTATTACAGCAGTTATATTCTTGTACATAGGAGCAGTATTATAGTAGTTATATTCTTGTACACAGGAGCAGTATTATAGTAGTTATATTCTTGTATATAGGAGCAGTATTATAGTAGTTATATTCTTGTACATAGGAGCAGTATTACAGCAGTTATATTCTTGTACATAGGAGGAGTATTTTAGTAGTTATATTCCTGTACATAGGAGCAGTATTATAGTAGTTATATTCTTGTACATAGGAGGCAGTATTATAGTAGTTATATTCTTGTACATAGGAGGCAGTATTATAGTAGTTATATTCTTGTACATAGGAGCAGTATTATAGTAGTTATATTCTTGTACATAGGAGGCAGTATTATAGTAGTTATATTCCTGTACATAGGAGCAGTATTATAGTAGTTATATTCTTGTACATAGGAGACAGTATTATAGTAGTTATATTCCTGTACATAGGAGCAGTATTATAGTAGTTATATTCTTGTACATAGGAGCAGTATTATAGTAGTTATATTCTTGTACATAGGAGCAGTATTATAGTAGTTATATTCTTGTGCATAGGAGCAGTATTATAGTAGTTATATTCCTGTACATAGGAGCAGTATTATAGTAGTTATATTCTTGTACATAGGAGGCAGTATTATAGTAGTTATATTCTTGTACATAGGAGCAGTATTATAGTAGTTATATTCTTGTACATAGGAGCAGTATTATAGTAGTTATATTCTTGTACATAGGGGCAGTATTATAGTAGTTATATTCTTGTACATAGGGGCAGTATTATAGTAGTTATATTCTTGTACATAGGATGTAGTATTATAGTAGTTATATTCTTGTACATAGGAGCAGTATTATAGTAGTTATATTCTTGTACATAGGAGCAGTATTATAGTAGTTATATTCTTGTACATAGGGGCAGTATTATAGTAGTTATATTCTTGTACATAGGGATCAGTATTATAGTTTTCTTGTACTTCTCTTTTCTTGTACACGCAGACACCTGGCCATGAGACTGCACCCTTATAGTAAAACAAGTATATGTAAATTGTCATCTTCTAGAATATTCTGTCTCTGATCTCTCACCCTGGTATTTCTTTTTTTGAATCTTGGTGGATATCCAAAATGCCATGCCTGCAATCACTAGGGTTATGATGGCGTCACAGATCACAATTCCAATAATGGTTCCAGTATTGAGCTGAAAACAATTTCCACATCCTGCAACTAAGGATAATCACATTATCAATAAATAATTCCAATTCATCTCCAATTATTACAGCTTTCTGTAATAAGTGATGATTGTTTTATGGTGGGTTTCTAATGAGTCTGAATCTCAATAGTTAACCAGAATGAATTTGAACCATATTTACTTACCTTCTTGTCCAAACGCAGTACCTGAAAAAGAAAACAAAGTGTCATGAAACTAGATAGTTAGATAGATGATAGATAGATGATAGATAGATAGATAGATAGATGATAGATAGATAGATAGATAGATAGATAGATAGATAGATAGACAACATCCCAGCAGTTGGTTTGAGGCAGAGTAAGGCTAGATGCACACGACCGTTGTGTGTTTTTCTGTCCGCATATTACGGATCCGCAAAACACAGATGGCATCCGTGCGCGTTCCGCAATCTGCGGAACGGCACGGACAGCCTTTAATATAACTGCCCATAGGACATGTTCTATATTTTTTTGCGGGGCAATGGAACGGAGCAACGGATGCGGACAGCACAAAGAGCAAAACTGCGGACAGCACACAGAGCAAAACTGCGGCTCGGATGCGGACCAAAACAACAGCCGTGTGCATGAGGCCTTAAGCTTATCAAGAATAGTCTAAGAATGGCCTCAAATGAAAAACTCTGAGATCCAAACATGCTTGGTCAGAGGGAAGCCTACTACACCATACAACGGCAATATAAAACCATCCTCGGAAAGAAAAAGCAAGGTCACATCTCAACCAAGCCCCTCCAACTCCAAGACAACCTCCAGGTCAACTCCTTCTGGGAATTATGGAACAACATGGGCATAAACTAAAAAAACAACTCTCAACATCCAAAACAGAAACATCTTGCTCCACTACTTCAAGAACCTTTATAAACCAAAGCCCAAACCAAAAAGAGATCATGGAAAACTGAAGGGTATGAAGGGAAAAAATCTTAAGATTTCCAAAACTCTCTGGATACAGAAATCACAATGCAGGAGATAACAGAGAGGATCTCATTAATCAAGGGTAAAAAGCCAGCAGCCCAGATGGGATCCTCCCAGAAATGATAAAATACAGCCTGTCGGGTATTCAACCTGCAATAGCAAAACTGTTCAATCTCATGCTGAGTTTCGGCTACTTCCCACAGAGCTGTAACCAAGGCCTCATAAATAGTGTTGATCGAGCACCATGGTGCTCGGGTGCTCGGGTTCACGGGCCGAACACATTGGGATGCTCGGGTGCTCTACCAAGCACCTGAGCACAATGGAAGTCAATGGGAGAACCCGAGCATTAAACCAGGCGCCCCCTGCTCTGAAGAAGGGAGGGTGTCTGGTTCATAGGAAAAGGTCAGAAATTGATGGAAACACCACTAAAATGGTTCAGGAACAGCATGGGGAGGATGTCTGGATGCATCTTGGACTCACAGGTTGCTGCTGACACTAATACGCACAAAACCGAAGATAAAATCAATTTTAGAGAAAAATTGTTAGCAAACATTCTTTCCTGTATATTTACTTGTATATAAAGTGCAAGTGCCTCCAAAAATTACAAGGAAGAGGCACTCCGATACAACCTGTATATCACATAAAGGAGGGCCTCATTCACATTGTGGTACAATTGTTCAGGTAGTGGGACTCCTACACTCATAAAGCCTATGCACTAAGTGAAAGGGCTGCAAAAAATTACAAGGAACCGGCACTCCAATACACCCTTTATTATACATAAAGGAGGGCATCATACACATCCTTGAAAAATTATGATTGATGGCCTGCTGGTGACCCTCAAAAACATTAGGAGTAAGGGCCTGCTGTTGACCCTGTATAACATTAGGGGCGAGGGCCTGCTGCTGATCTGACATCTAAAAACTTTTGTGGGCAAAGGCCTGCTGCCGAGCTAACCATGTAAAAACTTTTGTGGATGAGGGCCTCCTGCCGAGCTGACTAGTGTTGATCGAGCACCAAAGTGCTTGGGTGCTTGGGGGCTCGGGCCGAACATATCGGGATGTTCGGCTGCTCGAGTATATGGAAGTCAATGGGAGAACCCGAGCATTAAACCAGGTACCCCCTGCTTTAAAGAAGGGAGGGTTCCTGGTTCATAGTAAAATTTCAGAAATTAATGGAACACCACCAAAATGGTTCTGGATCAGCATGGGGAGAATGTTTGGATGCATCTTGGACTCGCAGGTCGCTGCTGGGAACCATGTTGTCCGAACAGTACGCCACTTTTACAAACTGACAATAATACACACAAAACCTAAGAAAAAATAGATTTTAGAGGAAAAATTGATAGGAAACATTTTTTCCTGTATATTTACTTGTATATAAAGTGCAAGTGCTGCCACAAATTACAAGGAAGAGGCACTCCGATACAACCTGTATATCACATAAAGGAGGGCTTCATTCACATTGTGGTATAATTGTTCAGGTAGTGGGACTCCTACACTCATAAAGTCTATGCACTAAGTGAAAGGGCTGCCAAAAATTACAAGGAACCGGCGCTCCAATACACCCTTTGTTAAACATAGAGGAGGGCATCATACGCAGCCTTGAAAAATTATGATTGATGGCCTGCTGGTGACCCTCAAAAACATTTAGACGAAGGGCCTGCTGATCTGACCATCTAAAACATTAGGGGTGAGGGCCTGCTGCCGCTTTGGTGACTCTAGATAACCTCTTGGCGATTGCACGTCACAGTGACGGCGACAATCCATTCGGATGTCTGGCCTATCAACTTTCGATGTTATTGTCAACGCAAACCATTGTAACTATGGGTAACGGGGAATCAGTGTTTGAATCCGGAGAGGGAGCCTGAGAAAGGTCTACGGCTACCACATCAAAGTAAGGCAGCATGCGCACATATTACCTATTAGGTATAATTAGGTGAGGGCCTGCAGGTGAGCTAACCCTGTAAAAAATTTTAGGTGCGGGCCTGCAGGTGAGCTGACCCTGTAAAAGATTTTAGGTGTGGGCCTGCAGGTGAGCTGACCCTGTAAAAGATTATATGCGAGCGCCTGCTGGTGAGCTGACCCTTTAAAACATTATATGCAAGTGCCTGCAGGTGAGCTGACCCTCTAAAAAATTATATGTGAGGGCCTTCAGGTGAGCTGACCCTGTAAAAGATTTGAGTTGCGGGCCTGCTGCTGAGCTGACCCTGTAAAAGATTTGAGGTGTGGGCCTGCTGGTGAGCTGACCCTGTAAAAGATTTGAGGTGCAGGCCTGCTGGTGAACTGACCCAGTAAAAGATTTTAGGTGAAGGCCTGCTGGTGAACTGACCCTCTAAAAAGTTAAATGCGAGGCCCTTCAGGTGAGCTGACCCTGTAAACTATTTGAGTTGTGGGCCTGCTGGGGAGCTGATCCTCTAAAAAACTATATGCAAGGCCCTACAGCTGAGCTAACCCTCTAAAAAATTATATGCGAGGGCCTGCAGCTGAGCTGACCTTCTAAAACATTATATGCAAAGGCCTGCAGGTGAGCTGACCCTGTAAAACATTATATTTGAAGGGCATATATGCGAGTGTATTATATGTGACGAATAAGCATGTTCATATAATGGAAAAGGAGGAGGAGGAGGAGGAGAAAAGGAAGATTCAACCATATACCCTTGTTTGTGGTGGAAAGGGTGCATGGGAATACAGTGTGTTCTGTACATTATAAACAACACATTTAAAGTGCCTTTATGTTCATCAGCTTTCCTCTGGTGGAGTCGAGAAGACATGGTCAATCCAGGCCTTGTTCATTTTTATAAGAGTCAACCTGTCAGCATTTTCAGTTGACAGGCGGATACGCTTATCTATTATAATGCCAACAGCAGAATTAAATACCCGCTCAGACAAAACAGTGGCGGCAGAGTAGGCCAGCACCTCCAAGGCGTAAAGCGCCAGCTCGTGCCACGTGTCCAGCTTGGACACCCAGTAGTTGTAAGGCACTGATGTATCATTGAGGACGCTGACACGGTCTACTATGTACTCCTTCACAATCTTCCAAAATGATTCCCTCCATGTGACACTAGGCCGTGCATCAGGGTTAGGGTGCTGGCGGGTGTCATGAAACTGTCCCAGGCTTTGGAGAGTGTTGCCCTGCCTCTGTTAGAACTGCTGTGGGTTCCCCCTCATCTCCCCTCCTCAGTTGTCCAAGGAACTACAAACTCTGCCACCAGCGTTGTCAGCTGGAAGTTTTTGGAGCAATTTTTCAACAAGGATCTTATGGTATTGCACTGTTTTGCTCGTCCTCTCCACCAGAGGAATGAGAGATGAGAAGTTCTCTTTGTAGCAGAGGTCTAGAAGGGTGAACAATCAGTAACCGGTGTTGTCTAAAATGTGTATAACTCGCAGGTGGCGGGAAAGGCAGCCTAACATGATGTCAGCCATGTGTGCCAGAGTACCAACAGGCAAGACTTCGCTGTCGTCATTAGGAGGATCACTCTCAATCTCCTCATCCTCTTCCTCCTCTTCTGCCCACCCACGCTGAACAGATAGAATTAAACTTTCATGGGTACTACCCTCTATAGGGGAGGCATCCATCTCCTGCTCCTCCTCCTCCTCCTCTTCATCGTCCAATTCGCGCTGAGAAGACGAACTGAGGCTCGTCTAGCTATCACCCTGTGTAATGTCTTCCCCCATTTCCACCTCTTCCACATGTAAAGCATCGTCCTTAATTGTGAGCAGCGAGCGTTTGAGTAGACACAGAAGTGGGATGGTTACGCTGATAAATGCCTAATCGCCGCTCACCATCTGTGTTGATTCCTCAAAGTTTCTTAAAACCTTATAGAGGTCAGACATCCATGCCCACTCCTTGCTTGTAAAGAGCGGAAGCTGACTGGAAAGGCGACGACCATGTTGCAGCTGGTATTCCACTACTGCCCTCTGCTGCTCACAAAGCCTGGCCAACATGTGGAACGTAGAGTTCCAGTGCGTGCTCACATCGCACAACAGCCGATGAGCTGGCAATTTCATGTGCTGCTACAACGTTGACAGACCGGCTGAAGCTGTCGATGACTTGCAGAAATGTGCACACACGCAGCGCACCTTCACCAGTAGCTCAGGCAAATTGGGACAGGTTTTGAGAACCCGCTGAACCACAAGGTTGAACACGTGAGCTAGGCATGGGATGTGTCTGAGCTTGCCGAGCTCCAAAGCCACCACCAAGTTACAGCCATTATCAGACACAACCATGCCTGGTTCTAGGTTGAGAGGCGAGAGCCACAGCTCAGTCTGGTCTCTTATCCCTTGCCACATCTCTGCGGTGGTGTGCTGTTTTTCCCCTTTAGCATATCAGCTTCAGCATGGCCTGTTGCCGCTTCCCCACTGCAGTGCTACACTGCTTCCAGCTACCGACTGATGACTGACTGGTGCTGCACGTGGATAATTTGGAGGTGGAAGTGGAGGAGGAGGCGGAGGAGGAGAAGTGGGGGTTGGAGCCACTAACATAGGTGCTGGCGGAAACCCTGATGGGCCTGCAATCCCTGGCGTCGGTAGCACCTGCGCCATCCCAGGGTAAGACTCGCCTCCGGCCTCCATAACATTCACCCAGTGTGCTGTTAGGGAAATGTATTGTCCAGGGGCGTAGCTAGAAATGCATGGGCCCCATAGCAAATAAAAATTATGGGCCCCCCCCCCACATATCTATCGGGCCTCCCACCACCCCTTCCAGAGCTCCCACGCAAACACCCATCCTAGATCTCCCACCGCCATGAGCATAGAAAAGTCAGAGGAAAAACAAATAAGTATATGAACCTTTTAATTCATCCGTCCTGCCGCAAGTGTAAAAGTACATTTATGTCTGTGTCTGTCATATAAGAGTGTGCCCCCCAAAAGAAGGAAGGGGCGCCCTCCTTATCACTGCTGGCATCTCTTTTTAACTTCAGATGATCAGACTCTCACTAATTACAGCACACGCCCTGCGCCCTGGCCTGTAGTGTCCACCATCAGACAGGGGAGGGAAGAAAAGAAACCCCAGAACTAGAGTGTCAGTGTGCCCCCCAATGTGTTGGGGGCCACAGGGTTTCTTCCCTCCCCTGTCTGATGGTGGACACTACAGGCCAGGGCGCAGGGCGTGTGCTGTAATTAGTGAGAGTCTGATCATCTGAATTCTGCCTGCAGACCTGCAATGGCTTCTCTTGGGCCCCACTCTGAGTCTGCAGGCAGCTCTTTTTAACTTAAGAATTTAGATTATCTCAGAAATCATAAATTCTCAATAATCTCACTTCCTTAAAGGGAACCTGTCACCAGGATTTTGTGCATAGAGCTGGGGACATGGGCTGCTAGATGGCCGCTAGCACATCTGCAATACCCAGTCCCCACAGCTCTCTGTGCTTTTAATGTGTTAAAAAACAGTTTTGATCAATATGCAAATGAACCTGATATGAGTCCTGTGTCCAGAGATGAGTCCAGCGGAAAGGAGCCCAGCACCGCCCCGCGTCCTCCGAATCTCCTCCTTGCTGGCTGACGTCACAGAGCTGGAGCGCCGAAATCTCGCGATGCGCGAGCTAGCGCATGTGCAGTGTTGGCATCATGTTCACTCCCTGTGCTCGCATCGCGAGATTTCGGCGCTCCAGCTCTGTGACGTCAGCCAGCAAGGAGGAGATTCGGAGGACGCGGGGCGGTGCTGGGCTCCTTTCCGCTGGACTCATCTCTGGACACAGGACTCATATCAGGTTCATTTGCATATGGATCAAAACTGTTTTTTAACACATTAAAAGCACAGAGAGCTGTGGGGACTGGGTATTGCAGATGTGCTAGCGGCCATCTAGCAGCCCATGTCCCCAGCTCTATGCACAAAATCATGGTGACAGGTTCCCTTTAAATTCAAATGAATCACATATTCACATGCATGATGCATCACTTACTTTTAGAGTCACTGACTGTAGTCGCACAGACTGGAGTGGCACGACCAACGGCACACACACGGCAGGACTGTCACTGGACTGGAGAGACCAGGCACTGACTCCACTGAGGACAGGAATGGAGGAGTGACTGACTGTGAGCCGGTTCCTCTCTGGCCCTCAGACTGGTTTTGGGCAGTCACTCAGTCAGCAGTATATCAGATTTAGATAGCGCCTCTGACTGGCGCCAGTGCGGCCGGCGGGACCACTCACTCCATAGTCCTAATCCCACTCCCTCCACAGCAGGTACCCCCCCCCCCGGGCTCGCCCCGCCCCCTCCACCGCCTGAGTCCGCCTCCTGAGTCCTCCCACCCAGTCCCTCTAGTTAGTAGGAGGCGGAGCCGGAGGAAATTCATTCCTTTCCTGCACTGCAGTCTGCGGCGCTGGTGCCAGCCTGGCTCGTGGCTCCGCCTCCGCTACGCCCCCATTCTGGCCCCCTCCACCGCGTCCGCCTACCTCATGTTCTCCAGGACTCCAGACACTCCTTAAGTTGTGCGGCAGCCGGCAGTGCTACAGCCTACTTCCCCCAGGGCCCCAGCCAGGCCCGAGCCGCGGACCGCCCACGCCCCGCCCACTACACTGGGCGGGCGGTCGGGCCTGGCTGCCTGTGAGTGTGAGTGTATTAATTAAAAAAAAATAATAATAATAATTATGCGGTCCGGACGGGCCCCCAGTGGCGTAGGGCCCCATAGCCACTGCTATGGTTGCTATGGCGATCCCTACGCCACTGGTATTGTCCCTGGCCGAATGCACTTGTCCATTTGTCCGTGGTTAAGTGGACCTTCCCAGACATCAGGCTGCGGAAGGCTTCAGTGTCCACAAGCCTAAATGCCAACATTTCCAAGGCCAGTAATTTGGAAAGTTACGAATTTAGTGCTATGGCCTGTGGGTGGGTGGCTGGGTATTTGCGCTTGCGTTTAAATGCCTGGGGTAAGGACATTTGTTCGCTGCGCTGCGCTGGGACATGGAAGTGGATGTGGTCGCTGATGGTGCTTGCGAAGGTCCAGCTGCAGGGCAGGAGGCATCCGGGCCTGCGCCTTCGATAGGAGATTGGCCAGCACGTAAAACACAGGGGAAGAGGAGGCAGTGGTGTGACCCGCAGTCACAGATTGTGGACCCAGACGTTCTCCCCACTTATTCCGGTGCTTGGATGCCATGTGGCAGATCATGCTGGTGGTGGTGAGGTT
Source organism: Bufo bufo (assembly GCF_905171765.1). NCBI lineage: Eukaryota > Metazoa > Chordata > Amphibia > Anura > Bufonidae > Bufo > Bufo bufo. Next base: position 40,817,223 of record NC_053389.1, read on the forward strand.
GCTAGTGTTCACGCCGGGCTCATTTTCGTTAGGCACAGGCTGCAAACTACTATTCTTTTGTCATCCGCAGTTTCCTCAAAAAAAGCGCTATATTGAGGAACATCTACCCCTTGGCAAGGTAGATTTCCACAAGGGGTTGCTCCGTGGAACAGTTGCAGGCCTGTTTGGTGTGGCCCGCCTTCTCCCTTTTGGCACCCCACTGCCTCTTCCAGCCTGTTGCGATGCTGCAGATCCCTCCCCCTCTGTACTGCTGTCCTCGCTCTGCTTCCCACCTTCCCAGGTTGGGTCAGTGACCTCATCATCCAGCACCTCCGCTTCCACTTCCTCACTCTGATCATCCTCCTGATTTGTTGAACTAACCACAACATCAGTGATTGACAACTGTGTCTGCTCCTCCTAATCAACCTCTTGAGTAATTGCGGTTGACTCATTGGCAACTGTGTCTCATCATCATGCACCTCATTAAACACTAATTGCCATTCCCCACCGTCATGTGACTGGGGATGCTCAAGAGGTTGGGAATCAGGGCACAAGATCTCATGTCCCTCTTCAAGCGTGCTTGGTGAGAGGGCCAAATCAAGTAATTGCGATGAGAAAAGGTCCTTGGAATATCCGAGTGTGGGATTACTTGTTTGGTCAGACTGTAAACGATGGGAGGAAGGAGGATCAGGGTAAGGATTGTGTTTACCAGACTCCTGGCTACTGAGACTAGACTTGGTGGAAGACAGGGTGGTGGTTAACCGACTAGAAGCATTATCTGCTGCGATCCAACCGACCACCTGGTCGCACTGGTCTGACTTCAAGAGTGGTCTACTGCGCCGCCCTGCAAACTGGGACATAAGTTAGGTATCTTGGATGATTGTTTTTCTTGTGCTCTGGCAGCAGGCACAGTGTCACCGCGCCCAGGGCCCAGTCCTTTGCGTGCACCGTCAGCATCACGGCCACTTCCCCATTCCTTACTGCTCGTCTTCTTCATTTTAAATGTGATATATGCTTGAAAGTATGTCACACGTACAGTAGCGTAGGATTTGGAAGTGTATGTGCAAAAAAATTTACAAAGGTATTTGTGATGAGGAAACATTATACAGGACAGGTACGACAGGTAAGGTCACAGTTTGCAGTGTCTACGGAAAAAGTGCACTGGATGTCACTGATATTTTAGGGATGTGCACAATTTAAAAAGGAGATGTGGAGCGGATAATTTAACTGCCCGCAGCGGACACCGTCTACGGAAAAAGTGCTCTGGAATGGATGTGACTGATATTTTAGGGATGCGCACACTTTAAACAGGAGATGTGGCGCGGATAATTTAACTGTCGGCAGGGGACACCCTCTACACAAAAAGTGCACTGGATGTCACTAATATTTTAGGGATGCACATGCTTTAAACAGGAGATGTGGCGTGGATAATTTAACTGTCCGCAGCGGACACCGTCTACGGAAAAAGTGCTCTGGAATGGATGTCACTAATATTTTAGGGATGCGCACATTTTAAACAGGAGATGTGGCGCGGATAATTTAACTGTCCACAGCGGACATCGTCTATGGAAAAAGTGCTCTGGATGTCACTGATATTTTAGGGATGCGCACACTTTAAACAGGAGATGTGGCTTGGAAAATTTAATTGTCCGCAGGGGACACCATCTACGGAAAAAGTGCACTGGATGTCACTGATATTTTAGGGATGCGCACACTTTAAACAGGAGATGTGGCACAGATAATTTAACTGTCCGCAGGGGACACTGTCTACGGAAAAAGTGCTCTGGAATGGATTTCACTGATATTTTAGGGATGCACACACTTTAAACGGGAGATGTGGCGTGGATAATTTAACTATCCACAGCGGACACCGTCTATGGAAAAAGTGCACTGGATGTCACTGATATTTTAGGGATGCACACACTTTAAGCAGGAGATGTGGCACGGATAATTTAACTGTCCTCAGCGGACACCCTCTACAGAAAAAGTGCACTGGATGTCACTAATATTTTAGGGATGCACATGCTTTAAACAGGAGATGTGGCGTGGATAATTTAACTGTCCGCAGCGGTTCACCGTCTACGGAAAAAGTGCTCTGGATGTCACTCATCTTTTAGGGATGCGCACACTTTAAACAGGAGATGTGGCACAGATAATTTAACTGTCCTCAGCAGACACCGTCTACGAAAAAAGTGCTCTGGAATGGATGTCACTAATACTTTAGGGATGCGCACACTTTAAACAGGAGATGTGGCGTGGATAATTTAACTGTACGCAGGGGACACTGTCTACGGAAAAAGTGCACTGGATGTCACTGATACTTTAGGGATGCGTACACTTTAAACAGGAGATGTGGCGCGGATAATTTAACTGTCTGCAGGAAACACCGTCTACGGAAAAAGTGCACTGCATGTCACTAAAATTTTAGGGATGCGCATTTAAACAAAAGATGCGGAGCGGATAATATAACTGTCCACAGCGGACACCGTCTACAGAAAAAGTTCACTGGATGTCACTGATATTTTAGGGATGCACACAATTTAAACAGGAAATGTGGCACGGATAATTTAACTGTCCGCAACGGACAACGTCTATGAAAAAAGTGCACTGGATGTTACTGATATTTTAGGGATGTGCACAATATACACAGGAGATGTGGAGCGAATAATTTAACTGTCCACAGCAGCCTACTACATGGTATTTTGCGCAGGATGCGCTAAAAATATATATTGCTGCTGTCACACACAATAGTCCTTAAAAGTACTTTTGGGTCTCTGAAAAGTTTTTAGTATAAAAATCTTCCTATTACACTCCCTACACTGTCTGTCCATTCCTATGCACAGCTCTCCCTAACACTGAGCAATTTAGCGCAGGTTGCGATACAAACATATATTGCTGCCTTCACACACAATAGTCCTTACAAGGACTTTTGGGTCTATGAAACGCTTTTGTAGAAAATTTAAATTCAATTACACTCCCTACACTGTCTGTCCCTTCCTATTCTCAGTTCTTCCTGACTTCGGGCCAGCCAATCACTGTAATGCCAGTAGCCAACATGGCTACTGGCATTACAATGAGGGCAGTACTTACCTGCATGTTTATTGGCTGCTTAGCAGCCGCGAAACGTGCTGGAAGGAGACTCGAGCATTGCGCTCGAGCACATGCGGTACTTAGATGCTCAACTCTACTCATAAACCCCATACAGAAGAGTGGAGACAGGTACAACCCAGTCAACTACTGAGGAATATCTGGCAAGCAACTTGGGAAAACTGTTCAACACCATCCTGAATAAGAGAATCCTCAGCTTCCTCACCCAGCACGTCCTTGGCAAAAGCCAAGCAAGCCTAATGTCAAACCACTGCACCATGGACAACATGTACATCTTGCACAGCCTTATCAAGAGCCACATCAGACCACCACACCACAACCTCATCTACACCCTGCGCATCCTCATCAAGTGCAACGTCCACAATACAAATCATGGAAAGATCTATGCCTGTTTTGTGGACTTTAGGAAGGTATTTAAATCAGTATGGCACCTGGGCCTATTCCTGAAACTTTGGAGAGTGGAAGACGAGGAAAAACATATGATGTCATCAGAAGCACCTACTGTAAGAACATTTCCAGAACCAGCAATATGAAAAGGTGCGCATTTAGGGCTATGGTCTGTGGGTGGGTGGCTGGGTATTTGCCCTTTGGTTCAAAGGCCTGGGGTATGGACAACTGTACGCTGCGCTGGGACACAGAAGTGGATGTGCTAGCTGATGGTGCTCTCTAAGGTCCAGGTGCAGGGCGGGAGGCACATAACACAGGGGAAGAGGAGGTGGTGTGACTCGGAGACACTGATTGTGGACCCAGGTGTTCGGCCCACCTATTAGTGTGCTTTGATGCCATGTCGCGGGTCATGCTGGTGGTGGTGAGGTTGCTAGTGTTCACGCTCCTGTTCATTTTGGTACGGCACAGGTTGCAAGTGACAATTCGTCCGCACTTTCCTCAAAAAAGCACCAGACCCCTACCCCTTGGCAAGGGAGATTCCTGCAAAGGGGTTCTCCTGGGAACAGTTGCGGGCATTTTTGGTGTGGCCCGCCTTCTCCCTTTGGCCACCCCACTGCCTTTTCCAGCCTGTTGCGGTGCTGCAGATCCCTCCCCCTCTGAACTGCTGTCCTCGCTCGGCTTGTTACCTTCCCAGTTTGGGTCAGTGATTTCATCGTCCACCACCTCCTCTTCCACTTCCTCACTCTGGGCATCCTCCTGACTTGTTGACCTAACAAGAACCTCACTTATTGACAACTGTGTCTTATCCTGATCATGAACCTCTTGAGACACTAATTGCAGTTGACTTATTGGCAACTGTGTCTCATCATTATCATCCACCTTGTGAAACACGAATTGCCGTTCCCCACCGTCATCTTTTTCTGACTGTGGATGCTCAAGAGTTTGTGAACCAGTGCACAAGTGCCTCATGTCCCTCTTCAAGCGGGCTTGGCGAGAGGGCCAAATCAAGGAATGGCGATGAAAAGAGCTCCTCGGAATATCCGAGTGTGAAATCACTTGTTTGGCAAGACTCTCCATGGTGGGAAGAAGGAGGATCAGGGTGAGGATTCTGTTGACCAGACACTTGGCTACTGAGACTGGACTTTGTGGAAGACAGGGTGGTGCTTAACCGACTGGAAGCATTATCTGCTGCAATACAACCAACCACCTGGTCGCACTGGTCTGACTTTGCCTGCGCCGCCCTGCAAACTGGGACATGAAGCTAGGTATCGCGGATGAGTGTGTTTCTTGTGCTCTGGCAGCAGGCACAGTTTCACTGCGCCCAGGGCCACGGGCTCTGCGTGCACCATCAGCAGCACGGCCACTTCCCCGTCCCTTACTGCTCGCCTTCAGCATATTAAATGGTATATATGCTTGCAAGTATGTCACACGTACAGTAGCGCAGGTTTTGTAAGTGTATGCGCAAATAAATTAAACTGAATGTCACTGATATTTAGGATGTGCAAACGTTATACAGGAGATGTGCAACATCCCAGAGTATGTCACTAAACTCTCTTCACCCAGCTTCATTATGTTAAGATGTGAATGTGTTAATATCCTATGTAATCTCAATGTGCATTGCCATGTCTATGTCTGTATTTTATATATTTGCTGTAATTCTAAATGTGCACCAGCAGGTGGCAGCAATATGTAGACAGAATAAGGCCAGTTAGTATACCTAGACTGGAATATACCATTCCAGGCTAGCTTCCCCCATGTGAGGAGGAGTGGAATGTTCCCACTCTTACTTTAGAGGGAGGACAGAAAGTTTTAGAGTGTGTGTACCAGCCACCCCCTGTTGGGGTAGGCTGTGTGAATAGGAGCTCCCAGAAACAGGGATCCCAACCAAGGATTCAGGCCTTTGCTAGGCCCAAAGCAACCTTCCCAGCCTGAGTTCCTTACCTCAGCTGGATGACAAAGAAAGCAGCAAACTTCAGAACTTCTAGATCTCCAGGACGAAATCACCATTCCCTGCGAGCAGTCCTGTAAGTAACAGATTCCAGAATACAAGGAGAAGATAAATACCTCCATAGCTAGTCAGGCCCATACTAAGCAGAACCCAAGACAGAGCAGAAGACAGATACCTGCCAGATTCTTAAAGGCGTATGTTCAGATGCAGAATATATATATAATTCCTGCCACATATTGCCAATACCTGCTGGGACCCTAAATTATTGCTGTATAATTGTATGGATCTAGAGCTGCATAAGATAACATCAAGTAAAGACAAGTTGGACCCTATTCTCTGTGTGGAATTCCATCATTCCTCCATTACTCCTATTTACAACACTCAATTTGTTGTATGCGAGCCAGGATACAGGAGTCCAGCCGTACTAAGGTAGGAGACACCGTTGACACAATACAGAGACAATATCCCCCTCTGGCATTCCTCACCTAGTACGTGTGCTCATAACATCTTAAAGGGCCCTTTTACAGTACCTGCGCAAGCTGCAACTGGCGTCACGAACTTAGTTACACCTAAATCGGACCCACTGCATGGCAGCCCCAGTGACCCAGTTTCCGGCTCATTGCAGATGTCACCAGCGCCTAATAAAAAATTACAGGGAATGTCACAGCTATTTGGGATGTGGAAATGTTATACAGGAGATGTAGCGCAGGTATTGTCGCTGCTGTCACCAGCGGCTAAGAAAGAATTGCAGTCAATGTCACTGATATTTGGGATGCGGAAACGTTATACAGGAGAGATAGCGCAGGTAATGGCGCTGCTGACACCAGCGGCTAAGAAAAAATTACAGTCAATGTCACAGATGTTTGGGGTGCTGAAACGTTATACAGGAGATGTAGCGCAGGTAATGTCACTGTCCGCAGCGTCTACGGAAAAGGTACACTGGATGTCACAGATATTTTTAGAATGCGCAAACGTTATACAGGAGATGTAGCGCAGGTAATGTAACTGTCCACAGCGGACGCCATCTACAGAAAAAGTACACTGGATGTCACGGATATTTTTAGGATGCTCATACGTTATACAGGAGATGTAGCGCAGGTAATGTAACTGTTCCGCAGCAGAAACCGTCTATGAAAAAAGTACACTGGATCTCACAGATATTTTTAGGCTATGCACACATTACACAGGAGATTTAGCTCAGATAATGTCGCTGTCTGCAGCGGCCAAACAATTGCAAGCTATTTAGCGCAGGTTGCACTAAAAATATATATTGCTGCCACACACAATAGTCCTTAAAAGGACTTTTGGGTCTCTAACACCAACCCTGCCTAACAAAAAAAAAAAATGTAATTCCCTACACTATCTGTCCCTTCTACAGCACAGCTCTCCCTGCATAGCAGCCAACAAACGTGCAGGGAGGAGACTCGAGCATTGAGCTCGAGCACACGTGGTATTCAGCCGAACACCGCGATGTGCCGAACATCTCGATGCTCTAGCCGAACTGCTGTTCGGCCGAGCATGCTCTATCAACACTACTATCTATCTATCTATCTATCACATATCTATCTATCTCATCTATCTGTCTATCTCCTATCTATCTATCTACACTGAACAAAAATATAAACGGAACACTTTCGGTTTTGCTCCCATTTTGCATGAGCTGAACTCAAAGATCTGAAACATTTTCTACATACACAAAAGACCCATTACTCTCAAATATTGTTCACAAATCTGTCTAAATCTGTGTTAGTGAGCACTTCTCCTTTGCCGAGATAATCCATCCCACCTCATAGGTGTGGCATATCAAGGTGCTGATTAGACAGCATGAATATTGCACAGGTGTGCCTTAGACTGCCCACAATAAAAGGCCACTCTGAAATGTGCACAGTTTTGCCTTACTGGGGGGGAGGTCATAAAATCTGTCAGTATCTGGTGTGGCCACCATTTGCCTCACGCAGTGCAACACAGAGTTGATCAGGTTGTTGATTGTGGCCTTTGGAATGTTGGTCCACTTCAATAGCTGTGCGAAGTTGCAGAATATTGGCAGGAACTGGAACACGCTGTCGTATCCGCAAATCCAGAGCATCCCAAACATGCTCAATGGGTGACATGTCCGGTGAGTATGCTGGCCATGCAAGACCTGGGATGTTTTCAGCTTCCAGGACTTGTGTACAGATCCTTGCAATATGGGGCCGTGCATTATCATGCTGCAACATGAGGTGATGGTCGTGGATGAATGGGACAACAATGGGCCTCAGGATCTCGTCACGGTATCTCTGTGCATTCAAAATGCCATCAATCAAATGCACCTGTGTTCGTTGTCCATAACATACGCCTGCCCATACCATAACCCCACCGCCACCATGGGCCACTCGATCCACAACGTTGACTTCAGCAAACCGCTCACCCACACGACGCCACACACGCTGTCTGCCATATGCCCTGAACAGTGAAAACCAGGACTCATCCGTGAACAGAACGCCTCTCCAATGTGCCAGACGCCATCGAGTGTGAGCATTTGCCCACTCAAGTCGGTTATGACAACGAACTGCTTCAGGTCCAGACCCCGATGAGAACGACAAGCATGCAGATGAGCTTCCCTGAGACGGTTTCTGACAATTTGTGCAGAAATTCTTTGGTTATGCAAACCGATTGTTGCTGCAGCTGTCCGGGTGGCTGGTCTCAGACAATCATGGAGGTGAACATGCTGGATGTGGAGGTCCTGGGCTGATGTGGTCACAAGTGGTCTGTGGTTGTGAGGCCAGTTGGATGCACTGCCAAATTCTCTGAAACGCCTTTGGCGACTGCTTATGGTAGAGAAATGAACATTCATTGCAAGGGGCAACAGCTCTTGTAGATATTCATGCAGTCAGCATGCCAATTGCACACTCCCTCAAACGTTGCGACATCTATGGCATTGTGCTGTGTGATCAAACTGCACATTTCAGAGTGACCTTTTACTGTGGGAAGTCTAAGGCCTCTTTCACACGGGCGTCATGTTTTTTGCCCGGATAAGATGCGGGTGCGTTGCGGGAAAATGCGTGATTTTTCCGCGTGAGTGGTTTGGGTTAGGTGTTCTGTAGATTGTATTATTTTCCCTTATAACATGGTTATAAGGGAAAATAATAGCATTCTTTATACAGAATGTTTAGTAAAATAGGGCTGGAGGGGTTAAAAAATAATAATAATAATTTAACTCACCTTAATCCACTTGATCGCGCAGTAGGCATCTCTTCTGTCTTCTTCTTTGCTGTGCACAGGAATAGGACCTTTGATGACGTCACTGTGCTCATCACATGGTCCAATCACAATCATGGTCCATGTGATTGGATCATGTGATGTGACGTCACCACAGGTCCTTAGCCGGCAGCTCAACATTACAGAAGAAGACCTACGCGATCAAGTGGACTCGGTGAGTTAATTTATTTATTTTTTTACCCCATCCATCACTATTTTACTTTGCATTCTGTTTTCAGAATGCTATTATTTTCCCTTATAACCATGTTATAAGGGAAAATAATACAGATCGGGTCCCCAGCCCGATCGTCACCTAGTAACCATGCGTGAAAATCGCACCGCATCCGCACTTGCTTGCGGATGCTTTCAATTTTCACGTGGCCCCATTCACTTCTATGGGGCCTGCGTTGCGTGAAAAACGCAGAATATAGAGCATGCTGCGGTTTTCACGCAACGCACAAGTGATGCCTGAAAATCACAGCTCATGTGCACAGCCCCATAGAAATGAATGGGTCGGGATTCAGTGCGGGTGCAATGCGTTCACTTCACGCATTGCACCCGCGCGGAATACTCGCCCGTGTGAAAGGGGCCTAAGGCACACCTGTGCAATATTCATGCTTTCTAATCAGCACCTTGATATTCCACACCTATGAGGTGGGATGGATTATTTCGGTAAAGATGAAGTGCTCACTAACACAGATTTAGACAGATTTGTGAACAATATTTGAGAGTAATGGGTCTTTTGTGTATGTAGAAAATGTTTCAGATCTTTGAGTTCAGCTCATGCAAAATGGGAGCAAAACCGAAAGTGTTGTGTTTATATTTTTGTTCAGTCTATCTATCTATCTATCTATCTATCTATCTCCTATCTATCTATCTATCTATCTATCTCCTATCTATCTATCTAGATAAAAATTTAATATGAGCAGCACCGCGATATAGATTCAGTAGTGGTGTGCCAGTGGCTACGGAAGTGATTGTTCATCCAAGTATAAAGAAATTCCATAGCACTCCCAAGGTTGTGAATCAAATGAAGTGTTCTTTAATTACCAAAGCGACGTTTCGGTCCTCTTACTGGGACTTTTCTCAAGCAGTGATACAACATAATGGTGCTATATACATATATAGGCCCCACAGGGTAATTGATCATAATACAACATTTAAAAAAATAACATGATTCCATCAGTAATATAATTCCATAAATCCAACTAAACATGATCGTGTACAGTCATGGCCAAAAGTTTTGAGAATTACATAAATATTGGAAATTGGAAAGTTTTTATAATAGCAATTTGCATATACTCCAGAATGTTATGAAGAGTGATCAGATGAATTGCATAGTCCTTCTTTGCCATGAAAATTAACTTAATCCCAAAAAAAAACTTTCCACTGCATTTCATTGCTGTCAATAAAGGACCTGCTGAGATCATTTCAGTAATCGTCTTGTTAACTCAGGTGAGAATGTTGACGAGCACAAGGCTGGAGATCATTATGTCAGGCTGATTGGGTTAAAATGGCAGACTTGACATGTTAAAAGGAGGGTGATGCTTGAAATCATTGTTCTTCCATTGTTAACCATGGTGACCTGCAAAGAAACGCGTGCAGCCATCATTGCGTTGCATAAAAATGGCTTCACAGGCAAGGATATTGTGGCTACTAAGATTGCACCTCAATCAACAATTTATAGGATCATCAAGAACTTCAAGGAAAGAAGTTCAATTCTTGTTAAGAAGGCTTCAGGGCGTCCAAGAAAGTCCAGCAAGCGCCAGGATCGTCTCCTAAAGAGGATTCAGCTGCGGGATTGGAGTGCCACCAGTGCAGAGCTTGCTCAGGAATGGCAGCAGGCAGGTGTGAGCGCATCTGCACGCACAGTGAGGCGAAGACTTTTGGAAGATGGACTGGTGTCAAGAAGGGCAGCAAAGAAGCCACTTCTCTCCAAAAAAAACATCAGGGACAGATTGATCTTCTGCAGAAAGTATGGTGAATGGACTGCTGAGGACTGGGGCAAAGTCATATTCTCCGATGAAGCCTCTTTCCGATTGTTTGGGGCATCTGGAAAAAGGCTTGTCCGGAGAAGAAAAGGTTAGCGCTACCATCAGTCCTGTGTCATGCCAACAGTAAAGCATCCTGAGACCATTCATGTGTGGGGTTGCTTCTCATCCAAGGGAGTGGGCTCACTCACAATTTTGCCCAAAAACACAGCCATGAATAAAGAATGACACCAAAACACCTTTCAACAGCAACTTCTTCCAATAATCCAACAACAGTTTGGTGAAGAACAATGTATTTTCCAGCACGATGGAGCACCGTGCCATAAGGCAAAAGTGATAACCAAGTGGCTCGGGGACCAAAACGTTGACACTTTGGGTCCATGGCCTGGAAACTCCCCAGATCTTAATCCCATTGAGAACTTGTGGTCAATCCTCAAGAGGCGGGTGGACAAACAAAAACCCACTAATTCTGACAAACTCCAAGAAGTGATTATGAAAGAATGGGTTGCTATCAGTCAGGAATTGGCCCAGAAGTTGATTGAGAGCATGCCCAGTCGGACTGCAGAGGTCCTGAAAAAGAAGGGCCGACACTGCAAATACTGACTCTTTGCATAAATGTCATGTAATTGTCGATAAAAGCCTTTGAAACTTATGAAGTGCGTGTAATTATATTTCACTACATCACAGAAACAACTGAAACAAAGATCTAAAAGCAGTTTAGCAGCAAACTTTGTGAAAACTAATATTTGTGTCATTCTCAAAACTTTTGGCCACGACTGTACAATGTGCATATTAATTCATAAAAAATAATGCATAAATTCATATATATTTCATACCTTTTTTATGTAAGTGACTTAATTAGTGTCAATAATAAATATTAGACATCTGTGTGCAAAAACAAATATGAACATTAACCAGCATTGACCCCATTGAATAGGAATCCTCTATTAAGTGCCGGCGATGTGCGGACTGCAAAATACTACGGACGTCTGAATGGACCCTAAGTTGGATCTATGGGATTATATTACTGATGGAATCATGTTATTTTTTTCAATGTTGTATTATGATCAATTACCCTGTGGGGCCTATATGTATGTATGTAGCACCATTATGTTGTATCACTGCTTGAGAAAAGTCCCAGTAAGAGGACCGAAACGTTGCTTTAGTGATTAAAGAACAGCACTTTTGATTTACATCTTTGGGAGTGCCGGGGAGTTTTTTTTTTTATCTATCTACTGTATCTATCTATCTATCAACCATTTCTTTACAGGACAGGGCATTAATAACGTCCCCTTCTCTCCAATGTTGCTTGACTTTGTATCCGCATCACTTTTAACCCCTTTCAGAATTTCAAAAAAGGGCGCTGATAAATTATGCTTCATCCTTTTTTAATATTCTTTAAAACATTTTTAATATTCTTTTTGTCTTTAACTTGTAACCAGTCTGTCCAACATGCTGTTTTTTTTTTTACGCTTACATTCCAACAAGGGGTGGGGGGGTTATTCCAATACCGATCCTGTACTTTAGTCCTTTCTGTCCTCCTCTCCCTTGTCCTGGCTGTCTTCGGCTGCCATGGAGAGGGGTTACTAATCTGAACGCTGAGAAGATCTGTGTCCAGAGGCTAAGAAAACCTGCTGTAGAAGGTTTACTCCATAGAAAGAAATGGGCCCTGTCCGTGGAGCCCTAATACGGGAAGAGAAGTGTGGACGTATTGTGGATGACCTGGAGGTACCGCACTGTGCAAGCAGTTTTGATTTTTTAGCTTGGGGACATTGTTTCCTCTTTCTTGTTTTCCCTGCACCAGCTTGTTGCTATTTACTCCACCTCACTCCTGCAGTTGTCTTACTTCCAGAGCAAATACTGTAGTGCAGCTCAAAACACCTCACTGCCAGCTACAAATAAATACAGTACAAAACAATATACTGCAACACAAAGGATCCATAAAATGTCCACTTTATTTCATCAATTAAAAAACTCCAGGTTTCATTACTCATAACTTAAATAAATACCACAGTGCAGCACTGAATAAATACTACAGTTCAGCAACACTGGCAGCAGCACTGTCCCCCATTTTCCTTTCCACCCCTAATCCACTAACAGCAGCATTGTTCCACCTAAATACCACTCTCCTACTGACAACAGCACTGCAACAACTGACCACCCCTCCCCCAATGACAGTAGTAGTATTATTAATTTGACTGATAGGGTGGCTCACCCCCAATGATTCTGGATAGGTGCTTAAACCCAGGAATTGAATCACCCAATTCAATAAATACAAATAAATACAATAACGCTAGTGGGCAAGCACTCCGAACATCATAGAGCTGACAATGTGAATGGAGCCATCAATATTTAATACTTTATCAATAAAACAAACAAAAATAATAAGCACAATAAAAATACAATGCAATACCAATATAATCGCACTAAATATGGCACAATATCAATAAAATTGTATTAAAATAATCGTAAAAATAATCGTATTGAGGCTTCGGAAGCAAGGAATTGTTCAAGGTAATGTCCTTATTTGCGCATCTGATGATTCCGCTAATTTTGTGACAACCTGTATATAGCAGCTTAATTCGGCGGTGGCCTATATGTATCGGCTCATGCAAGCTATGGTCTAGCGTTTACAATTTGTATGCGAATTGTCTCAGAACCGTAGCCGCCATAAAGTGTCAACGTGCGGGTAATAAAATCTTGCTCACTGAGCACTCACCCCACCTAACAAACGATCTTCACGCTGGCTGGTGTGCGTTCAGTGTGCACAAACTTGGAGCAGGTCAATGACCAGTGATGAGATCCGGCTGGCGTGTAGTTGTTCAAGCCGCTCTGTGTATGGCTCCGTATATAATTCCCGCGAGAACTTGGATACGAAATCACGGGCCGAATTTCTTCTCACGTAATATTTGAGTGTAGCTGAAAGATCGTTTCATAAATCGCTGAACTCGTTCATGGAGTATTTCAATCGCATGGCCATGCTTAATGGAGTCTTTCAAAGCATCAGTATATCCTCAGACGCGTTTCGAGGTCTTGCTGACCTCTTCCTCAGTGGTTATACTCCATATGTCTAGACTCCATTATTTATACTCAATTCAGTAGTAGATAAATCCTGGAGAAACGGATCTCAAAGCAAAAACAGTGGTAGAAGATAAGTCCTGGAGCAGCGGATTTTAAAAGAACAAATTCGATCTAATGCAATTTAAATGCGTTTTTTTTTTATGCGATTTTTTTTTTCCGCAGGTGCGTTTTTATGGCCAAAGCTGCTAGATTGCAGAAACAATTCATTTCAATGTTCCAAAAGTTCATTCTCATTCCTTGATCATTCCAAAATGGAAAAACAATACGATTTAAATGAACGACACAATGTTAAAAATACTTAAAATGACTAAATGAATAAATGTGATTAAAATTGTGTGAAAACAAATATGGGGGTTTGAGATCTCTATAGAATAAGAAATGATCAATAAAATACACTTTTTTTTTTGAAGATATCTTGCAGGTGTATTGGGATGGGGGCCTGCCTCCAAATGGACACCGCGGTCTCCCGTCAGAGTAGGCGGCTACGGTTCTGAGACAATTCGCATACAAATTGCAACGCTAGACCATAGCTTGCATGAGCCGATACATATAGGCCACCGCCGAATTAAGCTGCTATATACAGGTTGTCACGAAATTAGCGGAATCATCAGATGCGCAAATAAGGACATTACCTTGAACAATTCCTTGCTTCCGAAGCCTCAATACGATTATTTTTACGATTATTTTAATACGATTTTATTGATATTGTGCCATATTTATCGCGATTATATTGGTATTGCATTGTATTTTTATTGCGCTTTTTATTTTTGTTTGTTTCATTGATGCAGTATTAAATATTGATGGCTCCATTCACATTGTCAGCTCCATGATGTTCTTGCCCTCTAGCGTTATAGTAGTAGTATTATGCCTAACCCATCTCCCACTGAGCGCAGCATTGTTACACCAAATGACCTATAGCCCAAATTACCCCCACCAATAACAGCATGGAGGGAGATTGTCAGAAATACTTTATCTGCTGTTTTGCAGTTCTACTCCAATTGCTCACTGGGTAAAGGACTTTGATATGTGACCATAATGTCATCTGAGTTCCTTCTGTCCTTTCATTATCAATGCTGTCAATACAATTTTGCATCAACATGTCAAACACTCCCCCCCCCCCCAACCGAGCAGGCGCAGCCCACCAGATTTGCAGTCTGAATCTCAACTGCAGCAAAAAACTACTACTAGACTGCTTTGTGCAATCACCAGCTGAACTAAGTTTGAAGAACAGCCCATATCCTGTGGTCTACCTTATCTGTAACTGTCAGTGTTACCCTGGTTTCACACCAAGGAGAAACCAATGCTTCCCTATGGGAATGGTTCTCACCTGGGCGTTTTACAGCGCGTACGATCGCGCTGTAAAACGCCCGATGCTCAAAAAAGTTCTTGAGCTTCTTTGGGGCGTTTTGTCGCGCGTTCCCGTACATAGACTTTCGGGAACGCGCGACAATGGGCGTTCGCTTGTCTCTGTATGCGCGATTGTAAACGCCGGTACAATCGCGCATACAGAGCGCTCCATCGCGAACGCTCAGGTCTGAACCCAGCGTCAGGCCTCTTTCACACGGGCGTGTCCGGATTAGGTCCGGATAAGGTCCGGATGCGTTGCGGCAAACCCTCGCGAGTAGGTACGCAATTGCAGTCAGTTTTGACTGCGATTGAGTTCCGATGTTCAGTTTGTATTGCGCGGGTGCAATGTGTTTTGCAAGCGCGTGATAAAAAACCGACTGTGGTACCCAGACCTGAACTTCTTCACAGAAGTTCAGGTTTGGGTTCGGTGTTGTGTAGATTGTATTATTTTCCCTTATAACATGGTTATAAAGGAAAATAATAGCATTCTGAATACAGAATGCATAGTACAATAGCGCTGGAGGGGTTAAAAAAATAAATTAAAAAAATGTAACTCCCCTTAATCCACTTGTTCGCGCAGCCGGCATCTCTTCTGTCTTCATCTGTGAGCAATAGGACCTTTGATGACGTCACTGCGTTCATCACATGGTCCATCACATGATCTTTCACCATGGTGATGGATCATGTGATGAGCGTAGTGACGTCATCAAAGGTCCTATTGCTCACAGCACAGATGAAGACAGAAGGAGATGCCGACTGCGCGAACAAGTGGATTAAGGTGAGTTAAATTATTATATTTCTTTTTAACCCCTCCAGCGCTATTGTACTATGCATTCTGTATTCAGAATGCTATTATTTTCCCTTATAACCATGTTATAAGGGGAAATAATAATGATCGAGTCTCCATCCCGATCGTCACCTAGCAACCGTGCGTGAAAATCGCACCGCATCCGCACTTGCTTGCGGATGCTTGCGATTTTCACGCAACCCCATTCATTTCTATGGGGCCTGCGTTACGTGAAAAACGCACAAAGAGGAGCATGCTGCGATTTTCACGCAACGCACAAGTGATGCGTGAAAATCACTGCTCGTGTGCACAGCCCCATAGAAATGAATGGGTCCGGATTCAGTGCGGGTGCAATGTGTTCACCTCCCACATCGCATCCGCGCGGAATACTCGCCCGTGTGAAAGGGGCCTTAGTCCTCATGCACATGACCGTGTCCGTTTTGCTGTCTGCAAAGGACAGATACCGGCCGTGAGCATTCCGCATTTTGCGAAAGGGATCGTCCAGTCCTCACTAGAGCAGTCCTATCCAGGTCCATGATACAGACAAGATTAGGACATGTTGTATTTTTTTTGTGGGGCCGCGGAACGGACATGCGGACACGGACAGCACACGGAGTGATCTCAACATCTTTTGCACCCCCACTGAACTGAATGGGTCCACATCCAACTCGGATTTGGACCCAAACCACAGTCACGTGCATGAGGCCTTATACATGACACAAGGTAGGTTCGGGTTGTCTGTGAGAAAACCTGAGTTACACAGGTCAGTACTTAAGGGTGCAAATCTTAAACTGCACGGGCACGCCGCATCCCGTTTTATGGACACATTTATGGTTTGTTGCATCGGGGCTCAGGAGTTTTATATATAAAGCATGTCTATATATAACGTTGTCACATACCCTGTACTGATCCTTAGTTACAGCTTGCATTATACTCCAGAGCTGCACTCAGTATTCTGCTGGTGGGGTCACTGCATAGCACTGACCTAGCTATCGGGGTCGCAGCAGTCAAGGTTTCAACCAGGCACATAAGCCAGAGAGGGGGAAGGACCCCCTTGTTCAATCTCCTTTCTGATTTCCTTTGATGTCTGGCATCTAAAATATCGTTAATTTGAAACACTGACATGGAGGAGGCGGAGGAGGAAGTTTTGACAAAGAAGTGGGGCTGAGCTTCACGTGGAAGAGGTGGGGCCTAAGAAGCGCCATTTTGTGTAAAAATTGCGCCACAATTCTGGAGTAAAAATCGGTCTCAATGTAAGCCAGCCAATAGTTGCTATATAGACAGAGAACAGTGCTCAGAGAGCAACCACACAGAGAGTAATTTTAATTAATTATTCTTTATTGGATATCCAACATGATAGATGGTATATCAATTAAAAAACATATACAAAAGACAGTACATACTGGGAACAGATCGATGTTACAATAAATGTATAAAAACAGAGTAAGCTCCAAACCAATAAGGGACTAGTATCCCCCCGTACACAGTAGCGCAGTATCAGCTAGGTGGGGCACATATAGCAATAGAGGCATCCAGAGCATACATACACCAACACTCCAAACATTTAAGGGAGTGTAAGCCTGGATGCCGCCCACAACAAGCGGAGACTGCAGGAGAAAAGGGGGGAAAAAAACACTGTTTAAAGTGCAAGTGCAATAAATACCTACTGACCCTGGTCTGAAACAGCCGCCCGACGATCGTTTCGCAAAGTGCTTCCTCTTGGGGCCCCACCTAGCTGATATACTCCAGAGCTGCACTCACTATTCTGCTGGTGCAGTCACTGTGTACATACATTACATTACTTATCCTGTACTGATCCTCTGTTACATCCTGCATTATACTCCAGAGCTGCACTCACTATTCTGCTGGTTCAGTCACTGTGTACATACATTACATTACTTATCCTGTACTGATCCTGAGTTACATCCTGTATTATACTCCAGAGCTGCACTCACTATTCTGCTGGTGCAGTCACTGTGTACATACATTACATTACTTATCCTGTACTGATCCCGAGTTACATCCTGTATTATACTCCAGAGCTGCACTCACTATTCTGCTGGTGCAGTCACTGTGTACATACATTACATTACTTATCCTGTACTGATCCTGAGTTACCTCCTGTATTATACTCCAGAGCTGCACTCACTATTCTGCTGGTGCAGTCACTGTGTACATACATTACATTACTTATCCTGTACTGATCCTGAGTTACATCCTGTATTATACTCCAGAGCTGCACTCACTATTCTGCTGGTGCAGTCACTGTGTACATACATTACATTACTTATCCTGTACTGATCCTCTGTTACATCCTGTATTATACTCCAGAGCTGCACTCACTATTCTGCTGGTTCAGTCACTGTGTACATACATTACATTACTTATCCTGTACTGATCCTGAGTTACATCCTGTATTATACTGCAGAGCTGCACTCACTATTCTGCTGGTGCAGTCACTGTGTACATACATTACATTACTTATCCTGTACTAATCCTGAGTTACATCCTGTATTATACTCCAGAGCTGTACTCACTATTCTGCTGCTGCAGTCACTGTGTACATACATTACATTACTTATCCTGTACTGATCCTGAGTTACATTCTGTATTATACTGCAGAGCTGCACTCACTATTCTGCTGGTGCAGTCACTGTGTACATACATTACATTACTTATCCTGTACTGATCCTGAGTTACATTCTGTATTATACTGCAGAGCTGTACTCACTATTCTGCTGCTGCAGTCACTGTGTACATACATTACATTACTTATCCTGTACTGATCCTGAGTTACATTCTGTATTATACTGCAGAGCTGCACTCACTATTCTGCTGGTGCAGTCACTGAGTACATACATTACTTATCCTGTACTGATCCTGAGTTACATCCTGTATTATACTGCAGAGCTGCACTCATTATTCCGCTGGAGTTACATACGGTACATCGGTTATCCTGTACTAAGGCTACTTTTACATTGGCACTTTTTTTGCGTGGATCACGGACAGTAAAAATCTGCTTGCAGCGTTATTCTGTCCGCAATGGGAGCGCAACCAAACGGAGCGGAATGCATTTTGGCGCATTCCGTTTCATTCAGTTCAGTTTTGTCCCTATTGACAATGAATGGGGACAAAACTGAAGCGTTGTCAATAGCGGAATTGAAAACGCTAATGTGAAAGTAGCCTTAGCCTGAGTTAGGGCTACGGAGCTGCAGACATAATTCTGCTGCCTTCGCTGTCCCACATACCGCCTTTGCTGTCCCAAACTTAACCGCCCCAGGCTAAACTGAAAACTAGATTTCCCCATGTCTGACCCTATTGTTCTCAGACACCATTATTAATAACATACTTACTCCCTCAGACCTGACATGCGTGTACATGTTGAGGTCAGGATGGGACATATGACGTGCTTCGCTGATGGTCATAAATAGAGATGAGCGAATTTATTAAAAGTTTCGGTTGATTCGCAGAATTTCACAAAAAAAAATTGTGACGAAGTAGCGGGTGCAATAACAGGGAGTTGCGATAGCGCCGCCCCCATCATTGTACCCCTCAGATGTCGCATTCATACATGATCGCAGCATCTGAGTGTAAAACTAACCATGAAAAAATATATATATTAAGCTTACCGCCTCCATCTTGCTTGAAGATATCGTCTGAAATCCTGTGCGGCGCTAGATTAGGTCATCGCGCCGGCTGGAGGTATGTTTGAATCTTTTTGTTTTTTATACTATTTCAGGTTAAATCGATTCGCTGACACGAAGCACGAGGAAATTCGGCTTCTAGGCGAATCAAATTTATCCTGAAATTCAGATCGAATTCCACTTCATGGGATTCGATTCGCTCATCTCTAGTCATAAACAGTGGGGTACATAGAGAAGTAAGGGCCCCATAGCAAGGATCAAACCAGGCCCCCCTCCACCCCACAGGACACCCCTTTCAATAATCCTTGGGCCTCTTTTTCCACTGACCAAGTTTTCACCTCCAGTAGAAGAGGGGATGATCTCATCCGGGCCCCCTCTTGCCCTGGGCCCCATAGCAGTCGCATGGTCTGCCGCTATGGTAGTTACAACCCTGGTCATAAATGATTGTCTCATATTGAACACATCACATCTTTATTTTTCTATACAATAATAGCCGATTAATGAAGCAGTGTGCACATAACTAGAGGATATAACACAATAACACCTGAAAACCACAACATCGGATCTGTGGGGCCACACAAAATATGGGGAAATCCCACATTAAAAGGACCATCAGCCCGTCTTGTGAATAGTGCCTAATTAATGTATAATGAAAAGGTCTGTGACTTTCTAATGCATTCTATATTTCATTTATTCAGCTTTTCAGGATCTCTGCTTGCATGTAGTGAATGGAAACATTCCGGCTTACATCCCAGTCCTGATCACATCCAACTGGCACAACTGATGCATTGTAACTGTGTATGATACGATCAACGGATGTAAATAATGAAATTCTTGCTGCCTTTCCCCACCACTAGGGGGAGCTTAGGAGCATACTGCTACTACATTGAGCTCAATAATAAAGAATAGGCAAGGTGCTCCTGAGCTCCCTCTAGTGGCAATTGCAGGCAGCTAGAATTCTTCCTCTGTCTAGGAGCTCTTTATCCGAAAAAAAGGGTGCGGTGACCTGTGACTATTATAAAGATAAGAAAATGTCATCACAGAAGCTTGGACCTAAAAATATGATGATTAAAGTTGGAGTTTTAATGTAAAGGAAATGCACAACATTGAACATGCAGTTCAATCTGTGGATGTGTTAGATTCTCAGCTCAATTTGGACTTTGCAGCGCAGTGGATGTGTGATTGACAGCTACGTCTATATATACAGTTAATAACTGGCAGCTCCGCCCACTCGACTCTTAAACCCACAATGAACAGTTGATTAAAGTAATGAAATACAAGTTTTACAGACTCTTTTCCTCTTTTCCCATTAAACTATAGACCAATCTGCTCAGCATCTCCTGCTCTATAACATGCTCCCCACAGATTGAACTGTATTTTACATGTGATGTGTCTCCTTTAAAGGGGTTATGCCGTGATGGATGTGAATGAAAATCAGACATCATATAGGACATGATAATCTCTTTTTAGCAAAGCTAGAACCAGCCCTGTACCTCACAGGGATCCAGAGATCTCCCCATTCATTGCTCTGCTAGATTTATATCAAGCTAGCAGCACATAGGGCATGTCTTTCCTACTTCAGCTCAGGGGGCGTGTCCATTCTGCTGGAGCTAAGGGGGCGTGTCCATGCTCTGCCTATCACAGCTCAGGAGGCAGTTGAAGGGTGAAACTGAGCATGTGCGGCCGTCTCAGTGAGCCGGACAAAGCTATAAGAAAAAGAAAATAAAACAGCAGGTGGCGCTATACAGATACATTTTATTGAATAACTCAGTGGCTATGCTAAATTTTTAATTACATGCAATTACACAAAGTATTCAGATCCAGGCGCTGGTTAACTCTTTTAACCCCCTCAAGTTCCAGCGTCGTACATGTACGGCGGAAGGAGTGAAATTTAAAATTGGCGCCTTAACTGCCCGGTCTCTGCCTTTTGAAAAACAGCAGAGGCTTGGCGCTAATGTCTGCAATTGGCAAAAACGCCGATAGCAGACATTTACCACTTTAGATGCCATGGCCAAATGTTACCCCAGCATCTAAATGCTGAAAACCTGAAAATGCATGTTTACAGGCCAGGAACGGCTCCCATATGCAGCAATGGGAGGATCGTTCCCTTGTTCTGATGCGTTGGTTCTCACTGAAGAGACCCAGCATATTACATCTGCAGTTCCTATGGAGGCCTGCATAGGTTAACAGCAAACCTGGCTTAAATTGTAGTTCTACTGATGTACAAAGTAAGCTAAAAGCAATTTGAAGATCACATATTCTAGACTCCTAAAAAAAAAGTTTTACAAATATTTTAAAAAATTATAAAAATTTAAATCCCCCCTTTCCACAGAATTAAAATAAAAATTAATACAAAACATAAAGATCGTAGACATTGACCTGTCCCAAAATGGCTGAACTGTTAAAGTATAAAAATATTTATCCCATATGGGGAATAAGGTAACAGGAAAAAAACAGGAAAAACACAGGAAACAAAATCAAATCGGCTGATTAGCCATTGTTTCATCACTTGACTTATATATATAAATTTAAATCACCCCAATCCCTTTCCTTAGAATAAAAAAGAAAGACATAAATAGTACAGAAATATAAACATCATGGGCATCACTGTGTCTGAAAACACAAATCTAAAAATATTGTTTCAATACAAATAGAAAACATAAGGAAAAAATGCATTAATAAAAATATATATATTACATTTCACAACTTTTTGAAAAGATAATCACTAAGTCAGGTGTAAGGGTGCATTCACACAATCATATCCGATCTGCAAAATACGGATGCTATCCATGTACATCCCAAGTTTTCCGCAGGCCTTATTGAAAACGGCAAATTCTTGTCTGCAAAACGGACAAGAAATGGACATGTTCTATAATTTGTGGTAAGGACAGTACGCGGACCTACCGTGATGGAGAATTTTCTGGTTAAGGGGGCATTCACACGAAATACATTATGTGAATACTCCCTTAAAGATAGAATTCTCGAACACGGTAGGTATGTAGTCAATGATTGGTTGGTTGAGGTTTATGAGCAGAGACAAAGGCTGCACCCATGCGTTCTAAACTCCTGAGTACAACATTTGTTCAATGTTCCTTTCTCTAAGATGGACAGAAACCTTTTTGACCGGTCATTAACAATGAGATTTCTTCTCTTCAATCTTGGCGAATTTGAAGTGTCTCATTCCAACATGCTGAAGAACATATCAACTATATAGAGGATACTTGAGATGTTTTTTTTTTTTTTTTTTACTAATGATGGTGTCAGGATAGGTCTTGGAGGTGAAAAACTTTCTATCTGTTCATCGGCATGTTCATATAGACTTTCTTGTCTTCTGAAAGATAGAACAGTACAGAACCATGTAATAACAGAAACCGCTGGAGTCTAATCCTATAGTAAGACACCTAAACCCAACATTAGTCAGTGGTATTGATCAGGGTATCAGTTCAAGGGTGTTGCCCAATATGACCATGCTTGGCGTCTTCCAAACCAGGCAACTCCTGAATATTAAGACCCCCAACGGTAAGGCCCCTTGCAGATGAGCGTTCCTCCCGCAGCGAGTCTGCATCGCAGCACCCAGTCTGACCTCCCATCACTGCCTGGATTCACATAGCATTATATTGATTTATGATGCTATGTAACCCTTACAGTTCTGGAATGTATTGGAAAACACTGGCAGCAGTACAAACACCACGATTGGAGGACAGACATCAATATAATATGTAGAGGATGAGGCCCTTGGATATATAGTAGTTTTTATTAATTATAGCATTATTTGGTTCTTATCTATTTATTAATATTTCTGATCTCCTGGCTTATCTTATGGTATTTTATATTAAATTTTATATATTGTTGTTGATTGATTTTATGACATGACACATATGATTTGGATCATGGTCTGGACATACTAATACTAATTGAGAGGTGGCGGTCTCAATGCCATAATAAACGCAGATGCGTTTTTTAAACCGCACCAAAAACGCACCAAAAATCGCATGCTAAGAAGAAGTGATTCCAGCCCAGTTTTTATAGATTACCCATGAGGGTATAAAAGGAGGGGACTCAAGAACAGGGATATAGCTACTGAGGAAGAGGACTGAAGTCCTCGAAACGCGTTTAGCGTTATATCCCTGTCAAAATCAAGTTTCTGGAGACGATGGATGAAAGTTGAAGTATTTTTTACAAAGTGGAGCGCTCCATTTCTTCATCCGACCTACAGCTCTCACAGGAGTATCGGACTAAGACTACCATACTCAAACTCCCAAGTCCCGCGATATCTCTGGGGTACCACGTGACAGACGCCAGAGAGCGGAGACGCCGAGAGCGAACAGTGGAACAACGCGGCTGAATCAGACGGCCAGAGTGGCGTGTATGTTGGTAAGATATTATTTCTATGTGAATTTACCATATATCCAACTACTGAAGGCTGCAATATCCAGCAATACAAGAATTATTGATGATAAAGCTATAGAGGGAGTTGATATCCCCCAACAACTAAAACAACTTGCGGACTTGGCTATATTTCCTCAATTAAAGAGACAGTACACCGGATTGGACACTTATTGCCAATTGGCAAAGAAACATTATACTGTCTCAAACAACTTCATTTTGGTGCGGTTCATGACACTATCAGTCCAGTGCCATTGAATTTTTATTATTTATTTTTTAGGGGTTCTTTTAATATAGGTATTTTAACATTAAAGTGTATATATTTCAGCTAATGTATATGATTGAACTAGCGGGTAATTATCAATAAACTGTTGTTTGATGTGCAACCACGTAGCGAGTGCCAGCCGTCTTTTCTAGTTTACTGGCAGCATTATGCCAGTGTTATCCAATACATTCCAGAACTGTAAGGGTTACATAGCATCATAAATCAATATAATGCTATGTGGCTCCCGGCAGCACTGGAAGGTCAGGCCGGGAGCTGCGTTGTGGATTCACTGCGGGAGGAACGCTCGTCTGCAAGGGGCCTAAGATTAGTCCAAAGGGAAGCAGTACATAAGTGAGATTAAAAATTCCCAAAAAATCTCCCTCACCATCTTTTTTCCGATTTTGGAAGCTCTGCTTGGTAAAATAATAAACAACCAAGATTATGATAACTGTTAGTACAATATCTCCGATGACGATCCCGACCAGGGTTGGGGTATCAATCCGGTAACAGTCTCCACAAGCTGGGTCTGTAAGATAAAAAGAGATGATGAGGATGATGAGTAGAGCCGACCCTCAGGTAAAGTATATCTCCTTATGTTAAGTCCTGTAGTAGACATCAACACAAGCCTAAAGGATATTGATCCTATATATGCATCTTTTGTAACCTTTTATCTCTTAGTGGTGATTATTAATGTTGATCGAGCACCAAAGTGCTCGGGTGCTCTGGCCGAACAGCTGAGCTGACCCTGTAAAACATTATATGCTAAGGGCATATATGCGAGGGCATTATGTGTGATGAATAAGCGGAGGAGAAAAGGAAGATTCAACCATATACCCTTGTTTGTGGTGGAAGGGGTCCATGGGAATACAGTGTATTCAGTACATTATAAACAACAAATTTAAAGTGCCTTTATGTTCATCTGCTTTCCTCTGGTGGAGTCATGAAGTCATGGTCAACCCAGGCCTTGTTCATTTTTATAAGAGTCAACCTGTCAGCATTTTCAGTTGACAGACGGATACGCTTATCTGTTATAATACCACCAGCTAGTGTTGATCGAGCAGCATAGTGCTCGGGGGCTCGGGGGCTCAGGCCGAACACATCGGGAATAATGGAAGTCAATGGGAGAACCCAAACATTAAACCAGGCACCGTGAATAAATACGTAGAAAAATCGGGCGGCACTCGCCAATGATGAGAAGTAGTATTCTTTATTCCACAGATAAAATTGACACAGGCATCGGGCGGACCACATACTGTAGGCAAACACTTGTGGCGACGGCCGTTTGGCGCCGCAGCTCTTACTAAGGCCACTAACGTGATGATGCAAATGCGTCACCTCTTATACGCCGGGTCATCTAGGCGGTGTTAAGAAAAACCGCCATAGGTGAGTCGGATCTCTAAATTCAATGCGAATTACAAGACAAGCACAAAACAAAATATAAAACAACAAACAAAAGCATAACAATTACAGTGTTTACAAAAACACGCTCATATCATTTTTATCATTCAGGCCTAGAGGGCCCATTGCTCCTGAGCGTATAATCCAGCTAGCTTCTTTCCTCAGTAGTAAACGGTGTCTATCACCTCCTTGTGGGGGATTTTGGACAATTTCAATACCTGCAAAGCTCAATGCCTTACTATCTCCATTATGTATTGACCTTACATGTTCTATAAGTCTAGGGCACCCTTTTCCTGACACTATGGAATTCACATGTTCCCTAAACCTGTCACACAAGCATCTAATAGCTTTTCCTATGAAAAGCAGAGGCAATTACATTGCATGAGATAGACTACGAACCTGCTTTTGCATGGGATTAGAGAATTGACTTTATGCTGTAAACCTCCAAAGGATAAAACATCCCATTGGGGGTTAAACCTACAGTACGGGCAATGCCCACATCTACGATTCCCTTTTGGGGTTCAACTCCACAACCACATGCTCGTTTTTCTCTCAATAAAACGACTCCTCACCAGCCTATCTCTCAGAGTTTGGCTTCTTCTGAAGAGGGGAGGGTGCCTGGTTTATAGGAAAAGGTCAGAAATTGATGGAAACAACATGGGGAGGATGTCTGGATGCATCTTGGTCTCCCAGGTCGCTGCTGGGAACGATGTTGTCAGAGTAGTACGCCACTTTTACAGACTGACAATAATACGCACCAAACCGAAGATAAAATCGATTTTAGAGGAAAAATTGCTAGGAAACATTGTTTACTGTATATTTACTTGTATATAAAGTGCAACTGCTGCGAAAAATTACAAGGAAGAGGCACTCCGATACAACCTGTATATCACATAAAGGAGGGCCTCATTCGCATTGTGGTATAATTGTTCAGATAGTGGGACTCCTACACTCATAAAGCCTATGCACTAAGTGAAAGGGCTGCCAAAAATTACAAGGAACCAGCACTCCAATACACCCTTTGTTACACATAAAGGAGGGCATCATACACAGCCTTGAAAAATTATGACAGATGTCCTGCTGGTGACCCTCAAAAACGTTTAGAGCAAGGGCCTGCTAATATGACCATCTAAAACATTATGGGCGAGGGCCGGCTGCCGCTTTGGTGACTCTAGATAACCTGGGCCCGATCGCACGTCCCTGTGACGGCGACGATCCATTCGGATGTCTGGCCTATCAACTTTCGATGTTATTTTCAGCGCCGACCACTGGTAACGGGGAATCAGGGTTTGATTCCGGAGAGGGAGCCTGAGAAACAGCAACGGCTACCACTTCCAAGCAAGGCAGCATGTGCGCAAATTAACTATTAGGTATAATAGATTGTAGGTGAGGTCCTGCTGGTGAGCTGAACATCTAAAAGATTGTAGGTGAGGGCCTGCAGGTGAGCTAACCCTCTTAAAAATTATATGCGAGGGCCTGCAGGTGATCTAACCCTCTTAAAAATTATATGCGAGGGCCTGCTGCTGAGCTGACCCTCTAAAACATTTTGGTTGAGGGCCTGCTGCTGAGCTGAGCTGACCATTTAAAAAATGATGGGAGAGTACCTGCTACTTAGCTAACCATTGAAAAAGTTTACAGTGTTCAAAGCAGGCCGGGTCATCTGAATACTTCAGCTAGGAATAATGGAATAGGACTCCGGTTCTATTTTGTTGGTTTTTGGGACGGCCGGGTGCATCCGTATTGCGCCGCTAGAGGTGAAATTCTTGGACCGGCGCAAGACGAACCAAAGCAAAAGCATTTGCCAAGAATGTTTTCATTAATCAAAAACGAAAGTCGGAGGTTTGAAGATGATCAGATACCGTCGTAGTTCCGACAATAAACGATGACGACTGGCTATCCAGCGGCGTTATTCCCATGACCCGCCAAGCAGCTTTCGGGAAAACGAAGTCTTTGAGTTCCGGGGGAGTATGGTTTCAAAGCTGAAGCTTAATTTGACTCAACATGGGAAACCTCACCCGGCCCGGACACGGAAAGGATTGACAGATTGATAGCTCTTTCTCGATTCTGTTGGTGGTGGTGCATGGACATTCTTAGTTGGTGGAGCGATTTGTCTGGTTAATTCCGATAACGAACGAGACTCCTCCGTGATAACTAGTTACGTGACCCCGGGGGGCGGTGAGGATTGTGTTGACCTATACTCTTGGATAGTGTGACTGGACTTGTATGTGAGGGCCTGCTTTTGAGCTAACCCTCTAAAATGCGAGGGCCTGTTGGTGAGCTGACCCTATAAAACATTATATGCGTGCGCCTGCAGGTGAGCTGACCCTGTAAAAGATTGTAGGTGAAGGCCTGCTGGTGAGCTGATCCTGTAAAAAAAAATTCATTTAGGGCCTGCTGGTGAGCTGACCCTGTAGAACATTATATGCGAGGGCCTGCTGGTCAGCTGATCCTGTAAAAGATTTTAGGTGCGGGCCTGCTGGTGAGCTGACCCTTTAAAACATTATATGCGAGAGCCTGCTGGTCAGCTGACCCTGTAAAAGATTTTAGGTGCGGTCCTGCTGGTGAGCTGACCCTGTAAAACATTATATGCGAGGGCCTGCTGGGGAGCTGACCCTATAAAACATTATATGCGAGGGACTGCTGGGGAGCTGACCCTGTAAAACATTATATGTGAGGGCCTGCTGGGGAGCTGACCCTGTAAAACATTATATGCGAGGGCCTACTGGTGAGCTGACCCTGTAAAAGATTTTAGGTGCGGGTCTGCTGGTGAGCTGACCCTGTAAAAGATTTTAGGTGCGGCCCTGCTGCTGAGCTGACCCTGTAAAACATTATATGCGAGGGCCTGCTGGTGAGCTGACCCTGTAAAACATTATATCCAATGGGCATATATGCGAGGGCATTATATGCGACGAATAAGCATGTTGATATGATGGAAGAGTAGGAGGAGGAGGAGAAAAGGAAGATTCAACCATATACCCTTGTTTGTGGTGGAAGGGGTGCATGGTAATACAGTGTATTCCGTACACTATAAACAACACATTTAAAGTGCCTTTATGTTCATCAGCTTTCCTCTGGTGGAGTCGAGAAGTCAGGGGCAATCCTGGCCTTGTTCATTTTTATAAGAGTCAACCTGTCAGCATTATGTTATTATGCCACCAGCAGCACTAAATACCCGCTCAGACAAAACACTGGCGGAAGGGCAGGCCAGCACCTCCAAGGCGTAGCCAGTTCATGCCACGTGTCCAGCTTGGACACCCAGTAGTTGTAAGGCACAGAGGGATCATTGAGGACGCTGACACGGTCTGCTACGTACTCCTTCACCATATTCCAAAAATTTTCCCTCCTTGTGACACTAGGCCGCGCATCAGGGTAAGGGTGCTGGCGAGGTGTCATGAAACTGTTCCAGGCCTTGGAGAGTGTTGCCCTGCCTCTGTTGGAACTGCTGTGTGTTCCCCTTGTCTCCCCTCCTCGGTTGGCCAAGGAACTACGTACTCTGCCGCCAGCGAAGTCATATGGCAATTTTTGGAGCAATTTTTCAACAAGGATCTTCTGGTATTGCACAGTTTTGCTCGTCCTCTCCACCAGAGGAATGAGAGATGAGAAGTTCTCTTTGTAGCGGGGGTCGAGAAGGGTGAACAACCAGTAATCCGTGTTGTCTAAAATACGTATAATGTGCGGGTCACTGGAAAGGCAGCCTAACATGAAGTCAGCCAAGTGCCAGAGTACCAACAGGCAAGACTTCGCTGTCGTCATCAGGATGACTCTCAATCTCCTCTTCCTCCTCTTCTGCCCACCCACGCTGAACAGATGGAATTAAACTTCCATGGTTACTACCCTCTGTAGCGGAGGCAACCATCTCCAGCTCCTCCTCCTCCTCCTCCTCTTCATCGTTCAATTCACGCTGAGAAGACGAACTAAGGGTGGTCTGGCTATCACCCTTTGTAATGTCTTCCCCCATTTCCACCTCTTCCACATGCAAAGCGTCGTCCTTAATTGTTAGCAGCGAGCGTTTGAGTAGACACAGAAGTGGGATGATTACGCTAATAATAGCCTTATCACCGCTCACCATCTGTATTGATCCTCAAAGTTTCTTAAAACCTCACAGAGGTCAGACATCCATGCCCACTCCTCGCTTGTGAATAGCGGAAGCTGACTGGAAAGGTGACGACCATGTAGCAGCTGGTATTCCACTACTGCCCTCTGCTACTCACAAAGCCTGGCCAAAATGAGGAACGTCGAGTTCCAGCGCGTGCTCACGTCGCACAACAGCCGGTGAGCTGGCAATTGCAAGCGCTTCTGCAGCGTTGCCAGACTGGCGGAAGCTGTTGATGACTTGCGGAAATGGGCACACACGAGGCACACCTTCACCAGTAGCTCAGGCAAATTGGGGTAGGTTTTGAGAAACTGCTAAACCATTAAGTTTAAGACGTGGGCTAGGCATGGGATGTCTGTGAGCTTGCAGAGCTCCAAAGCCGCCACCAAGTTACGGCCATTGTCAGACACAACCATGCCTGGTTCTATGTTGAGTGGCGAGAGCCACAGCTCAGTATTATCCCCTTCCACAGCTCTGCAGCGGTGTGCTACACTGCTTCCAGCTACCGACTGATGATTGACTGGTGCTGCACGCGGATAATTCGGAGGTGGAAGTGGAGGAGGAGGCGGAGGAGGAGGAGGAGAAGTGGGGATTGGAGCCACTAATGTAGGTGCTGGCGGAAACCCTGATCAATGTAGGTCCTGCAATCCTTGGCATCTGTAGCACCAGTGCCATCCCAGGGTACAACTCGCTCCCGGCCTCCACAACATTCACCCAGTGTGCCGTCAGGGAAATGTAGCGTCCCTGGCCGAGTGCACTTGTCCATGTGTCCGTGATTAAGTGGACCTTCCCAGTAACTGCGTTGGTCAGGGCACGTGTGATGTTACGGGACACATGTTGGTGTAAGGCGGGCACGGTACACCTTGAAAAATAGTGGCGGCTGGGGACTGCGTAACGTGGGACGGCCGCCAACATCAGGCTGTGGAAGGCCTCAGTGTCCACAAGCCTAAATGGCAACAATTCGAGGGCCAGTAATTTGGAAAGCTGCGCATTTAGTGCAAAAGCCTGTGGGTGGGTGGCTGGGAATTTGTGCTTGCGTTCAAATGCCTAGGGTAAGGACATTTGTACGCTGCGCTGGGACACGGAAGTGAATGTGGTCGTTGATGGTGCTTACAAAGGTGCAGGGCGGGAGGCATCCGGGCCTGCGTCTTGGAAATTGGATTGGCCAGCATGTAATACAGGGGAAGAGGAGGCAATGGTGTGACCCGCAGACACAGATTGTGGACCCATACGTTCGGCCCACCTATTACAGTGCTTTGATGCCATGTGGCGGATCATGCTGGTGGTGGTGAGGTTGCTAGTGTTCATGCCCCTGCTCATTTTTGTATGGCACAGGTTGCAAATTTCAATTCTTTTGCCTTCTGCACTTTCCTCAAAAAAGCGCCAGACTGCAGAACACCTACCCATTAGCAAGGTATATTTCCGCAAGGGGATGCTCCGTGGAACAGTTGCGATGCCTGTTTGGTGTGGCCCAACTTCTCCCTTTTTCCACCCCACTGCCTATTCCAGCCTGTTGCGGTGCAGCAGATCCCTCCCCCTCTGTACTGCTGTCCTCGCTCAGGTTTCCACCTTCCCAGGCTGGGTCAGTGACTTCATCGTCCACCACCTCCTCTTCCACTTACTCTGCTCATCCTCCTGACTTGTTGACCTAACCACTACCTCAGTGATTTACAACTGTGTCTCATCCTCTTCATCAACCTCTTGAGACAGTAATTGTCGTTGAGTTATTGGCAAATGTGTCTCATCATCATCCACCTCATTAAACAGTAATTGCCGTTCCCCACCATCATCTTCTTGTGATTTTGGATGCTCAAGAGTTTGGGAATCAGGGCACAAGATCTGTCCCTCTTCAAGCGTGCTTGGCGAGAGGGCCAAATCAAGGAATGGCGCTGAAAAGAGCTCCTCGGAATATCTGAGTGTGGGATCACTTGTTTTCCCAGACTCTCCATGGTGGGAGGAAGGAGGATCAGGGTGAGGATTGGATTGAGCAGACTCTTGGCTACTGAGACTGGACTTGGTGGAAGACAGGGTGGTGCTTCACTGACTGGAAGCATTATCTGCTGCAATTCAACCGACCACCTGGTCACACTGGTCTGACTTCAAGAGTGGTGTCCTGCGCCGCCCTGCAAATTGGAACATGAAGCTAGGTATCGTGGATGATTGTTTTTCTTGTGCTCAGGCAGCAGGCACAGTTTCACCGCGTCCAGGGCCACGGCCTCTGTGTGCACCATCAGCATCACGGCCACTGCCCCATCCCTTACTGCTCACCTTCTTTATATTAAATGTTATATATGATTGAAAGTATGTCACACGTACAGTAGCATAGGATTCGGAAGTTTATGGCACAACATTTTTTAAAAAGGTATTTGGGATGTGGAAACCACACAGGAGATATCCCGCAGGTAATGTCATTGCTGTCACCAGCAGCTAATAAAAAATTACAGGGAATGTCACAGGTATTTGGGATGCGGAAATGTTATACAGGAGAGGTAATATCACTGACCGCAGCATCTATGCAAAAAAGTACACTGCATGTCACAGATAGATTTTTGAAGCGCACACGTTACACTGCAGATGTGGCCCTGGTAATGTCACTGTCAGAAGCGGACACCGTCTATTGACAAAGTACACTGGATGTCACAGATATTTTTTTGGATGCGCACACTTTACACAGGAGATGTGGCGCAGCTAATGCCACTGTCCGCAGCGGACACCGTCTACGGAAAAAGTACACTGGATGTCAGATATTTTTTGATGCACACACTTTACACTGGAGATGTGGAGCAGCTAATGTCACTGTCCACAGCGGACACCGTCTACGGAAAAAGTACACTGTATGTCACAGATATTTTTTGGATGCGGACACTTTACACTGGAGATGTGGTGCAGCTAATGTCGCTGTCTGTAGCGGCCTAACTATTGTACGCTATTTAGCGCAGGATGTGCTAAAATAGATATTGCTGCCACACACAATAGTTCTTAGAAGGAAAATAAAGTCTATAAAGTTTTAGCTATTTAGCGCAGGTTGCGCTAAAAATATAGATTGCTGCTGCCACACACAATAGTCCTTAAATGAAAAGTTTTGGTGGTAAAAATATTCTTAAATCATTCCCTACACTGTCTGTCCCTTCCTCAGCACAGCTCTCCCTGACTAAGAATGAGCTGAACATGCATTATCGGCTGCCTTATAACACCCGAAGCGTTCCGGCCAGCCCATCACTGCAATGCCAACATGGCTACGCGGCACTACAGTGAGGGCAGTACTTACCTGCGCGTTTATTGACTGCATAGCAGCCAAGAAACGTGCGGGGCGAAGACTCGAGTGTTCGGCTGAGCATGCTCGATCATCACTAGTGATTATCTAATGTGCAAAAATGGCCAAACACATTTGTTGGATGTAGATTGAACCCACCAATTTCAACGTATCCAAACGACCATCTAAAGTGTATGGGTGGTGTTCTAAACCAGCCCAAAGGTGGATGTTGGTGGATGTGAGCATTCAAGTGGAGCGAAGGTGGTACACAATGGGTGTGGACCCACTGTGCCACTGAACATATTTAGCCTGAGGGTACTTCTATGGGTGTTATCTAAGTGGGTTCCCTGGTCTTCACCCTTTCTGGACTCAGGGTAGGTCAAGAGACACCGGTGAGGAGCACCAAGCGAAAAGACAAAATTGTAGTTAGTGGACAAACCGAGGTCAGGTCAGGCAGAGATAATTTAATCTAGTAAACAGTCCAAAGGTCGGGGCAGGCAGTACAGGGGCAACATGGGGAACAGGTAGAGGTCAGGCAGCTAAGGGTTCATTCTGATAAACAGGCAGTTCCAGTAAAAGGAAATGAAAATGAAATAACATCACACCTTTGCATGGACTAGCAAGCTGGAAAACTTATTGCTCAGGCACCCTTGCTTACGTACCCTGGCAAAGCTTGACATTGACTGGGACAGATTTGGATACATGCTGGGCCTTTAGGAGCCAGAAACAGCATGCCCTATGACCAGAGTGGACTTCAGGTGAGAGCAAGGCAGCATCCTCAATAAAGAGTAGACAGGCTGAACATTACTCCAACAGTTGTGCCCACCAGAAAAAGTGGTGGGCAGAGACCACCAGAGAAAGAGAGCAGAAATAGAAGTGAGCGATCATGCCTGCCAGTGGGCACAGACAGCTGGTGTTACTCAAGCTACTCCAGTGCACCTCTGCTTTACATGAGTATACATATAGGAAAATGTAGATATAAATGTTTTAATTAGTGACTTAAAGGGGAACTAAAATGGTGTCTGAACTGTAGGCAGCATATTATAGAGCAGGAAGAGCTGAGCATAGTGATATAAATAGTGGTATTTCATTCATTTAAACATCTGTTCATTCACGGCTTAGAAATCCGGTGGGCGGTCCTGTGATAAGTCCGCCCACTAGACTCCTAATCTCTGGATGATCCACCCACTAGACTCCCTATGTATCCATCTGCTCAGCTCCCCCTGCTCACAGGAGATAGGAGTGCCTGTACAAAGCGACAAGTTACACTTAATTATAAATGATGACATCTTTTATCTTGTATTTTCCGTACCACCTGCAGTAGGTCATTTACCTTGTTCGTCGGGTGTTGCTGAAAGTGCTGAAAGATAAAATAAAAAATAAAAAAAAGAATACAGGTTAGGCTTCTCAATTTAAAATCAAGACTGTACATACTTATGAGTGTCATAATGCTTTTTTGTAAATTACACTATTTAAAATGGGGTTGAACCGGGTATTGAATTACCAATACCCAATCCATACTTTTGTACCCGGATCAATTCGATACCGAAATTTGGTATTTTCCGAAACTAGGCTGTGCTCTCAGCGCGCACCGTGTTCTCCTCAGCAGCAAAGTGGAAAAGACAGTCCCTCCCTCCCACTGTGACACGGCTGCCACTGCCACCAATGAAAAGAGAGGGGAGGGGGCTGTGAAGCTGCCGCTGCCACCATTGTAGATAATTAACATGATTATAATACTGAGATGGGAGGCCACTGTGCCACCAATGCATATGATTAATTCTTAAATACAAATGTACGCTGCGGGTACCATTAGTATCACATACCCAGCACCAGGCCTCTATGACAGGGCACAACAATCCGCCGAACCGCATCAATTAATTGACGGGGATCGCAACGCCCTGTCATAGAGGCCTGGTGGCAGGTATGTGATACGGCCGATACCCGCAGCATAAATTTGTATTTAAAAGGGGTTCTCCGGGAATTAAGAAAATGAAAATATTTAAATATTACTTTATTATAAATATATTCCCAAATACTTTTCATAAGTTATAATGGCTTGTTTTGTCTAGGGAGCAATCATTAGGAGAAATGAAATGGCTGCCGTCCTATAAGTACACACAGAACCTGTCCTAATCACTTAGGAGGACAAGTTACCTCAGAACACTGAGCTAAAGAGCTGCCTCATCCTCCTCTCTGCTCTACTTGTCAGGGATTATGATCTTGAATACAGGTGAATCTCTGTGGCAATGGAGATGAT
The DNA here is from genome assembly GCF_905171765.1 of Bufo bufo. Classification (NCBI taxonomy): domain Eukaryota; kingdom Metazoa; phylum Chordata; class Amphibia; order Anura; family Bufonidae; genus Bufo; species Bufo bufo. Next base: position 40,852,384 of record NC_053389.1, read on the forward strand.
AAGGAGACATCAGAGGATTGTGGTGTGTGGCTAATAAGCAGCGGCATTTGTATACAGTCTCTATTACCACAGCCACAGTCTGTCCTGTCCTTCCTCTCTGTACTAAATTCCCCAGAGATTCAGCTAAATTTCTTATCAGCTGTATTCAGAATCATAATCCCTGACAAGCAGAGCAGAGAGGAGGATGAGGCAGCTCTTTAGCTCAGTGTTCTAAAGTTACTTGTCCTCCTGTGTGATTAGGACAGGTTTTGTGTGTGTCAATAGTACAGCCGCCATTTTTTTTCTCCTGATTAGCCATTATAAATAATGAAAGGTATTTGGGAATATATTTATAATAAAATAATATTTAAGTATTTTCATTTTCTTAATTCCCGGAGAACCCCTTTAAGGTTTAATCACATGCATTGGTGGAGCAGTGGCCTCCCCCATCCCAGTATTATAATCATTAGTGGCAGTGAAAGCATCCGATCGGAGCCCCAGCAGTGAAATGGCTGGGCTCCGATCGGTTACCATGGCAGCCAGGACGCTACTGAAGCCTTGGCTGCCATGGTAAGCTCCCTGCTGCCATGTGCACAAAGCACAGGGCAGCAGGGACAGTGTAAAATCCTATTCACCCAAATAGATCTCTATTAGGGTGAATAGGACAAGGGATTAATAGATTCCAGGTTCTAGCCCCCTAAGGGGGCTAATAGTTATTAAAAAATAAGTAAAAAAATAAAATACGGAAATAAAAATTTTAAATCACCCCGCTCCAAATTTTACGTATAAAATTTTTATAAACAATAAAAAATAAGGTAGGTATCACCAGGTCCGAAAAAGTCCGAACCATTAAAAAATATCTCCTATGCGATGAACAGAAAACAGGGAAAAAAAACAAAAACTCATGATTTGTCAATTTTTAGTCACCTTGACCTCCCCCCCAAAAAAAAATATGGATTGCACACAGATTTTTTGGTGTTTTATTTTTTTCGTGTGGTATCGAATGGTATCGAGTATCGCAATACTTTTTTATGGTATCGAAATCGAATAAAAATGTTGGTATCGTGACAACCATAATAAAATAAAAAAAAGCTTATGCACAATTTCTCTAAAATCAGCATGCAGTGTAAAGAATGGAGGTTTTTATTCCGTTTGCAATGACTATGTCCAGGGCTGTGTACATATACTGTATATACCTATACTGTATTTGTGAATGATTTTGTGATTCTAGCACCAAGTATTAAACTTATCACATTACACAGAGGCTGTGACTCCGACTAATGCAAAACTACTTTCGGCGTGCCCTGTCTGCTGCTGGAAACCACTAACCTAACCCCTGATGAAATCCCCTGTTATCTGATGACTACATGCGTTATTACAGTATTTAAGAGGAATCCTTGCACCAGTTTCTTATAATTCTGTTTTTTATGCATCTGGATGGACTATGGGCCCCTTAAAGGTTGGGGCCCCGTTACAGTTACCACATCTGCAACCCTTTTTATATTTTCGAGCAGAACAAGCTGAGTAGATTGATATATAGGTTTCTGGGAAAATATTCAGTATAACTTGTCATTTATCCATTTAAATGAAGAGTCCCGATGGCAAACTTACCCTCCATTCTTATACAGGACTGTCAGTCACTCGGTAGGACCGCCTCCTGGACTCATGAGATCAGAGTCTGCAGAGATTTTAAATCAGTAAATTGCAAGTTTTACAGAATATTTTCCCACAGTGCTATATATCAATCTACTCGTCTCCTCTTGCTCTACAACATGCTGCCCACAAATGGGGACCCCCCTCAATGTGACAGAACTTATACCCTCATAAATTAGGGGCATGTGTCTGTACAGCAGCAAACTCTTCACATTCTCTTGCACCGTAGGCTCTGGGTCTGTTGTCACAATACTGAGTTTCGGTATTAGTCACAGGCTTGTGTTTGGCGGCCCACACAGCAGTACCCAGCGCTCAGCCCTGAATGTCACTGCACAGGAAATGTTCCGTCACTGGTAATAAATAAATCTGGACAGAAGTCATCATTTCATCGAGGTTCAGTGCTTCATGATTTATAGAGCCGCAGAATTGTGGAATGTGGTGAGGTTCACACCCACTGTGCCCACTCGAACTGGGGACTAAAGGGCTCAAATGCAAATCAAAAATAAAAAAACATCCTTAGGAACTAGTGATGAGCGAAGAATTGTAAAATTGTTACTTCGTCACGAAGCACATTTCTTTGTAAGCTGTGGGGGCAATGACAGGGAGCAGCGATTGCGCCCCCCCCCCCCATCATTGCACCCCTCGGATGCCGCGTTCATAGCTAATCGGAAATTTAAAAACGTCTTACTTATCCTCATCCATTTGATCGTGACGAGCAAGCCGCCGCCATCTTAATTGAAGCTCTAGGGCGGCCTGTGATGACTTCACCATGCGCGGCATTTTGTGCAAGATCTTCAATCAAGATGGCAGAGGCCGGCTCATCGTGATCAAATAATTGAGGTAAGTATGATTTTTTTTTTTTTTTACCGCCATTCAGGGGAAATCGATCTGCTACCACGAAGCAAGAGGAAATTCGGCTTCGCGGCAAATCGAATTTTCCATTAAATTTGGATCGAAGACCACTTCGCGGATTTGCTCGACACTACTAGGAACGCTTCTAGGAAATATAGGAATCACTGCTGACATACAGTACAGACCAAAAGTTTGGACACACCTTCTCATTCAAAGAGTTTTCTTTATTTTCATGACTATGAAGGCATCAAAACTATGAATTAACACATGTGGAATTATATACATAACAAACAAGTGTGAAACAACTGAAAATATGTCATATTCTAGGTTCTTCAAAGTAGCCACCTTTTGCTTTGATTACTGCTTTGCACACTCTTGGCATTCTCTTGATGAGCTTCAAGAGGTAGTCCCCTGAAATGGTCTTCCAACAGTCTTGAAGGAGTTCCCAGAGATGCTTAGCACTTGTTGGCCCTTTTGCCTTCACTCTGCGGTCCAGCTCACCCCAAACCATCTCGATTGGGTTCAGGTCCGGTGACTGTGGAGGCCAGGTCATCTGGCGCAGCACCCCATCACTCTCCTTCATGGTCAAATAGCCCTTACTTTCAAAGTTCCCCCAATTTTTCGGCTGACTGACTGACCTTCATTTCTTAAAGTAATGATGGCCACTCGTTTTTCTTTACTTAGCTGCTTTTTTCTTGCCATAATACAAATTCTAACAGTCTATTCAGTAGGACTATCAGCTGTGTATCCACCTGACTTCTCCTCAACACAACTGATGGTCCCAACCCCATTTATAAGGCAAGAAATCCCACTTATTAAACCTGACAGGGCACACCTGTGAAGTGAAAACCATTTCAGGGGACTACCTCTTGAAGCTCATCAAGAGAATGCCAAGAGTGTGCAAAGCAGTAATCAAAGCAAAAGGTGGCTACTTTGAAGAACCCCCCCCCAAAAAACTTAAAGGTTAACTGCACGCCTTTTTCTGCCACAACAGTATCACACATGATCACCTTAGATACAGCAGTTCAGAAGGCAGCATTATACATGATGGGCTTAGATACACTAGTTCTAGAGACAGGACCACACGTGAGGCTTAGATGTAGCAGCAAATGAGAGAGTATCACAGATGATATAGCTCAGATACAGCAGCTCAGCAGTGTCACCCATGAAAGGCTTAGATACGGTAGCAAAAGAGAAGGTGTCATAGAAGAGGCTTAGATACAGCAGCTCAGGAGACAGTGCTGTACATGATAGGCTTAGATACATTAGTGCAGGAGACAGCATCACACATGTTTGGCTTATATACATTAGTCTTAGAGACTGTACCACATGTGAGGCTTAGATACAGCAGCACATGAAATAGTACCATAGATGTACATGGTTTAAATACAGCAGCTCGGCAGACAGTGTCACCCATGAAAGGATTAGATACAACAGCACAGGAGGCAGTATCACAGGAGAAGCTTAGATACAGCAGCTTATGACACAGAATTATACATGTAAGGCTTGGATACAGAAGCTCATGAGACAGTATCACAGATGACAGGCTTACAGCAGATCAGCAAAAAGTGTCATACATAAAAGACTTAGATACAACAACACAAGAGACAGTATCACACATGCGAGGCTTAGATGCAGCAACTCACGAGACTGTTTCATACATAACTGGCTTAGATACACAGCTCAGCAGACACTGCCAGGCAGTATCACACGTGTGAGGCCTTGATACAGCAACTCAAAAAACAGTATCACAGACGACAAGCTTAGATACACAGCTCTGCAGACCGTATCACACTTGATTGGCTTAGATACAGCAGCTCAGGAGACAGTATCACACACGATAGGCCTAAGATACGCAGCTCAGCAAACAGTATCACACATGATAGGCTTAGATACACAGCTCAGCAGACAGTATCACACATGATAGGATTAGATACAGCAGCTCAGCAAACAGTATCACACATGACAGGCTTAGGTTAATGGCTCAGCAGACCGTATCACACATGATAGGCTTAGATACAGTAGCTCAGCAGACAGTATCAAACACAATAGGCTTAGGTACATGGCTCAGCACAATACAGCAGCTCAAGAGACAGACAGTATAAGACACAATAGGCTAGCATACATTGGTTTAGCAAACAGTATCACACATGATAGGCCTTAGATACAGCAGCTCAGCAGACAGTATCACACATGATAGACTTAGATACACAGCTCAGCAGACCGTATCACACATGATAGGATTTGATACACAGCTCAGCAGACAGTATCACACAGGATAGGATTAGATACACAGCTTAGCAGACAGTATCACACATGATAGGATTAGATACACAGCTCAGCAGACAGTATCACACATGATGGGATTAGATACATAGCTCAGCAGACAGTATTACACATGATAGGATTAGATACACAGCTCAGCAGACAGTATCACACATGATAGGATTAGATACACAGCTCAGCAGACAGTATCACACATGACAGGATTAGATACACAGCTCAGCAGACAGTATCACACATGATAGACTTAGATACACAGCTCAGCAGACCGTATCACACATGATAGGATTTGATACACTGGTTCAGCAGACAGTATCACACATGATAGGCCTTAGATACAGCAGCTCAGCAGACAGTATCACACATGATAGACTTAGATACACAGCTCAGCAGACCGTATCACACATGATAGGATTTGATACACAGCTCAGCAGACAGTATCACACAGGATAGGATTAGATACACAGCTTAGCAGACAGTATCACACATGATAGGATTAGATACACAGCTCAGCAGACAGTATCACACATGATGGGATTAGATACATAGCTCAGCAGACAGTATCACACATGATAGGATTAGATACACAGCTCAGCAGACAGTATCACACATGATAGGATTAGATACACAGCTCAGCAGACAGTATCACACAGGATAGGATTAGATACACAGCTCAGCAGACAGTATCACACAGGATAGGATTAGATACACAGCTCAGCAGACAGTATCACACATGATAGGATTAGATACACAGCTCAGCAGACAGTATCACACATGATAGACTTAGATACACAGCTCAGCAGACCGTATCACACATGATAGGATTTGATACACTGGTTCAGCAGACAGTATCACACACAATAAACTTAGATACATAGCTCAGCAGACAGTATCACACATGACAGGATTAGATACAGTGGCTCAGCAGACAGTATCACACATGATAGGCTTAGATATACAGCTCAGCAGACAGTATCACACATGATATATTTAGATACACAGACTCAGCAGACCGTATCACACATGATAGGATTAGATACACTGGTTCAGCAGACAGTATCACACATGATAGGATTAGAGACAGTTGCTCAGCAGACAGTATCACACACAATAAACTTAGATACATAGCTCAGCAGACTGTATCACACATGACAGGATTAGATACAGTGGCTCAGCAGACAGTATCACACATGATAGGATTAGATACAGCAGCTCAGCAGACAGTATCACACATGATAGGATTAGATACAGCAGCTCAGCAGACAGTATCACACATGACAGGATTAGATACAGTGGCTCAGCAGACAGTATCACACATGATAGGATTAGATACAGCAGCTCAGCAGACCGTATCACACATGATAGGATTAGAGACAGTTGCTCAGCAGACAGTATCACACATGAGAGGATTAGATACAGTTGCTCAGCAGACAGTATCACACATGATAGGCTTAGTACATTGCTCAGCAGACAGTATCACACATATAGTGGTATGCTTAGATACAGGGCCTCAGATATGCTTAGATGCATCAGCTGAGGGGTGCACTGTGCAGGAGGGATGTTATAAATGAAGGATATGATATAATACAACAGGATGACATATATCACATATATTATGTTCCTGGGGGTTGTCCAGTAATACCGACTAGTAACGAGTACAGCAACCAAAAGTATAAAACCCCCCCCCCCACTTACAGGAAGCTCGTGGTTTTACCCCCAAAGGAAGTGTGTAGAACTAGTAATAATCCCTGCCCGTCAGTGGAGATAAGAGCGGCAGTCACCTACAGCGATCCCCTCCACAGTATGAGGACAAGCCATGGCTGCTGCGGTCGCTCGTCCTCGTGCAGATCGCGGTTCACACGGCACAATATGCTGCCCAGAAACGATGATTGAGGTGTCCGCACCAGCAATCATCTCACCCAATGAGCGAGCATTTCACGTGGGTGATCTGCGGGCAGCTTTACACGGGCAGACTATCAGGAACGAGGTGTTTGTAGGACTGAGGGCTCATGCACACGACCGTTGCCTGTTTTGTGGTCCGCGAATCGCGGATACTGGCCGTGTGCATTCCACATTTTGCGAAACAGAACACCCGGCCCATCTCGTTTTCCGTAATACGTGCAAATGATTTTAGACAACTTCTTTTTTTTTTTGCAGAACGGCCATGCGGACATATAGACACCGAATGGACATGGTGTAAATTACGTTTTTTATGTATCCACGTACGGGCCACAAAAAAAAATGCACGGAAACAGAAAAAAAGTTAGTGTGTATGAGGCATTAGATACCAAACGTGACAAACTTCAATAGATACTTCTCTCTTCTTTTTATTTTTTACATCCGGTCCACATTGTATTGGTTTTAATCCTTATTTTATATTCTAATTATATATTTTTTTATATATTTATTTAGGGAGACAACGTGGCGATTGGACACATTCCTGGATCGTAATTTTCCTCATCTTTCTTCGATCATATAGGCTCGGGCTCAGCTCGTTGTTTGACTTCTCCATGCCTTCAAGAATAATCTATTAATATTATAATTAAAATAATTTATTTATTTTTTGGCTACTTTCACACTCGCGTTTTGGGCGGATCCGTCATCGATCTGCAAAAACGGATCCGTTACAATAATACAACCGCATGCCTCCGTCAAGAACGGAACCGCTTGTATTATCTGTAACATAGCCAAGACGGTTCCGTCTTGAACACCATTGAAAGTCAATGGAGGACGGATCCGTTTTCTATTGTCCCAGATTGTATCAGAGAAAACGGATCCGTCCCCATTGACTTACATTGTGTGTCAGGACGGATCCGTTTGGCTCAGTTTCGTCAGACGGACATCGAAACGCTGCAGACAGCGTCCAGAGCGGAATGGAGACGGAACGGAGGTAAACTGATGCATTCTGAGCGGATCCTTATCCATTCAGAATGCATTAGGGCCAAACTGATCCGTTTTGGACGCTTGTAAGAGCCCTGAACGGATCTCAGAAACGGAAAGCCAAAACGCCAGTGTGAAAGTAGCCTTATACACATATGCTAGTCTATTATTTTATATATACATTTAATTGATATTATTTTATCTCACTACTCACTTCATCATGATTAACTTGCTCATATTCTAATTTTATACGCTTATTATGAATTGTATATATATTTTTATATACATATTTATTTTTTTGCGTGCATAATTATATTTATCCATTTTTATTTTTTATACATTATGTATAATTTACATTAAATGTTTTTATTTTTTCTTACTAAAAATCATGTATTAATATTTGTGAATCGGCACACTAATTCATTATGAAGTCCGCATATATTGATTTGTTTAATTATGTATAATTATGTATATTTTATTTTTGCCTTATCACTCTGTTTGTTTATATTCTTCACTTTCCTTTTGGCACGCTCTCCTTCACTTCATTCTCCTTTTCGCCGTCACTTTGCACTTTATTACACTTTGTCACGTTCACATTCATTCATTTATTCAATCATGTATATATTTCATATGGTCTGAGCGTGTATATGTGTTTCCCTAGATACAGGTGAAACTCGAAAAATTTGAATATCGTGCAAAAGTCCATTTATTTCAGTAATGCAAATTAAAAGGAATTGCATTAATGCAGCTTAAAATTAGAATTTTGTGAAAAGGTTCACTATTCTAGGCTCCAAGTGTCACACTCTAGTCAGCTAATTAATCCATATCCCCTGAGCAAAGGGGACCTGAGATTGTGACTTTAGGGGTTTCATAAGCTGTAAGCCATAATCATCTAAATTATAACAAATAAAGGCTTGGAATATCTGTACTTTACAATTATGTTGGGCTCTTTCTGTGTTTATAATATATGATTTCACTATTGGTTGTTATGCATTGTTGTCTTCTTCTTCCACGGCCCTGGGACATATGTATTTTGTACTTTATACCTATTATTGTGTACCCATGAGATGTGATGATGAGCACTTTATTAGGTCGAATTAAGCCCGTTTGATACATAAGATTACATAATAGAACCGCTGTATCTTTATTTTTTCAATATGCGCATGCCGCTGCTGTGATCGATTTAAGGCCCTTTCACACGGGCGAGTTTTCCGCGCGGGTGCAATGCGTGAGGTGAACACATTGCACCCGCACTAAATCCGAACCCATTCACTTCAATAGGGCTGTTCAGATGAGCGGTGATTTTTCGCGCATCACTTGTGCGTTGGGTGAAAATCGCAGCATGTTCTATATTCTGCGTTTTTCACGCAACGCAGGCCCCATAAAAATGAATGGGGCTGCGTGAAAATCGGAAGCAAGTGCGGATGCGATGCGATTTTCACACATAGTTGCTAGGAGATGATGAAAGCAAGCCCGGACCCCATTAAAGTCTATTCACTGTATTATATTCCCTTATAACATGGTTATAAGGGAAAGCATTCTTAATACAGTAAAATGTCCATTGAGGGGTTAAAAAAAATAATAATATGTACTCACCTCATCCTCTTGTTCGTGCAGCCGGCATCGTCTACTTTCATCTTCTTTCAGGACCTGCGAAAGGACCTTTGATGACGAAATCGCGCTCACCACGTGGCGATCCTTCTATCTTCATTCAGCAGGACCTGTGCTGACATCACCACGTGGTGAGCGCGATTACGTCATCAAAGGTCCTTTCGCAGGTCCTGAAAGAAGATGAAAGTAGACGATGCCGGCTGCGCGATCAATTGGATGAGGTGAGTTAATTTTTTTAATTTTTTATATACTATAACCATGTTATAAGGGAAAATAATAAAATGAATAGAACACCGAACCCAAACCCGAACTTCAGTGAAGAAGTCTGAGTTCGGGTCTGGGTACCACATTCAGTTTTTCAAAACGCATTGCACCCGCACGAGAAAAACTGAACAATGCAACGCAATCGCAGTCAAAATTTACTGAAATTGCGTGCGCACTCGCGCAGGTTTCCCGCAATGCACACGCGACGCATCCGGAGCAAATCCGGGACACCCATGAAAGAGGCCTTTATAGTTTCACTATTTTGATGCAAACTAATAAAGTTATTATTATTTAATATCTGACAGTGATTTATTAGTGGGGGGTATTTTGATTTGTTTTGGTGTTAGTAAACTTCAATAGACAGTATCACACATGATAGGCTTAGATACAGCAGCTCAGCAGACAGTATCACACATGATAGGCTTAGATACAGCAGCTCAGCAGACAGTATCACACATGAGAGGCTTAGATGCATCAGCCCAGCAGACAGTATCACACATGATAAGCTTAGATACACCAGCACAGCAGACAGTATCACACATGAGAGGCTTAGATACATCAGCTCAGCAGACAGTATCACACATAAGATTAGATACACCAGCGCAGCAGGCAGTATCACACATGAGAGGCTTAGATACACCAGCTCAGCAGACAGTATCACACATGATAAGCTTAGATACACCACCAGCACAGCAGGCAGTATCACACATGATAGGATTATACAGAGCAGCTCAGCAGACAGTATCACACATGATAAGTTTAGATACATCAGCTCAGCAGACAGTATCACACATGAGAGGCTTAGATACAGAAGCTCAGCAGACAGTATCACACATAAGATTAGATACACCAGCGCAGCAGGCAGTATCACACATGAGAGGCTTAGATACACCAGCTCAGCAGACAGTATCACACATGATAAGCTTAGATACACCACCAGCACAGCAGGCAGTATCACACATGATAGGATTATACAGAGCAGCTCAGCAGACAGTATCACACATGATAAGTTTAGATACATCAGCTCAGCAGACAGTATCACACATGAGAGGCTTAGATACAGAAGCTCAGCAGACAGTATCACACATGATAAGCTTAGATACATCAGCCCAGCAGATAGTATCACACATGATAAGCTTAGATACACCAGCACAGCAGGCAGTATCACACATGAGAAGCTTAGATACATCAGATAAGCAGACAGTATCACACATGATAGGATTAGATACAGCAGCTCAGCGGCAAGTATTGCACATTATAGGCAACTCAGCAGACAGTATCAAACATGACAAGCTTAGATACAGCTACCGGGTTTAGATACAGAGGGTTAACAGACTGTATCACACAATATAGACTTAGATACAGCAGCTCAGCAGACAGTATCACACATGAGAGGCTTAGATACGCCAGCATAGCAGGCAGTATCACACATGAGAGGCTTAGATGCATCAGCCCAGCAGACAGTATCACACATGAGAGGCTTAGATACACCAGCTCAGCAGACAGTATCACACATGATAAGCTTAGATACATCAGCACAGCAGACAGTATCACACATGAGAGGCTTAGATGCATCAGCCCAGCAGACAGTATTACACATGAGAGGCTTAGATACAGCAGCTCAGCAGACAGTATCACACATGATAAACTTAGATACAGCAGCTCAGCAGACAGTATCACACATGATAGGATTAGATACAGCAGCTCAGCAGACAGTATCACACATGAGAGGCTTAGATACACAGCTCAGCAGACAGTATCACACATGAGAAGCTTAGATACATCAGCTCAGCAGACAGTATCACACATGTAAGGCTTAGATACATCAGCTCAGCAGACAGTATCACACATGAGAAGCTTAGATACATCAGCTCAGCAGACAGTATCACACATGTAAGGCTTAGATACATCAGCTCAGCAGACAGTATCACACATGACAGGCTTAGATACATCAGCTCAGCAGACAGTATCACACGTGTAAGGCTTAGATACATCAGCTTAGCAGACAGTATCACACATGACAGGCTTAGATACATCAGCTCAGCAGACAGTATCACACGTGTAAGGCTTAGATACATCAGCTCAGCAGACAGTATCACACGTGTAAGGCTTAGATACATCAGCTCAGCAGACAGTCTCACACATGATAGTCTTAGATACAGCAGCTCAGCAGACAGTATCACACGTGTAAGGCTTAGATACATCAGCTCAGCAGACAGTATCACCCTTGGTTTAGTTCCAGCCGTTATCACAGCATCTCTCTCCATGACTCCCCCCATTAGGTCGAGGATCCACAAGACACGGATCCCGGCCATGCCGCCATTTCTTTTTTAACTTCTGTAGAAATGTTCTATTCTTGGTGCAAAACGGACAACAATCGGACGCGCTCTGTCTGCAGGGCCGCAGAACGGACATCACAAATGAAAGAGTCCACATCCGATCTGCAAAAAATGCGGATTGTATCCGGACCAGGGTTACCAACCAGATTTTTTTGTTTTTCTGGACAACTTATGTCAAAATTTTTACGGACACTTCGGAAAACCATAATGAATGATAAAGATTATAAGTAATCGGTGTCTGTAGCTCAATGTACTGGTAAGGACTCATCACCAGCATTTGCTGTCAGCGGTAAAATGATGATAATTACCTCCAAAATAATCTAACCAAGCACCACCAGCCTTAAAAAAAATCACGGACACATCTATTTTTTTTCACAGACACAGGAAAAAATGCAACTATTTTTACAGACTGTCCAGAAATTTCTGGACGGTTGACAACCCTGATCCGGAGCGAACATCTGGTCACGTACAGGAGGCCCTATAAGCAGATCGCACTGACGGGAGATCAGTAAGTAAGATGTGACGGACAGTAAAATGGACAGACCTTCTGGTGGCTGCTTCTCTCCTGGGAGCAGAATGGATAAGGCAGAAAACAACCCCCACCGAAACCTGCGCCGCCAGCCCCGGGGCCCCCATCATAATGGAGGGTCTAATGTGACCACAAATAGTAGATTTATATATGGTAGAGAGATAGAGAGAGAGAGATAGATAATAGATAGATAATAGATAGATAGATAATAGATAGATAGATAATAGATAGATAGATAGATAGATAGATAGATAGATAGTAGATAATAGATAGATAGATAGATAATAGATAATAGATAGATAGATAGATAATAGATAGATAGATAGATAGATAGATAGATAATAGATAGATAGATAATAGATAGATAGATAGATAATAGATAGATAGATAGATAGATAATAGATAAATAGATAGATAGATAGATAGATAGATAGATAATAGATAGATAGATAGATAGATAGATAATAGATAGATAGATAGATAGATAGATAGATAGATAGATAGATAATAGATAGATAATAGATAGATAATAGATGATAGATAATAGATAGATGATAGATAATAGATAGATAATAGATAGATAATAGATAGATAGATAGATAGATAGATAATAGATAGATAATAGATAGATAGATAGATAATAGATAGATAGATAGATAGATAGATAGATAATAGATAGATAGATAGATAATAGATAATAGATAGATAGATAGATAGATAATAGATAGATAGATAGATAGATAGATAATAGATAGATAGATAGATAGATAATAGATAGATAATAGATAGATAGATAGATAATAGATAAATAGATAGATAGATAGATAGATAGATAGATAATAGATAGATAGATAGATAGATAGATAGATAGATAGAGACATAGATAGATAATAGATAGATAATAGATGATAGATAATAGATAGATAGATAGATAATAGATAGATAATAGATAGATAATAGATAATAGATATTAGATAATAGATAGATACTGTAGATGATAGACTATTAGAGGGGCTCTACAGCTTTGTCTTCTCATACGTCCTCACCCCAGGGCAGCCAGAAGAGGAGCGCGCACAGGACGGGCTGCAGGACCCCCATCGTCGCTCTCCTGTCTGCAGGTCTCTGCTCGCCGCCCCCCAGCCCCGGAGAGGACAGGATGTCGCTGCTGGTTAATGGAACTCTATGTGGGGGGTACGAAGGAGGAGGACGCATCATAAGCAGGGACGTGTGAACTTCCTCCGTGCAGGCTGCCAGCTAATCTCATTGGCTTGAATCGGTCGGCTGCAGCTGTGCCATGACTACTAGTGGGGTCTATGGAAAATCATATCCACCCCCCATTCTGAGTCATTATCAGGAGCCCCTTTGTGTTTCATTTCAGGTCCTTTGACTCTAAGGGTACTTTCACACTAGCGTTTTTCTTTTCCGGCGCTGAGTTCCGTCCTAGGGGCTCAAATCTGGAAAAGAACTGATCAGTTTTATCCCCATGCATTCTGAATGGAGAGTAATCCGTTCAGGATGCATCAGGATGTCTTCAGTTCAGTCTTTTTGACTGATCAGGCTTTTCAGAAAAACGTAGCATGCAGTATTTTTACCTCCGGCCAAAAATCCTGAACACTTTGACTGAACGCCGGATCCGGTCTTTTTCCCATTGACTTGCATTAACGCCGGATCTGGCGCTGTGTCTTCAGTCAAACCGGATCCGGCTTTTGCATGTTAAACCCGAAAAATTAAAAAAAAAAGTTAAAGTCCATAAATGGCGGATCCGTTTTTTCCAATGCATTTTTTCATTGTGATCAAAATCCTGATCAGGATTCAAATGTGATCCGTTTTCACACGTTTTTCCGGATCCGGCGGGCAGTTCCGGTGTCGGAATTGAACGCCGGATTAAAACAACGCTAGTGTGAAAGTAGCCTAAGGAATGTTGAATCATTATGGAAATCATTTTTGTTACATTCTATACTTCTGTCACCTCCAGAGCTGTATTCAAAATTCTGCTGGTCCTCTTTCAGGTACCAGACCTCCCACCCCTCTGCCTATGGGAACAGCATGTGCACTCAGTGAAGTATGTTGTCTCGGTCACGATGGGGACTGTGCTGCTGGAGGAGGCAGATCATTTATGACGAGGCACAAACCGGAGGATTTGCGACTTTTTTATGCTAAAATCTGATGTAAGGGCCTGTTCATATAGCAACTTTTTCAGCGAAAACCTTTCAGTGGCCGCATCCTTTCCGGCTACCATTCATTTCAATGGGAGACAGCACTGAGGATCGGGGAGCAGCGGCCGCGTCAAGAACGGACATGTCCCTTCTCGGCTATAAGCCGCCACTCCGCGATCCTCAACGCCGCCTGCCGTTAATATGTATGGGAGGCAAAATAGACGCGGGCAGGTTTTCGGCAGAATTTTGGCACTGCAAAATTTACGCTGTAAAACTCACCTTTTGTGTTTCCTTTTCTTAGATCCCTGCTTGCTGTCAGTGAATAGAAATATTCTTGTTCGAATCCAGGGGCTGAAAAATCTGAGTCCTGCCACCGCGGATCACAAGCCTGTCTTGTAATGCTCCAGTGTACAGGATCGGGAAGGGAACAAGAAGGTTCTCATGAAAGGACAGCAAGCGGAGATCTTGAAAATGGAGAGGAGGAATTGGAACTAGATCATCAGAATTGACTGAGTTGCACAAAGAGAAATGAAACTGACCGGTGGCCTGGACTGTGTGCTCATAGCAAAACCAGTAGATGGGACGGGGGAAGTGGTTGACCCGCGGCAAGAAAAAAAAACAACTGAGTGAGTAAGAGAGAGAGAACTTTCCACCGGTAAACATATAGGCTTGAGTCATTCTCTGCTGACATTCGAGGTTATCACCCAGCTTTCCTGGAGTTCGGAATGATAAATCTACCTGTCAATGCGCCACATGAAAGAAGAGAGGTACCATTCAGGGCTCTAGGGAAGCTGGGTGGCAATCCCTATGGGAGCTGTAATAGTGCCGCCATCAAGTGTGCCACCCAGCTTTTCCAAAAACTGAAAAAACGAGGAAAATGCCTGCCCGTTCCCTGGTGGACCGATACACTTTAAAAACACTTTGTGCAGCTACATCATGCTTCTGCTCCAGTCACACCTAGAGCTGTAGGTCCGAACCAGCATCCAAAATGATGGGGTTCCTCTTTAAATGAATCTCCGACATTTGTCATCATCTCCTGTTTAGGTCCAAATTTCTGTGCAGATTCATTTGATGATATACTTTGATAGGGAATGGGGTGGTTTGTCTCATACAAAGCTCCAAATCCCCTGCTGTGACATAGGGTTACAAGATAAAATTCTAGCAACATGCAGTGACCACTAGAGGGAGCTAAGGCACTTACTGCATTCTATTTTGGGCGCCCCCTAGTGGTGATGGCCGGCAGCTGTAATCCTATCAACGTCTATGAACTTTGTAGCTGAAAAACTAATTTGGAGCCACTAAGAAAAAACTAATGCACCAAGAAGGAGATGTTGGAATGAAGCTTTCTATGTGTGAATGTAATAATGATAGATGAAAGTGATTGCAATATTAGAGCGAAAGGACCCTGTTGGGGTCTAGCCTGGATACAAGGTGAGATACGGCCTCTAGCCTGGATACAAGATGAGATATGGCCTCCAGCTTTGATACAAGATGAGATATGGCCTCTAGCCAGGATACAAGATGAGATACGGCCTCTAGCCTGGATACAAGATGAGATACAGCCTCTAGCCTGGATACAAGATGAGATACGGCCTTTAGCCTGGATGCAAGATGTGATACGACCTCTAACCTGGATACAAGATGAGATACGGCCTCTAGCCTGGATGCAAGATGTAATATGACCTCTAACCTGGATACAAGATAATATACAGCCTCTAGCCTGGATTCAAGATGTGATATGACCTCTAACCTGGATGCAAGATGAGATACAGCCTCTAGCCTGGATATAAAGTGGGTTATGGCCTCTAGCCTGGATCCAAGATGAGATATAGTCTCTAGCCTGGATACAAGATGAGATACAGCCTCTAGCCTGGATACAAGATGAGATACTGCCTCTAGCCTGGAGACAAGGTAAGATACAGCCTCTAGCCTGGAGGCAAGGTGAGATACAGCCTCTAGCCTGGAGACAAGGTGAGATACAGCCTCTAGCCTGGAAACAAGATGAGATATGGCCTCCAGCCTGGATACAAGATGAGATACAGCCTCTAGTCTGTATCCAAGATGAGATACGGCCTCTAGCCTGGATACAAGATGAGATACTGCTTCTAGCCTGAATCCAAGATGAAATACGGCTTCTAGCCTGGATACAAGATGAAATACGGCTTCTAGCCTGGATACAAGATGAGATACGGCCTCTAGCCTGGATACAGGATGAGATATGATTGGGCATGGAGGCATACAGGTTCCGTATGGTATTGCGCGACACATTTGCCCACAGCTGTTGCAGTTGGACCTGTAGATCCTGAACACTTGTAGATTGCCAAAGCTGCCATCCTAGTTGGTCCCATTAATGTTCAACGGGGGAGCCAAGGAAGTGTTGTAATCTGGTGGAGACATTCCTGGGAAATCCTTGCTGTGTGTGGGTGAGCATTATCCTGCTGAATAATGCCAGTTCTCAGCCCTGCCATGAGATGAACACACGTGGTGGCAGGATGTCCTGCACATATCGCTGAGCTGTTAGTGTCCTTTGTATCACTACTAAGGGAGACGAACTGCGATAGCTCCCCAGATCATCTCTCCCACAACTAGGCAAGGCACAGAAAAGGCAGGATTGAAGTGCTTACCACGAGGTCTTCATACTCCAACCTGAGCATCATCTGATCACAAAAATAACCTGGATTCATTGCTAAAGATGATACACGTCCAGTCTTTAGCAGACCCGGTTTCTTGTTCATGACACCTCTGTGACGGGGGTTTACTGTCAATTGCAGAACATGTAATGGGCACCATGATACAAAATTTCCTTTTGGTAATGGGCCACATGTGTCTGGATGGTGGACAATGAAACTGTGGGAGATGCTCATGCTTGTCAGTGAATCAAACGATCCTCTTTACTGGTGGTCTTTCTGGGCTGTCCAGAGCCCGTTTTCCATGTGTCCACACATTACTCCTAACAGACCTAGATGGCAGTCAGGCTACTCTGGCGAGCACATGGAGGGCTGTGCGGCCCTCCAAAGAAATGCCACCCCACACCATTAATGACACAATGCCAAACCGGTCATGCTGGAAGATGTTGCAGGCAGCAGAACGTTCTCCACGGCGTCTCAAGACTCTGTCACGTCTGTCACATGTGCTCAGTGTGAACCTGCTTTCATCTGTGAAGAGCACAGGGCGCAGTGGCGAATTTGCCAATCTTGGTGTTCTCTGGCAAATGCCAAACGTTCTGCACGGTGTTGGGCTGTAAGCACAACCCCCACCTGTGGATGTCAGGCCCTCATATCACCCTCATGGAGTCTGTTTCTGACCGTTTGAGCAGACACATGCACATTTGTGGCCTGCTGGAGGTCATTTTGCAGGGCTCTGGCAGTGCTCCTCCTGTTCCTCCTTGCACAAAGGGGGAGGTAGCGGTCCTGCTGCTGGGTTGTTGCCCTCCTACGGCCTCCTCCACGTCTCCTGATGTACTGGCCTGTCTCCTGGTAGCGCCTCCATGTCTGGACACTACGCTGACAGACACAGCAAACCTTCTTGCCACAGTTCGCATTGATGTGCCATCCTGGATAAGCTGCACTACCTGAGCCACTTGTGTGGGTTGTAGACTCCGTCTCATGCTACCACTAGAGTGAAAGCACCGCCAGCATTCAAAAGTGACCAAAACATCAACCAGGAAGCATAGGAACTGAGAAGTGGTCTGTGATCACCACCTGCAGAACCATTCCTTTATTGGGGGTGTCTTGCTAATTGCCTATAACTTCCACCTGTTGTCTATCCCATTTGCACAACAGCATGTGAAATTGATTGTCACTCAGTGTTGCTTCCTAAGTGGACAGTTTGATTTCACAAAAGTGTGATTGACTTGGAGTTACATTGTGTTGTTTAAGTGTTCCCCTTATTTTTTTGAGCAGTGTATATATATATATATATATATATATATATATATATATATATTTATATTTATTGTGACACAGTGAGAGGTTTGGTCTGGGAAAACAGGTATTTTCCTCCCAGTATGTGCTACTGGGCTGATTTACAGCCAGGTGAGGTCAAATACCGGACCGGATTTTAAAAGTCCGTTCTGGGTTTTGCCAGCACCTGCTGTCCTTAAATAGGCAGCTGGGCTCAGAAGCCAGGTCTCTGTGTTGGGATCTGGGAGCCTTGTATCTGGATGAAGGCTTGCTACCTGTTTGGCGTAAAAACAGGTTGGTGCTGCTATCAGCAAGGACTTTGAGGCAGAATGGCTGCATGGTGTGAATTACCACCAACACCGCAAGGTGACTTTCTGTTTCAATATGACTGCTTGCTTTGTCACTTGCCTAAAGTGTGAATAAAACACTGAACTGTTTGATTCAAAGAACTTGTTGCCTCTATACTGCGTCCGCTAATCCTGTCTACCAGAGTAAAACCCGACAATACATAGAAATTGTTATCACCCTCAGTATTCTTTTCTCCTGACTTTGGTAATGGTGTAATACACAGGAAGTCCACCCTGCCCCCTCTAGATCACACTCGTCAAATATTGCAGCAGCTTAGATACAGCACGGAGTACAAAGTCCCCAGCATGTTGTGTGTAGGAAACCACAAGCCCTGACAATTAAGATATTGAACAGGAAACGTTCGCTTCTTACAGTCGCCTCTTACATTCTGATGACTTTTTCCTCCATGCGTCATGGGCACTCGCAGATCACGATATGAAATCTGTCATTATATCGAGATTTTTTTGGAGCGCACTGTGACCACAACATTCCAGACAAAAAAGACAAAGGCTGTTCTATTTTATGAAGTTCTTTCCATGGCTTCCAGTAGTGGTGGGCTAGTTTTGAAAACAAAAACTTTTCAGTTTTAGGGCAACCCCCTACTTTTTTGGTGTTGTCCAGTTTCCTAGTGGGACTAAAATAAAATGTATATAAAAACATATAGAACACACACAAAAACATTTAAATTTTTAATTTTCATTTAAAAAACCACATAATTGACATTGGCACAATGTAACGACCTGAGCAATAGAACAAATGCATTATTTTATATAGTTTTAACCATAACGAATGCAGAAAAAGGCTACAAATCTGACTTTTTGTGTTTATTTTAGTTTTTTTGTTTTTTTTGCTGTTTTTGTTCATTCCCACTCCCAAAAATGGAAAAAGAAGAAAAAAAGTTCTAGCTTCTAGAATTTGGCAACAAGAAAACAAGTTTTTACTACCTAAAAGCAAAAAATAAATTGACCAAAATGACATATACACTGACGAGCAAAAGGGTAAGGCTACTTTCACACTAGCGGCACGGACCTCCGTCAGGCTGTTTCGTTGGGTGAACAGCCTGCCGGATCCATCCTGCCACTAGTGACTGTGTGCCCCCGGACTGCCGCTCCGTCCCCATTGACTATAATGGGGGGCAGAGTTCCGGCGAGCCACGACAGCGCACGGCGAGAGGCTGCTGGAATAAATGTCGGACATGCTCCGTGCCTCACCAGGAGTTCGCCCCCATTATAGTCAAAGGGGACGGAGCGGCAGTCCAGAGGCACACAGTACCCTCACAATGTTTTGAGCTTTTGAACTTAGTAGCATAGTACATAAGGCCGAAAAAAGACACTTGTCCATCCAGTTCAGCCTGTCATCCTGCAAGTTGATCCAGAGGAAGGCAAAAAAAAGGGTAGAAGCCAATTTTCCCTACTTTAGGGGAATAAAAAATTCCTTTCCGACTCCAATCAGGCAATCAGAATAACTCCCTGGATCAACGACCCCTCTCTAGTAGCTATAGCCTGTAATATTATTACACTCCAGAAATACATCCAGGCCCCTCTTGAATTCCTTTATTGTACTCACCATCACCACCTCCTCAGGCAGAGAGTTCCATAGTGTCACTGCTCTTACCGTAAAGAATCCTCTTCTATGTTTGTGTACAAACCTTCTTTCCTCCAGACGCAGAGGATGTCCCCTCGTCACAGTCACAGTCCTTGGGATAAATAGATGATGGGATAGATCTCTGTACTGACCCCTGATATATTCATACATAGTAATTAGATCTCCCCTCAGTCGTCTTTTTTCTAAAGTGAATAACCCTAATTTTGATAATCTTTCAGGGTACTGTAGTTGCCCCATTCCAGTTATTACTTTAGTTGCCCTCCTCTGGACCCTCTCCAGCTCTGCTATGTCTGCCTTGTTCACAGGAGCCCAGAACTGTATACAGTACTCCATGTGTGGTCTGACTAGCGATTTGTAAAGTGGTAGGACTATGTTCTTATCACGGCCATCTATGCCCCTTCTGATGCAACCCATTATCTTATTGGCCTTGGCAGCAGCTGCCTGACACTGGTTTTTGCAGCTTAGTTTGCTGTTTATTAAAATTCCTAGATCCTTTTCCATGTCAGTGTTACCGAGTCTTTTACTATTTAGTATGTACGGGTGACTTGCATTATTCCTTCTCATGTGCATAACCTTACATTTGTCAGTGTTAAACCTCATCTGCCACTTATCTGCCCAAGCCTCCAATCTATCCAGATCCCTCTGTAGTAGTATACTGTCCTCTTCAGTGTTAATTACTTTACACAGTTTAGTGTCATCTGCGAAAATTGATACTTTACTATGCAAGCCTTCTACAAGATCATTAATAAATATATTGAAGAGAATAGGGCCCAATACTGACCCCTGAGGTACCCCACTAGTGACAGTGACCCAATCTGAGTGTGTACCATTAATAACCACCCTCTGTTTTCTATCCCTCAGCCAGTTACTTACCCACTTACAGACGTTTTCTCCCAGTCCGAGCATTCTCATTTTATATACTAACCTTTTATGCGGTACAGTGTCAAATGCTTTGGAGAAGTCCAGATATACGACATCCATTGATTCGCCGCTGTCAAGTCTAGAACTTACCTCTTCTTAGAAACTGATTAAATTAGTTTGGCATCACCGATCCCTCACGAAGCCATGCTGATATGGCGTTATTTGTTTCTTATAGCATCTCTTAGAAAACCTTCAAACAGTTTACCAACAACAGATGTTAAACTTTCCGGCCTATAGTTTCCAGGCTCTGTTTTTGGACCCTTTTTGAATATTGGCACCACATTTGCCATGCGCCAATCCTGTGGGACATTCCCTGTCAGTATAGAGTCCGCAAATATCAGAAATAAGGGTCTGGCTATGACATTACTTAATTCCCTTAAGATACGGGGGGGTGTATACCATCCGGTCCTGGCGATTTGTCTATTTTAATCTTTTTAAGTCGCTGATGTACTTCTTCCTGGGTCAGACAGGTCACTTTTAATGGGGAATTTTTTTTTACATTCAGCATTTCATCTGACAGTTTATTTTCCTCAGTGAATACATTGGAGAAAAAAATATTTAACAGCTTTGCTTTCTCCTCGTCGCTCTCTGCAACTCCCCCCTCATTACTCTGTAGAGGGCCGACACCTTCAGATTTATACTCTTTCTCCCCAACACAGCTGCCCCTTCCCCATTGAGGTGCAGCCCGTACCTATGATAGAGCCTGTAGCCGATAGAGAAGTCGGCCCAGTTCTCCAGGAACCCAAACCCCTCCTTCCTACACCAGTTCTTGAGCCACTTGTTAATCTCCCTAATTTCCCGCTGCCTTTCTTGTGTGGCCCGTGGTACAGGCAGTATTTCGGAAAATACTACCTTTTGAGGTCCTTGCCCTAAGCTTTTGACCTAAAACCCTGAAATCATTTTTAGGACTCTCCACCTACCTCTAACTTTGTCATTTGTTCCGATATGGACCATGACCGCTGGATCTTCTCCAGCCCCTCCCAGTAATCTGTCAACCCGATCCGCGATGTGTCGAACTCTAGCGCCAGGAAGACAGCACACTGTTCGGCGATCACGGTCTTTGTGACAGCGATCACGGTCTTTCAGGCTCCATATCTCACCATCCACTACAGCTTCAAAAACTACCATTGATCAAAAATGTGCGCAAAGAGCTTCTATTTTTCCATTTATAGTAGGTATAATACCACTTTAATTTAGAATGATCCCCATTTCTCAGCTCTATTGTTTGTATGCAAAATGTTGTGCAGCTATTCTTCCAGCTGTCATGGCGCTCACATGGTGCAGTTTGGCAATTTTCTTGGCCGAGATACCGCTATCGATGAGTGATTAAGGCTGTTTTTCTTTTCTTGGGAAATCTTCTTCATGGCTGCTCATTCAAACCAATGACCTTTCACTTGGAAATCAACCTAATAACACACTGAGCTGTTAGGGAATCTGAGAACAGGTTGTTATTTGCATAATACAAGAAAAAGATTGTTGCACCACCAGGAGCAAAACAGTAACAATGCAGTTACATGAAAAGAACTAATCATATGCTAAAGTTGCAAGTCCAATTTCTGTATGAGATAGCCAAGATGATCGTCTATAAAATAATGGTAGTCTCACGGTCGACGCCGTAGTGGAAGGTGACATATGGAGCCTGAAAGTCAAAAGTTCGAAACATTGTTACCCTTTTGCTCATGTAATGACCGGCGTCACGCACAGGGAGGGAAAAGGGAAAGCCCTGCCCAAGGGAGAGGGAAAGGTGGTGACCCCTGACTCACCTTGCGGCTGGCACCTGACTGCCCTGACGTCCCTAGACGGGTTCCTCACCCGTGCGGCGATCACGTGCCTAAACCCTGGCTTTCCCTAAAATGAGCCCTAGATAGTGAACGGGCCGGTGGGATCGCTAGTCCGCACCACTGACACTAAGAGGGAAACACCAGGGAGAGGACAGACAATACAGACAAACACATAAACCCAGGTGGGCGACCACAGCAGACCACAAAGGTCCAACAGGGATCCGGAGGGTAACGTTCTGGACCAACAACCAGAGAACGCAGCAACACAGCTCCAGTGGGTCAGTATAGAAGTCCAGGCAGGAAGCTCTATATCTGGCACTCAGAGAAGTGTGAGAGGGGAATATAAGGAGGTTGGGAGTGCTGGACAAGGAACAGCTGAGGAGAAGGAGCTACGGATCCCTGAGTGAGCCAAAAAGGGTTGCAAAGCAAACCCAGAAAGCTACCATAAGGAAACAGCCCTATCTTACATAGAACGCGCAGCCAACCGCTGCGACTTCCTGACCCCGGGTATAACGGAGTCAGGCGTGGTTCTTGACACCCTCGTGACAGTACCCCCCTCTCTACGAGGGGCCTCCGGACACTCAGGACCAGGTCTCTCAGGATGAGAGGCATGAAAAGCCCGAACTAGCCTGTCGGCGTTTACCTCAGACGCAGGAACCCACATTCTTTCCTCGGGACCGTAACCTCTCCAATGCACCAGATATTGAAGAGAGCGGCGGACCTGACGAGAATTAATAATTTTGGATATCTGAAACTCTAGATTACCATCCACAACAACAGGAGGGGGTGGCAGCGGTGACGGTTCTAGAGGTGGAACATATTTTTTGAGTAACGACTTATGAAAGACATTATGGATTTTAAAAGTCTGAGGTAGCTCCAGGCGAAAAGCCACGGGGTTGATGATGGCTACAATTTTGTAAGGGCTAATGAACCTAGGACCCAGTTTCCAAGAGGGAACCTTTAATTTAATATTCCTAGTAGACAACCACACATAGTCATTCACTCCTAGGTCCGGACCTGGCAACCGTCTCTTATCAGCCATGCATTTGTATTTACCTCCCATATTTTTCAAGTTAGCTTGCACCTTCTGCCATACCGATGAAAGAGATGACGAAAACCGTTCCTCTTCGGGAACCCCAGAAGACCCCCCCTCTTTGAAAGTACAGAATTGGGGATGAAAACCATACGCACCAAGAAATGGTGACTTGCCAGTAGATCCCTGACGACGATTATTTATGGCAAACTCAGCTAACGGTAAATATGATGACCACAACTCTTGGTTTTCAGACACAAAACATCTTAGATATGTCTCAAGGTTTTGGTTGGTACGCTCAGTCTGTCCATTCGACTGAGGATGGAAAGCTGAGGAAAAGGACAAGTGTACCCCCAAACGGGAACAAAAAGCTTTCCAAAATTTAGAAATAAACTGGGTACCCCGATCCGAAACAACATCGGAAGGGACCCCGTGAAGCTTCACGATTTCACTGATGAATACCTGAGCAAGAGTCTTAGCATTAGGTAGTGCGGGTAACGCAATGAAGTGTACCATTTTGCTAAACCTGTCCACTACTACCAAAATAACTGTTTTACCCGCAGACAAAGGTAAGTCAGTGATAAAATCCATTGACAGATGTGTCCATGGTCTATTGGGAATGACGAGTGGTAATAGAGACCCTGCAGGACGTGTATGCGAAACCTTTGCGCGCGCACAGGTAGAACAAGAAGACACAAAATCCAATACATCCTGACGCAAACTTGGCCACCAAAAACGACGAGACAATAGCTCCAAAGTTGCTTTACTACCCGGGTGCCCAGCAAGTGCCGAATTATGATGTTCCTTTAATAATTCGAAACGCAGGTTCAACGGTACAATTTCTCTGAGGGGCAAGAGACCGGGGCGTCCCCCTGGGCCTCTAACACCTTCCCCTCCAGAGCAGAGTGTACCGCAGAAACAACCACTCCTCTTTGAAGAATGGGTACCGGATCACTCACATTACCCCCTCCAGGGAAACAACGAGATAGTGCATCAGCCTTGGTATTCTTTGCCCCAGGACGATAGGTAATAACAAAGTTAAACCTGGTAAAAAGGTTGTCTAGGGGTGAGACGCTTAGCTGATTCGAGGTACAGAAGATTTTTGTGGTCCGTAATCACAGTGAAAGGGTGGACTGCCCCCTCTAAAAAGTGACGCCATTCTTCAAACGCTAGTTTAATAGCTAATAGTTCCCTATTGCCAATATCGTAGTTCTTTTCTGCTGCAGATAGTTTTTTAGAAAAGAAAGCACAAGGACGCCATTTGCCAGGAGACGGACCCTGAGACAGCACCGCCCCCACTCCCACCTCTGAGGCATTGACTTCAACAATAAAAGGCTGAGAGACATCAGGTTGGATTAGTACAGGTGCCGAGGTAAACCTCTCTTTTAGAGAGGAAAAAGCAACTTTAGCGGCGTCAGACCATTTAGAAAAATCAGTCCCCTTTCTAGTCATGTCAGTAAGGGGTTTTACAATAACTGAATAATTTTTAATGAATTTCCTATAGAAATTCGCGAAGCCCAAGAACCGTTGCAGTGCTTTGAGGTTCTCAGGAAGATCCCAATCTAAAATTGCCTGGACCTTCCTAGGATCCATACGGAAACCTGAAGCAGATAAAAAATAACCTAGGAATTGTATCTCCTGAACGGCGAAGACACATTTTTCAATTTTAGCATATAATTTATTCGTCCGTAGGACCTGCAGTACTTGTCTGACATGGACCTCATGTGTTCTCAGATCAGACGAATAAAATAAAATATCATCTAGGTATATTACCACAAACCTGCCGATTAGATGACTAAAAATGTCATTAACGAAATGTTGAAAGACGTCAGGAGCATTGGTCAGACCGAAAGGCATAACTAGATTTTCATAATGCCCCTCAGGGGTGTTAAAAGCTGTCTTCCACTCATCCCCCTCCTTGATACGAATCAGATTGTAGGCCCCCCTAAGATCAAGTTTGGAGAACCACCTAGCACCCGCAATCTGGTTAAACAGGTCAGGAATGAGAGGAAGAGGGTATGGGTCTCGGATGGTTATCCGATTTAATTCGCGAAAAACTAGGCAAGGACGCAGGCCCCCATCTTTCTTTTTAACGAAGAAAAACCCTGCAGCCACGGGTGAAGAAGAGGGTCTGATGTGTCCCTTAGCCAAGCTCTCGGAGATATAATCTTTCATGGCTTGTCTCTCTGGACCCGAAAGATTATATAACCTGGTCTTGGGTAATTTTGCGCCGGGAATAAGGTTAACCGGGCAATCATAAGGACGGTGAGGTGGTAACTTCTGACAACCCTTTTCAGAAAAAACGTCCTCAAAATCCGAAATAAATGTAGGTAGGGTAGTTATGAAGGCGACTAAGCAATTGCTATTTAAGCAATTTTCTCTGCAATGCTCACTCCACTCCGATATCTCCCTGGCCTGCCAATCCACCAATGGATTGTGCGCTACCAACCAGGGAAGGCCCAGCACTACTGGAGTGGGAAGGCCCTCCAGAACGTAACATGAAAGACACTCGTTATGGTGGTCCCCTACCCGAAGGTATAAATTATGAACAATGTGGGTGAGGTTTCTCTGAGACAGAGGAGCAGAATCAATAGTGAATATGGGAAGAGGTCTCTGTAGCGTACAGAGAGACAAACCCATAGTGCGGGCAAAATGGGCATCTATCAAATTTACCCCTGCTCCACTGTCTAGAAAGAAAGAAATAGTCTCCGTCTTAACACCAAAAACAATAACCGCTGGCAACACAAATGGCGATGTACGTATGGAGGAAACATATACCCCCCGGCTGACATCCTCCACACAGCCTGGGGTTAGTAGTTTTCCGACGGTCTTTTGTTTCTGAGGAAAGAAGGACAGACATTAATGAAATGACCCCTCTCCCCACAAAAAAAACAAACCCCACGCCTACGGCAAGCCTCAGGAGGATGGACCTGACGAGTGGTTCCTCCTAGCTGCATAGGCTCGTCTAAGTCCGTACAGACTAGCTGCTGCTTGGGAGGGGTTACCAATTGCTCCGTTTTTTTCAACCTGTCCCTAAGGCGTCTATCTATTCGGATAGAAAGGGACATAACCGCATCAAGGGAAAAGGGGGTCTCATATAATGCAAGCGCATCCTTAACCCTTTCGGATAACCCAGTGCAGAACTGACTCCTGAGAGCCGTGTCGTTCCATTGGGTATCCGTAGCCCACCTACGGAAGTCAGAGCAATACTCCTCTACCGGCCGCTCTCCTTGTAGGAGTCTCCGTAATCTTGATTCAGCCAGTGCGACTCGGTCAGGGTCGTCATATATGAGACCCAAGGCCCCGAAAAACTCATCCACTGACCGAAGAGCCTGGGAATCAGTGGGTAAAGAGAACGCCCAGGACTGCGGGTCCCCCTGCAGCAGGGAAATAACAACCCCCACCCGCTGTTCTTCATTACCAGAGGAGTAAGGGCGCAGTTTAAAATATAATTTACAGGCCTCACGGAATGTCAAAAACTTGTCCCTTCCCCCAGAAAATCTGTCAGGGAGAGAGACCTTGGGTTCCGCAACAACCTGGTTACCAGTAGCAACTGCTGGGCTTGCGGTCAGTTGTAATTGCTGCTGTTGCTGGAGGACCGACGCCTTCAATCCTGCCACCTCCAAAGACAGGCCATGAAGTTGTTTGGACAGAGCAGCAATTGGATCCATACTGGATTCTAAGTATTTTTTTTTTTTTTTTTTACCTACACAAAATAAGGGCCAGATATAATGTAATGACCGGCGTCACGCACAGGGAGGGAAAAGGGAAAGCCCTGCCCAAGGGAGAGGGAAAGGTGGTGACCCCTAACTCACCTTGCGGCTGGCACCTGACTGCCCTGACGTCCCTAGACGGGTTCCTCACCCGTGCGGCGATCACGTGCCTAAACCCTGGCTTTCCCTAAAATGAGCCCTAGATAGTGAACAGGCCGGTGGGATCGCTAGTCCGCACCACTGACACTAATAGGGAAACACCAGGGAGAGGACAGACAATACAGACAAACACATAAACCCAGGTGGGCGACCACAGCAGACCACAAAGGTCCAACAGGGATCCGGAGGGTAACGTTCTGGACCAACAACCAGAGAACGCAGCAACACAGCTCCAGTGGGTCAGTATAGAAGTCCAGGCAGGAAGCTCTATATCTGGCAACCAGAGAAGTGTGAGAGGGGAATATAAGGAGGTTGGGAGTGCTGGACAAGGAACAGCTGAGGAGAAGGAGCTACGGATCCCTGAGTGAGCCAAAAAGGGTTGCAAAGCAAACCCAGAAAGCTACCATAAGGAAACAGCCCTATCTTACAGAGAGCGCGCAGCCAACCGCTGCGACTTCCTTACCCCGGGTATAACGGAGTCAGGCGTGGTTCTTGACACCCTCGTGACAGCTCATCAGTGTATGCAACTTTTAATGAGACCTAGAGGATTTTTCATTTTAGCGTTTTCATTTTATACCCCCTGCCTTCCTTTTCTTCTTTACGTTCACAAGTAGGTAGGCTTGTTTTTTGAGGTAAACGTTTTATTTTCTAATGGTGCCATCTACATTGCATACGATGTAGTGGTAAGCTGGAAAAAAATTCCAAATGGGCTGGGACTAGAAAAAAAAGCAACTACGCCACAGTTTTATGGGTTTTCTTTTTACGGTGATCCCTGTATGATAAAACTGACCTGATCCCTTCATTCTACAGGTCAGTATGATTGTGGTAATGCCACATGTGTTTTATTTTGTAAAAAAAAAAAATAATTTACTTTGGAGAAAAATAATTTTTTATAGTTATGTCTACACTGCTGTGTAAGGGCTCATGTTTTGAAGTGCCATCTGTAGTTTTTTGGGGTGTGTAGGACTTTTTGATCACTTTTTGATACAACTTTTTTGAGAGGTGAAGCAACGAAAAAAATAGCCACAAATCGGCCATTTTTAGTTTTTTTCCCGTTACGTTGTTCAAGGTATGGGATAAATATTTTTATATTTTAATAGTACATGTTTGAGATTGCAATATCTGGAATTGGACCAAACCTCCCAAACTTTTAAGGACCCCCCAGGAGTCTGATGTAGATATGATGTGTTTTTTCATACATATATGTAATGTTAATTCTTTGTAGTATGCCTAAGATAGTTTCACTCTTCCAGTTACAGGTGATTGACATTTTTGCTGCTAGAAATAGGTTTGCTAAGATGTTTCTAAATTTGTTAGAAATGGTGTCCAAATTCAGATACAGCAGAGCTAAGGAAGGGGAGGGAGCCATAGATCGGCCGGTTAAATCAGTTGCAATTAAGAAAACTTCTTTCCAAAGTTTATAAAGTTTAGGGCAGGACCAAAAAACATGCAATAGTGTACCCCTGCTTCCACATCCCCTCCAGCATACATTTGATGTATCAGGGAACATATGGCATAGCCTGCCTGGGGTCTTCATAATAGATTCATAGTGTGATGTACATTTAAGAAGTTTAGCAGATAAATGTAAGGCCGAGGCCCATTGGACAGTTGAGAAGGATTGTTTCAGTTCCAACTCCCAGGAGAGAAAAGATGAGGATTTGTCAAATGTCGCCTTGTTGCCCAACATAACATAAATAGGTAATTTCTAGTAGGGAGCGGTTGATATTGACAGGCCCTCTGAGTTCTGTTTGGACTAGATGTCTAATTCTTAAATATTTGAAGAAATCTTTGGTCGGTATATGATATTTATGTGCTGGAATGTGTGTAGGTTAGTCATGGTTGCTACCTGAGAAACCTTAGTAATTCCCTGAACCATCCATGTCTTAATAGCTATATTGGAAGTAAGAAGACTCATACAGTCAAGACGTAAAATTTCTAGGATTGGAGTGGGACTGCGGCAAGTCAGGAAGTGGAATTTCCAATGTTTCAAAGCTGCGTTTACCAGGTATGGGTATTGGGAAAAGGAAGGGAAAAGTGATACTAACAGAAGAGATTTCAGGGATGCCTGAGATGCCGTGGACGCTTCTAATTGCACCCAATGTTTATCGAGGTCCCCCCTTCACCAGTCCTGTAGTTGCTGTATCTGAGTAGCCAGAAAGTAGGTAGACTGATACCTCTATGCGCTTTTTGTTTATATAGCATGGAGGCATGTAATCTTGGCTTTTTGCCTCTCCATATGTAGGTGTTAATCGATCTGGTTGCTTTGGTAAAAAAGGATTTGGGCACCATAATCGGTAGAATCTTGAAAATGTATAGCAGCTTGGGTAATGCCATCATTTGGAAGGCTGCTGTTCTGCCTAACCAAGGGACCTCTTTTAGGGCCATGGATGAAAGGTCAGTTTTTAAAGTGTCTAGTAATGGTATATAGTTGGCTTTGTATAGATCTTTTGTGGTGTGTGTGTGAGTTTTAAGCCAAGGTAGTCTATTTGGTTGAACTGCCAGTCTAGAAAGAAATTGACTTGGAGGTGTTATCTCTCGGTTGTTAGGATATTGATGGGTAGGATTTGGGATTTTGTTTCATTGAGCTTGTAGAATGAGAGTTCTCCGTAGAATTTTAATGATTTTTGCGGGTGGGTGAGGGTGAGGATTATGTCATCTGCATATAATGAGATATGGTGTGTGCGGTTACTTATGGTCACCCCGGTTATATCCGGGTGAATTCTAATAGCTTTCACCAGTGGTTAAATTGATAGTACAAATATGATGGGGGAAAGAGGACAGCCCTCTCTCGTTCCGTTCGTTATGAGGAATGGGTCTGATAAAGTGGAGTTGTCTAAGACTCGGGCAGACGGGGTGGAGTACAACGCTGTGATTGCGTTGAGGCAGGCTCCTTCGAAACCCATGTGTCTCAACACGGAGAAGGCAAACGACCAATTCACCCGGTCAAATGCCTTCTCCTTGTCGAGTGTCACCAGCACCGCAGGGGATTTTCGTCTCTCCAGGATGTCTACTATATTTACAATCCTTCTAGTGTTTTCATAAATCTGGCGGCCTTTTGCAAAGCCTGTTTGATCAGGGGAGACGAGGTGAGGGACCAGTTTAGCCAGTCGGTTGGCCAGGATCTTAGCGTATATTTTTATGTCTAAGTTTAACAGGGAGATCAGTCTGAAGTTCTGCGGAATATCCGTTGTTTTGCCCGGTTTAGGGATGGTGACAATAGTGGCCTCTAACATTTCTCTCGGGAATTTCCCCTCTTTCATAGCTTGTTGTAGAGTACGGGTTAGGTGTGAGGCTAAGGTGTCTCCTATTCCCTTCCGTCCGGCCGAGATTCCGTGCCTGTGCACTGCCTCGCCGGGCTGGAGCATGTGCACTGCGATACCCATTGTGGGCACAGCATCACTCTAACTACTGCGCATGCGCCGGCAAACGCCACATTGCCGCTGGTTTCTCGTCGTTCGCCGGCGCATGCACAGTAGTTAAAGCAATGCCGTGCCAACAATGGGCATCGCAGTGTGCATGCCCCGGCCCGGCGAGGCAGTGCGCAGGCGCGGGATCCCAGCCGGACCGAAGGATGACGCAAGGGAAGAGGAGGGCAGGCATAGGCAGAGGCTGGGAAACAATGAAAAAAGGCAGAGCAGCCTGGGCTCCAACACAGTGAATGCCGCCCCTGGGCACTTGCGGAGTGCTCATTTGCATATGAATTAAACTTCGTTTTTCCAGCTTCTGCAAGTGTAAAATAAAAGACAAAGGTATCATTACATTCATGGATAGGTGTGCGATAGGACAATGTAAGCACTGTATATGGCCATATGGAGGTGACAGACTCCCTTTAAGGTGACTGCTGCATGGTCTGACCCTGTGATTACTTCTATTGAGGAGCTAACAGCAGAATGGATCAAAGGTCTACTCACAAGGAAAAGATCTATCCTCGAGTAAGAGTTGTGTACTGGGGGAAAAAAAGGAGAAGTCTCTTTCATTGTCATGATGTATTCTCCATATATCATAGGAAATCACTCAGCCAGGGTGATCTGTTTGCTATGGAGGTATTGTCTAGAGTTGGGTTTACTACTCCGTTGAAATCCCCAACCCATAAGAATTGACCCTGTTCTTCCTTCTCCACTTTCTTGGAAAGTTTATTGAGAAATGTAAGTTGGTGCTTGTTGGGGGCATAGACTGCTACTAATGTGTACATGACATTGTTCCAGGAGCCTATTACTATTACGAATCTACCATTGGGGTCTGATATGACTTTGGAGAGTTGGAAAGCCACTGTGTCTTTAATTCCCAAGATGACTCCTCTCTGTTTTTTATGATAGTGGGAGTAAAATAGGACCGGGAATGAGCGGTGGTGGATCCGTTTAATAACCTTAAGGTGTGACTCCTGGATGCTGAACACGTCACATCTGAGATTTGCAATCTCTCTCCACAGAAATGCTCTTTTGTGGGGGCCGTTTAGTCCCTTCACATTGAGCGAAGCGATTTTAAGTACCGTTGGATGTAAAGGGTGAGTTGCTCAGCATGTCCCAGAATCTAAACCGCAGCTTTGAAGTCATACTTCACACTACATATACAATTCCACTGGGAGTGGACATATTCAAGGGGTTAACCTCTGCATGTATGGGTGAGTTGGACAGAGTTGTGCTGTATTGGGTTGGGTACAGGAACAAAACAAGTGTAAACAGTATATAAACTTGCAAAGAATAGAGAAAAAAGTTCGCTGTCGTGTTAGCTCACGGTTTACAACCGGGTATATCAGTTCAGCTTTAAGCTCCTTTGTACAGCTAGTCGGGGTTTCAGCTTCTGGACTTGCGCTTGGAGGAAACTACTTTCCACTTTTGGCGTAGATGGGATGGAACCAGTTTTTGGTTCTGAGAGGCTTCAGGGAAGGGAATGTTCCATTGTTGCAACAGAAGTTTACCTTCTTCTAGGGAGGATATGGACTGCAGGGCCCCTCCATGTTGAATAAGGATCTTCGTGGGGAACCCCCACCTGTAAGGCATTGCACGGTCCCGCAGAGCTGCGATGATAGGAGCTAGGGTCCTCCTTTGCTGTAACGTGGCCACAGATAGTAATAATAATTTGATCTCTTCATAAGTTCCTTTATTTCTGCTGTTTTGTAGTATCGCCTCTTTTATATGAAAAAAAGTGCTTCCTGGCTAGGACATCTCTAGGAGTACTGAGAGGTAGATGTTTAGGGCGTGCCACCCTGTGTATTCTATCAATGAGGAGGTCGCGCTCGGACAATGAAGGGATTAATACTTGCATTAGTCCTTAAAGGTAGGATCGCAGTTCCTGTGGTTGAACTTCCTCAGGGATGCCTCTAATTTTAACGTTGTTTCGGCGCAACCTATCCTCAAGGTCTGTGAGCTTGTGCTTTATTGCCTCTATTTCTTCTGTGAGATCATTCTGAGCGTCAATAAGTTGGTTATGTGAAGACGCAAACAGGGGCAGACTAACCATTCGAGCACTCGGGCATGGACCAAGGGCCCGTGGCCACTAGGGGGCCCGCCAGGCAGGGACAGTGAATGATTAGTGCAGGCGCTTAACTTTAGCAAGTGGCGAGATGACTTGATCACCTCGCCACTTCACTTGCTATGGCTGCCGCAGCACTGCCCAGTGCCTCTGTTCCCCCGCTCCTTGTACTGCCTGGGTCCACCTTCCACCATGGTGAGCCCGCCTCCTTATACGTGCCATGTCGTGCCATGCCGTGCCTGCGCTCCGCTCTTGCTGCCTCCCTACGCACGCACAGGTTATTGTTGTATGTAGGGAATCCAGCCATTTGTGCTCCGCTCCCCCGCCAGCCCGGCCAGGAACAAATGAGGAGCTGTCAATCTGCAAAGGAACTGACAGCTCAACATAGAGGCTGCCCCAGCACCAGCCTCACCACAGCCTTCACCATCATCATCACTATAGGGATGTGTCACCTGCTCTGCCCCCACTACTACCACTCCCAGCTGACAGCAACGTGGGAGAGTAGTGACAGCCTGTGTATAGCTGCATTTCTACAAGACTATTAGCTATTTATAATGTAATATAACCCCACTATAATGTCACCCCACTAGTGACCCTATGCCCCCTTCTCCTGTCACCCCACTAGTAACCCTGCTCCCCCCACTAGTGACCCTGCTCCCCCCCACTAGTGACCCTGCTCCCCCCTCCTCCTGTCACCCCACTAGTGACTCTGCTCCCCCCTCCTCCCTTCACCCCACTAGTGACCCTGCTCCCCCCTCCTCCTGTACCCCCACTAGTGACCCTGCTCCCCCCTCCTCCTGTACCCCCACTAGTGACCCTGCTCCCCCCTCCTCCTGTACCCCCACTAGTGACCCTGCTCCCCCTCCTCCTGTCACCCCACTAGTGACCCTGCTCCCCCCTCCTCCTGTCACCCCACTAGTGACTCTGCTCCCCCCTCCTCCCTTCACCCCACTAGTGACCCTGCTCCCCCCTCCTCCTGTCCCCCCACTAGTGACCCTGCTCCCCCCTCCTCCTGTACCCCCACTAGTGACCCTGCTCCCCCCTCCTCCTGTCACCCCACTAGTGACCCTGCTCCCCCCTCCTCCTGTCACCCCACTAGTGACTCTGCTCCCCCCTCCTCCCTTCACCCCACTAGTGACCCTGCTCCCCCCCTCCTCCTGTACCCCCACTAGTGACCCTGCTCCCCCCTCCTCCTGTCACCCCACTAGTGACCCTGCTCCCCCTCCTTCTGTCACCCCACTAGTGACCCTGCTCCCCCCTCCTCCTGTCACCCCACTAGTGACCCTGCTCCCCCCTCCTCCTGTACCCCCACTAGTGACCCTGCTCCCCCCTCCTCCTGTACCCCCACTAGTGACCCTGCTCCCCCCTCCTCCTGTCACCCCACTAGTGACCCTGCTCCCCCCTCCTCCTGTCACCCCACTAGTGACTCTGCTCCCCCCTCCTCCCTTCACCCCACTAGTGACCCTGCTCCCCCCTCCTCCTGTACCCCCACTAGTGACCCTGCTCCCCCTCCTCCTGTCACCCCACTAGTGACCCTGCTTCCCCCTCTTCCTGTTCCCCCACTAGTGACCCTGCTCCCCCCTCCTCCTGTACCCCCACTAGTGACCCTGCTCCCCCTCCTCCTGTCACCCCACTAGTGACCCTGCTCCCCCTCCTCCGGTTCCCCCACTAGTGACCCTGCTCCCCCCTCCTCCTGTCACCCCACTAGTGACCCTGCTCCCCCCTCCTCCTGTACCCCCACTAGTGACCCTGCTCCCCCTCCTCCTGTTCCCCCACTAGTGACCCTGCTCCCCCCTCCTCCTGTCACCCCACTAGTGACCCTGCTCCCCCCTCCTCCTGTACCCCCACTAGTGACCCTGCTCCCCCTCCTCCTGTCACCCCACTAGTGACCCTGCTCCCCCTCCTCCTGTTCCCCCACTAGTGACCCTGCTCCCCCCTCCTCCTGTACCCCCACTAGTGACCCTGCTCCCCCTCCTCCTGTCACCCCACTAGTGACCCTGCTCCCCCTCCTCCTGTTCCCCCACTAGTGACCCTGCTCCCCCCTCCTCCTGTCACCCCACTAGTGACCCTGCTCCCCCCTCCTCCTGTACCCCCACTAGTGACCCTGCTCCCCCCTCCTCCTGTCACCCCACTAGTGACCCTGCTTCCCCCTTCTCCTGCCCCCACTAGTGACCCTGCTCCCCCTCCTCCTGTTCCCCCACTAGTGACCCTGCTCCCCCTCCTCCTGTACCCCCACTAGTGACCCTGCTCCCCCCTCCTCCTGTCACCCCACTAGTGACCCTGCTCCCCTCCTCCTGTCACCCCACTAGTGACCCTGCTCCCCCTCCTCCTGTTCCCCCACTAGTGACCCTGCTCCCCCCTCCTCCTGTACCCCCACTAGTGACCCTGCTCCCCCTCCTCCTGTCACCCCACTAGTGACCATGCTCCCCCACTAGTGACCCTGCTCCCCCTCCTCCTGTCACCCCACTAGTGACCCTGCTCCCCCCTCCTCCTGTACCCCCACTAGTGACCCTGCTCCCCCCTCCTCCTGTCACCCCACTAGTGACCCTGCTTCCCCCTTCTCCTGCCCCCACTAGTGACCCTGCTCCCCCTCCTCCTGTTCCCCCACTAGTGACCCTGCTCCCCCTCCTCCTGTCACCCCACTAGTGACCCTGCTCCCCCTCCTCCTGTACCCCCACTAGTGACCCTGCTCCCCCCTCCTCCTGTCACCCCACTAGTGACTCTGCTCCCCCCTCCTCCCTTCACCCCACTAGTGACCCTGCTCCCCCCTCCTCCTGTACCCCCACTAGTGACCCTGCTCCCCCCTCCTCCTGTCACCCCACTAGTGACCCTGCTCCCCCTCCTCCTGTCACCCCACTAGTGACCCTGCTCCCCCCTCCTCCTGTCACCCCACTAGTGACTCTGCTCCCCCCTCCTCCCTTCACCCCACTAGTGACCCTGCTCCCCCCTCCTCCTGTACCCCCACTAGTGACCCTGCTCCCCCCTCCTCCTGTACCCCCACTAGTGACCCTGCTCCCCCCTCCTCCTGTCACCCCACTAGTGACCCTGCTCCCCCCTCCTCCTGTCACCCCACTAGTGACTCTGCTCCCCCCTCCTCCCTTCACCCCACTAGTGACCCTGCTCCCCCCTCCTCCTGTACCCCCACTAGTGACCCTGCTCCCCCTCCTCCTGTCACCCCACTAGTGACCCTGCTTCCCCCTCTTCCTGTTCCCCCACTAGTGACCCTGCTCCCCCCTCCTCCTGTACCCCCACTAGTGACCCTGCTCCCCCTCCTCCTGTCACCCCACTAGTGACCCTGCTCCCCCTCCTCCTGTTCCCCCACTAGTGACCCTGCTCCCCCCTCCTCCTGTCACCCCACTAGTGACCCTGCTCCCCCCTCCTCCTGTACCCCCACTAGTGACCCTGCTCCCCCTCCTCCTGTTCCCGCACTAGTGACCCTGCTCCCCCCTCCTCCTGTCACCCCACTAGTGACCCTGCTCCCCCTTCTCCTGTACCCCCACTAGTGACCCTGCTCCCCCTCCTCCTGTGACCGCACTAGTGACCCTGCTCCCCCTCCTCCTGTTCCCCCACTAGTGACCCTGCTCCCCCCTCCTCCTGTACCCCCACTAGTGACCCTGCTCCCCCTCCTCCTGTCACCCCACTAGTGACCCTGCTCCCTTTCCTCCTGTTCCCCCACTAGTGACCCTGCTCCCCCCTCCTCCTGTCACCCCACTAGTGACCCTGCTCCCCCCTCCTCCTGTACCCCCACTAGTGACCCTGCTCCCCCCTCCTCCTGTCACCCCACTAGTGACCCTGCTTCCCCCTTCTCCTGCCCCCACTAGTGACCCTGCTCCCCCTCCTCCTGTTCCCCCACTAGTGACCCTGCTCCCCCTCCTCCTGTACCCCCACTAGTGACCCTGCTCCCCCCTCCTCCTGTCACCCCACTAGTGACCCTGCTCCCCCTCCTCCTGTCACCCCACTAGTGACCCTGCTCCCCCTCCTCCTGTTCCCCCACTAGTGACCCTGCTCCCCCCTCCTCCTGTACCCCCACTAGTGACCCTGCTCCCCCTCCTCCTGTCACCCCACTAGTGACCCTGCTCCCCCACTAGTGACCCTGCTCCCCCCTCCTCCTGTCACCCCACTAGTGACCCTGCTCCCCCCTCCTCCTGTACCCCCACTAGTGACCCTGCTCCCCCTCCTCCTGTCACCCCACTAGTGACCCTGCTTCCCCCTTCTCCTGCCCCCACTAGTGACCCTGCTCCCCCTCCTCCTGTCACCCCACTAGTGACCCTGCTCCCCCTCCTCCTGTACCCCCACTAGTGACCCTGCTCCCCCCTCCTCCTGTCACCCCACTAGTGACCCTGGTTCCCCCTCTTCCTGCCCCCCCTAGTGACCCTGCTCCCCCTCCTCCTGTCACACCACTAGTAACCCTGCTCCCCCCACTAGTGACCCTGCTTCCCGTCCTCCTGTCACCCCACTAGTGTCTTGACGCAGCTGCATCAGGACGTTCTGTGCGGGGCAAGAAGAAGAAGATGGAAGAGGAGGCAGCGCCGCCAGCATGGAGTCCGTGGGAGAGGCACAGGGAGGCACACTAAGGACGTAGGTAACACTACCACATGATCTACACTAGTGTTCCCCCACTAGTGACCCTGCTCCCCCCTCCTCCTGTACCCCCACTAGTGACCCTGCTCCCCCTCCTCCTGTCACCCCACTAGTGACCCTGCTCCCCCTCCTCCTGTTCCCCCACTAGTGACCCTGCTCCCCCCTCCTCCTGTCACCCCACTAGTGACCCTGCTCCCCCCTCCTCCTGTACCCCCACTAGTGACCCTGCTCCCCCCTCCTCCTGTCACCCCACTAGTGACCCTGCTTCCCCCTTCTCCTGCCCCCACTAGTGATCCTGCTCCCCCTCCTCCTGTTCCCCCACTAGTGACCCTGCTCCCCCTCCTCCTGTCACCCCACTAGTGACCCTGCTCCCCCTCCTCCTGTACCCCCACTAGTTACCCTGCTCCCCCCTCCTCCTGTCACCCCACTAGTGACCCTGCTTCCCCCTCTTCCTGCCCCCCCTAGTGACCCTGCTCCCCCTCCTCCTGTCACACCACTAGTAACCCTGCTCCCCCCACTAGTGACCCTGCTTCCCGTCCTCCTGTCACCCCACTAGTGTCTTGACGCAGCTGCATCAGGACGTTCTGTGCGGGGCAAGAAGAAGAAGATGGAAGAGGAGGCAGCGCCGCCAGCATGGAGTCCGTGGGAGAGGCACAGGGAGGCACACTAAGGACGTAGGTAACACTACCACATGATCTACACTAGTGTTATCAGTGTTTTTACATAGGACTGCAGGTAACACTACCACATTATCAGGACTAGTGCTATCTGTAGTTTTACATAGGACTGCAGGGGACATCTACTATATTATCTGTACTCAGAGAGTTATCACTGTAACGGAGGGGCCCACTGAGGCCTTATCGCCCAAGGGCCCACATGATCCTGGAGCTGGCATGGTGCGATATGTGTGTGTGGGTGTGGCTTGAGGGTGGGCAGGGACACAGGGGCCCCATAATCTCCTATTGCCCGGGGGCCCCATGAGTTGTCAGTCTGCCCCTGGACGAGAATTCTCCTAGTTTTGTTTCAGCGTGTGTCATTCTACCTTCCAGTTCAGAGACGGAGGCTTGTAAAGGAGATATTAATGCCAGTAGCATCTCCTTTAGGAGAGATCCAGAGGCTGATGTAGGGAAGTCCTGGAGATGTATACAAGGCTGTTCAGTGCTATTGGTGGTCGGGGATAGTGTCTTATTTGCGACACTGCGCTCTCCCTGTTGCAGGAGTTGTTGATTATGGCGCCTATCAGAGGGGAAATTATGTAGTTTGACCGCGTGGTTCGCGAAGCGCGGGCTCCCTCTGAAGCTTTCTTGTGGCGGGGAGGAGGGCAGGATGTCCGCACTGCTTTGTGCGCTTGTCAGGTGTGAAAGGGATCTGGGTCAGGGTTCTGTACCTTCTCCAGGCTCTTCAGTGGGCGGGAGAGCAATCTTCGCAGCTCGATGGTGAGGAGCGTGCGCTTCCGCCGCCATGTTGTCCCCGCTCGTTGTCAAAGTAAAAGCTCAATTTTCCTTGCGCTTTCAGTGAGCGCTTGCCCCGTGTCATCATCGATGTCTGGGACATGAGGGCAGAGGTAAATGCGCCGGTTTCCAGGGCTTCTTTGCTGGGTAGTCGCTGCTGTACCAGAGATGCTCAGTTCTTAAGCAGCCATCTTTCACAGCAGCAATCCACGCCCTTGGGGGTCTGACTTTTTGACCAGTTTGTCTCACTCAGCATTGATGCAATTAATTTTCACTGACATTTCAATCTTTAGTTACTGCTTTACCAAATATCACCAGCAGGTGTCAGTGGAGATACACAGAACACCGAGATGCTTCTTGTGAAAGATAGAATTTCCAGTATCCATGTTTTTTTTTACATTTTACATATTTTAAGGCCTCATAATAAAAACCAAAGTGTCCTAAAAAAATAAACTTGCATCCCGCAAGTATTACTTACAGACCCAGATAATGTGCCATTAGCAGCTTCCCTACAGAATGGCAGTCTGAGGTAAGAAGCAGGTGCCTCATGTGAGAAGCAGATGGGTTTCCGTTATGCAGGGGAGTCCTCTCCTGCATAACAGAAACGGGACGGGTCCGTTTTGCAGCCCATTGACTTCTATTATGACGGAATGAATAACGGAATGCCTCTAAAGGCATTCCGTTATGCATTCCATCATGGAATTGCGTTATGGTCCGTGGTAACGGAATCCATAGCGCAATTCATCTTATACCACAACACAAACTCGAATTCGAAGTTCATAATATGAAATTCGCTCATTCCTAGTCATAACACACGGTCAAGATTTAAAAAAAATATGTATTCCGTAGATGCGGGCCTGCATAATCAGGTTAGTAAATGCCCCTTAATATCCGACAGAAAAAAAATCAATACGTGAAAGCAGACAAATGCGGTTTTGAAAAAAAGAATAATCCCATTCATTGTCATGTAGGTACTGTAAATCTGCTTCTCTTAAAGGCTATGTACACCTTTGGGGGCACATTTTTTTAAATCATGGCAATGTACTAATTTTGAGCTAAAAGTCTGCGGCGTCCGTGGGAGTGGATTGATCCTATTGACTCGGCGCCTGCGCAGTGGCTACAGGGGAACGCCGATTCCATGCGGACACAACGGTACGCTGATTTGTTACTACTTTATACTGAATATAGGTCAGCTGCGTATGTTCAGCTGAGCCGATCCTCTTTTTAACCCTTCACTTACTTTATGCACTAGCACTTTATATGTTTATATTTATATCGATATGAAATATGTACTTTAAACACTTTTACAATTATGGAAATACTGTATGTATACATTGTAGTCATGCACTTTCACATTGTTTGTTATGATGGATTGTATTATTACTAATTGTGAACACTGAGACTTTGAATGGTTAAATGACGCATTTTTATCACATGACTGTATCCGGGTATTTATACCCATGTGTGACACTATTGTAATTGCTTGACAAAGGCTCCAGTGTGTGAGCTGAAACGTTGTGTGGGAATAAACGGGTCATTACCTTTTATCACAATTGGCGTTATGGTATGTATTATATGTATTGGCCACCAGAGTTTGGCTGGGGTTCCTTGGGCCCACCAGAGAAAATTATTCTCAGGGTCCAACCACCATGTAATCAAGTCTTATAGGTTTTGATTTAAAGAAATAGAACCTAGTGGCAATTGATTGTCTCTAAAGGCAGCCCAAAATGTTTATTTTTTTATTCTGGACCTTTGGACCCACTATGGCATCAGAGCCTGGACCAACCAGAGGATCCTCTGGTCATGGTTGGCAAAAGGTTGCAGGAACAGGGCTAAACACTCTGTTCATCTCCTCTTGGTAAGAGTGGACTGGTCCTGCTTCCTGCCAGAAGGGGGAGTTCCAGAGTAGTGTGAGAAAGGAGAAGAGGCACACTCCAGAGCTCCTGCTCCTGAGAACGATATTTGATTCTCCAGAGAGACAAACACATCTCAACTTCTCGAAACCACTTGCAGACACTGTTGCAAGGTAAGGAACTACAGTCCAGACACCCATGACCCAATGAACTTTACAGTGGACACCTATACCCACAAGTGTCTGCAATTGCTAATCTATTGCCAGCCAACCTGCCACCATACCACCTCAGCTGGTGCCAGAAACTGCACTTTGAATTTGCTGCTAATTGATGTACCACAAGTTATGTTTTGTGTTAAGTAAAAAGAACTGCTATACATTTACTTCTGGCCTCATTCTTTAAATGACATTTCCACTGCAGGTCACCCGGGACCAATAGCTTGATCCCCAGGGAGCAACGGTACACCGTGACACAACATCTCAGCAGGGCCACTACCACTCCCATCCTCTACACTGGCTCCTTAGAGGAGAGTAAGCACAATCCAGAGCTCCTGCTCCTGGGAAGAATATTTGATTCTCCAGAGAGACTAACACTATTCAGCTTCAAGAAAGCAACTGAGAGACAAGACAGCAGAGTGAACAGCAAAATACAGCATTACAGACAATGCTGCAAGGTGAGGGACTATGGCTCAGACACCCATCACCCAAACCACCACTAGTTCAGGCAGTTGGTCCATGTGGTGGGCATTAAGGCTATAGGTCTTTTTTCATGGAACAACCCTCCACTCAGGAGGAAAGCTCCTACACTGAGTACAGTGTTACCCTAGTTATAGATGTCTGTATATACTGTATATGCTTAGTACACATGCATACCTATAACTGTATCTGGATGTTGAAGATTCAGAATTGCGTCAATTAGCTTAAATCAACAATTTTATTAGTCATGTCATCCAAAAGTCTTAGATCACAAGGTAAATATTTATCTGCCTCCTTATAAGGTTCTCAGAATAACATTACATATAGGGTCACAATAACCCCAACATAAAATAAACTACACTAAAACATGTATAAATATACATGTGCACGACATCATAAATCATGACATGATCATAAGTACCTTTTTCTCCACAGCTGTGCAGTGTTCCTTTTCTTTCAGTGCTTCGTCTTTCCTTCATTGCTTATCATCTCATCCCTAAACTAGGATGACCATATTTTGGTTTTCCAAAAGAAGGACACTTAGGCCAGGATGGTTGCCAGCGCTGCACTACATCCTGGCGCTATATGCGATGAGGACATAGGCAGTGCAGGTGCAGTGGGCGCCTCCCCCCAGGGCACTTTAAGAGGAAAAAAGTACTTGTTTTCGTGATGCCAGTTGCAGTGAATCAACAAGTGCACAGGGCCCCTTTTAGTGATATGGTGGTACCCAGGTGTAGGAATGCCAGAGTGGTGTAGGGAGGCCTAAATGTCCCTTAATGGTGCTGCATGTGTCAAGGTGCTCCTACCTGGATACGCTGGACCCTAGGCGTTGGCTCGGCAGCAATGAAAAGGGGGTTTGTTGATGAAGGGGATGATGAAATGAATTGAGTCCAGACCTTGTGTTGAAGTTGATAACAGCTTTACTTGCATGAACGTTCAGCAGGAAACAATCTTCCAACTTTATCTTGGTTACCAACAAGCTTTGGCATAAATGGAAGAAGGTTCCATTCTATGTAAAGTAGCTCTGCCATTTATGCCACCATCTGCTGGTAAACCAGGCATATTACACTTTAACAGTTACATAAGATTATGAATTCACATTTTTGCAAGACCTGGAAATAAATACATAGGATGACATTAGGTTAACCATAGGAGAGAGTGGCGGGGTGCAAAAGTGGTAATGCACCTCTAGGGCGTTACACAGGCACCTGGAGTAGAGGTCCAGGGAGCAGTGGGGCCTGGCCTTCTGTCCTCTTAAGATTCTTTTACACTGCACAATGTTCAGGAGGATTAGCGCTAATGCCAGTGTAAAGGTGATGCCGATTACCAAATGATAGAGAAAAACGCTCGTTCATTGGGTAATACGATCGTCGGTGCAGTCACGGAAATCATTGTTTCCCGGCAGCAGACTGTGCCGTCTAAACGACCTCTGCCGCTGGCAAAAAATTATTCTGTATGGGAACGAGCGATGGCATTAGCGATCTCTCCTTCCCACTGACGAGCAGGCGATTGTTGGGAAGGAACACTTCATTCCAATCGTCTGCTCCATCTAGCAGTGTAAAGGGGCCTTCAGGCTGTACTAATGAGCTAGGCCAGGACAAGTTACATTGGTGCCCTAGGCAGAGCAGGCAAATTGCCACCCCTTGCACTCGTCTGAGTCAATTCAAGAAGTAGTCACACGTATACCCAATGTAAATCCAGTGATTTACAGGTGACTTCTGCCCCTTTAACACTGCCATCCTGTAGCTTCCACCAATGTGCCCTGTGCCCTCTGCTGCCCTTTGTGCCCATATTACTGTAAAGATAGTTCCTCCCAATTACTGTACTGACAAAATAAAGGAGCCAAAGGACACAGCTACAGAACTAGAAAATGATTGGGCCACAAAGCAAACTTTAGGCATTAAACCCCAGACCGTGCTGCACTGTGATCTGACTTTGCACAGCATCCGGTTATAGTGCAACCTACGTGCATTACGTCCTGACGCTGTCCTAAAAGATGACCAGGGAGCAGTGAGTATTACTAGTGGGCATAACTTTTCAAAGGTTATGCCCAGATGTGCCCCTTGCACAATAGTTATGCCCAGATGTGCCCCTTCACACTAGTTATGGCCAGATATGTGACCCCTTCGCAGGAAGTAAAAAACAGAAAACAGTAAATACTCACCTAGTTCCTCCGATGATCACAGTTCAGAGGCCTGTGTCCCCCAGCAGCAGCAGGATACGGCCACACATTGCGTTGCTCTGTAGGAGGAGCAGAGGCTGGTTCCGGCCTGCCCTGCTCCTCCTACACAGCCCAGCAGGGCGATGTGTGGCAGATATTGTGCTGCTGTGGAGCACCGGTGAAGTGGGGAGCAGACGGCTCCCTGCTTCACCCTTACAGGCAACTGTATTTGTGTTCTATGGATGCAGACACAGCTGAGAGCGCGACATACCTCAGCCATTCCAAGACTGAAATCAGGGGCTATCCCAGTTGAGAGGTATGCTTTTAGGTTGTTCTTATAGGATTTTTACGTATCAACACATCACGCCAGTATTTTCTGACTGGGGCAAGCACAGGAATGTCCCAGTAATTTATTGAGGTTTGGTGGACATTCACAAACCAAACCTGAACCATCCAGGAGAGGTCAAACGTTAACCATTAATATATAAATACTTATATAAAACTTTATATTAATCCCATCAGGACAGGACGATTTCCTGTTTTTGCGTTTTCATTTTTCACTTCTTTTTTACTTTTCCATTCACATAGCCCTATGATGACTTGTTTTTTGTGGGACAATTTGTACTTTCTAATAGCACCATTTTATACA
Organism: Bufo bufo; assembly: GCF_905171765.1. Classification (NCBI taxonomy): domain Eukaryota; kingdom Metazoa; phylum Chordata; class Amphibia; order Anura; family Bufonidae; genus Bufo; species Bufo bufo. The sequence goes on from NC_053389.1 coordinate 40,897,254, forward strand.
ATATGGTGGGCAGCTGGAAAAAAAAGCCAGACGGGGTCAAATTGGGGAAAAAAACACATTTCTACCATAGTTTTATGGATTTTGTTTTTACGACGTTTTATATGCGATAAAACCTGTTACCTTCATTTTCCAGGTCAGTACAATTTCAGTGATACCACATTTATATAGTTTTTTTCTTGTGTTTTAATAATGAAAAAAAATTAATTTTGAAAAAAATAAAAAAAATTATCTTTCTATCATCATATTCTGACCCCCATAACTTCTTTATAGTTATGTCTACACAGCTGTGTAATGGCTCTTTTTTTGTGGGGTAATCTTTAGTTTTTATTCATACTATTTTTGAGTGCTAGGATTTTCTAATCACTTTTTTTCCTTTTTAGGGGAAGGTGAAGAGACAGAAAAACAGTAAATTGGCCGTTTTATTTTTTTTTCATTACGGCGTTCATCATAAGGGCTAAAAACCATAAATGCTAAATACATTTATATTTCAATAGTATGGGCATTTTAGGACACGGCGATGCTAATGATGTTTTTTTTATTGTTTATTTCAAATTTTATTATGGGAAAAGCAAGGCGATGTCCGCCGGTGCCATATTCTTTTGCATTGTGCAGAACTTTGACCCAGGACACATCCAGGTGGAACAGGACAGCCAATTGAGACGTTTCAGCACATGGACATACCACCTACCTTCTAAATAAACCCGATCTGGCAGCCATTTTTCATTCTATTTTTTGCCAGTGTAGGGAGAGGTTGCTGTGTGGAGCAGGGACAGGCTGTTAGGGACACCAAACGCTAGCTAATAGGGCTACAAAAGTCCTTTTAAGGACTGGTATAGGTGTGCTATCGATAGGTGTGACATACTGAGGGGTGTAATATACTTATAATATACTTTCTAACATAGAAAGTATATTATAGTGCATTTGTATTGTGCAGCAGTTGTGTGCGGTTCTGCTAAGATACCGCAGCTAGATAGAGGGACAAACGCTATTGGAATAAGTAATTGCAACTGGTGTGATATATCTGTTGCCCCCAAAAAAACTGATTAAGGGGTGCGATATACCTGCTTTCACAAAATACTGATTGAGGGTGTGATACACTGGCTTCCAGCAAATATTGATTGAAGCCTGCGATACACCAGCTTCCACAAAATATTGATTAAGGGGTTTAATTTACCGGCTTCCAGCAAATACTCATTATTGGGTTCTATATACCTGTTTCCACAAAATACCGATAGAGGGGATTGATTTACCAGCTTCCACCAAATATTGATTGAGGTCTGCGATAGACCGGCTTCCACCAAATATTGATTAAGGGGTTTGATATACCAACTTCCATCAAATACTAAATAAGGGGTTCTATATACCTGTTTCCACAAAATACTGATAGAAGGGATTGATATACCAGCTTCCACCAAATATTCATTGAGGCCTGCGATATACCTGCTTCCACAAATACTGCTCTTCTATAGGGACTTTGTCACAGGGTTATTTTGAAAATGACAGGCAGAGGAAGAGGCAGGCTATTCCAAAGGGGTGGTAGGGGTCGGGCAGGTGCACCAGGCCGAAGCCTAAGTGGAAAGTTGGAGAAGGTGCGTGCGATTACGTCAAATGACGCACCAGAGTTGGTTGAGTGGCTCACTCAGCCTTCCGCTTCTGCACCCTCCTCATCCTCTGTATCAGCACCCTCCTCACTCAGTGTGCACCCCAAAAGACACCAACACCACCACCATAGCCCCTCCACTCGAGTCAGAGGAATTATTTTCCCATCCATTCCCAGACCTTACAGATGCACAGCCATTGCTGCCCTATCCGAGATCTCTAATGTCAGTAGTGGTGAAGGTGACGATGATGACGTGTCGATGGATGTCACTTGGGTGCCCACAAGAGAGGAAGAGGAGGGGAGTTCAAAGGGAGAGACGGAGCAGCAGATTGGGAGGAGAAGGAGGAGAAGCAGGCAGAGCTTGCAGGGCAAGGAGGCAAAAAGCAGACTGCAAATGTATATAAAGCGAGCCATCCACCATGCACGTCACATCTGGCGCTCCCAGGACGCCGGCACATGGCTCCGCAGTGTGGGCTTTTTTTTTTATGTGTCAGCTACTGACAATAGTGTTGCCATCTGCAATCTGTACTGACGACGCATAAGTCGCGGTAAGCCCAACACTCACCTAGGGACAACCGCCTTAAGAAGACACCTGGCCTCCCATCACCGAGCCCAGAGGGAGCAATGCTATCAGAACCCACAAAGCCCCACTCCCAGTGCTCCACGTCCTGCCTCTTCTCCTTCTCCTTCTTTTCTCTCCTCCCATTTGTCCTCCACTCCACCGTGCCGTTGTCGCGTTCATCTGGAAAAAGGCAGGCTTCCGTGGCCCAAATGTTCGAACGTAAAAAGTTGATGACACCAGATAACCCTCTTGCCCAACGGCTGACCGCTGGCTTGTCGGAACTGCTAGCCCGCCAACTACTGCCATATAAACTGGTGGACTCGGAGGCCTTTAGAAAATTTTTGGCCATTGGCACACCGCAATGGAAGGTCCCCAGAAGGAAACATTTCTCCCAGAAAGGCATCCCAGAGTTATATGGCCATGTTCAGCGGCAAGTGAATGTATCTCTGGCACACAGTATCGGTGCCAAGTTACATCTGACCACAGACACATGGTTTAGCAAACACGGGCAGGGAAGGTACATAACTTTTACTGCCCACTGGGTGAACCTTCTGACGGCTGTCAAGCATGTAACCCGTGGCACCCATGTGGATTTGGTGTTAACGCCACGGATTGCATGCAGGCCTGCCTCTTCTTCTCCTCATCCTACTCCATCCTTCGTCTCCTCCTCGGCTGACTCCTCCTTTTCCACTGCTACCGCCTCTTCCGCTGCACCCCTCAAGCTCCCCAGAACCTATTTGACGTGCCAGGTGAGATGTTGCCATGCTGTGCTGCGGCTGTTGTGCCTGCAAGCCAAGAGCCACACCGGTCCTGCACTGTTTTCAGCTCTGCGGTCACAGGCTAATCAGTGGCTAACCCCGCTCAATTTGACATTTGGTAAAGTGTGCGACAACGGTGCCAATCTGCTGAGCATGCTGAAACAGGGCAAAATGACACATGTGCCATGCATGGCACACATCCTGAACTTAGTTGTGCAGCGATTCGTTGCCAAATACACCGGGGTCCAGGACGTCTTGCGGCAGGCCAGGAAAATCTCTCGCCATTTTAGAAGATCTTACACGCCCATGGCTCGCCTTGCTGACATTCAGCAGCGACACCACCTGCCTGTCAGACGTCTGATTTGTAACAGCACGACGCACTGGAACTCCACCTTCTATATGCTTGATAGGCTGCTCCAGCAGCAACGTGCCGTTAACGACTACCTGTACAAACTCTGCAGCAGGACAGGTTCTGGGGAGCTTGGTTTCTTTTCACCGCGGCAGTGGCTGCTCATGCACGACGCATGCAGACTTCTGCGGCCTATTGATGAGATCACCAAACTGGTCAGTCGCAGCCAGGGCACCATCAGTGACATCGTACCTTATGCCTTCTTTCTGGAGCATGCATTGCGTTGTGTCATTGAACAAGCCATCGAGGAGCAGGAGCTGGAAGATGAGGAAGTCGCAATGCTGAATAAATTCCCAGGGGGGCTACTCCATCTGAGACAAGTCAGCAGGAGTCTGAAGAGGAGTCAGAGGAGGATGGTGCCTGGGGGGAAGAGGAGGAGGAGGAGCAAGAAGAGCAGGCTTTAAACTTTTCTGGGATCCCTGGTGTTGTCCGCGGATGGGGGAGGAGACCGAGGACGACATTCTCCTGGGTAATGAGCAGGAGCCAGGCCACTTCACCGCTTCCAATTTAGTGCAAATGGGGGCCTTCATGCTCCAGTGTTTAGGAACCCCGTATAAAAAGCATAAAAGTCAAGGACCAGTACTGGGTGGCAATACTGGGTGTACTTAGACCCCCGGTACAAACACAAAATGGCAGACATGTTACCAGCATCACAGAGTGCTGTCAGAATGCAGCATTTCCAGGCTTTGCTGCGAGAGATGCTGCATTCTGCTGTTGCGGGCGCTGGCAGAGGAATTTCCACCCACAAAGAAACAGTTGCATGTACCAATCCTACCGGGCATGCAAGTAGAGGGCGGTTTGAAGATGTGTTGGTCACTTCGGATATGAGATCATTCTTGCAGCCAACTCATCGACAGCCGTCCTCCGGATCCAGCCTCAGGGAATCAACAGATCAACAGGTGTCCGACTACTTCGGGTTAACGGCCGATGTGGACGCTTTGAGAAGCGAGGAACCCCTGGACTACTGAGTGTGCAGGCTTGACCTGTGGCCAGAGCTGGCACAATTTGCCATGGAACTCTTGTCTTGCTCCTCGTCAAGTGTCCCGTCCGGAAGGACGTTCAGCGCAGCAGGGGGGAATCATGACCGATAAGCGTACTCGCCTAGCTCACGACAGTGTGGACTACCTCACATTTCTAAAAATGAATGAGGCATGGATCTAGGAGGAATTCAACACCTGTGACGACCACGTTTAATTGAATTTCCTCATGCCAGCCCACACATATCTACCACCACCCAGAACAAAGAATGGTCCCTGTCCTATGTAAATACAGCGGCATAAAAGGCCTTTTCTGTCCGGTGAATGCCTAATGTTTGGGGCCTGTACTCCACTGGCCTGCAGTAAAATTGGTATCCAATGACGTCTAATATACCTCCAGCCACATAATCACTTGATCTTCTCTGTACGGTGAATGCCTAATTGTTGAGGCCTCGGAGGAATTCAACACCTGTGACGACCACGTGTTATCGAATTTCTATTATCACTATTATCATTTGGGGTTTTTTCAAGAAAGGGGATTTCTTTACCAATGTTTTTAATCCAATTTTATATTTTTAGTTCTTTTAAACATATGTACCGTATTTTTCGCCCTATAAGACGCCCCCCCCCCCCCCCCCCCAAAAGTGGGGGGGAAATGGCAGTGCGTCTTATGGGGCGAATGCTGCCATTTAACACTGATACATTGCCGGCCGCTATGTATCAGCGGGGAGGGAGGAGGGGCAGGGGGCCGGCAACTGATATTGGAATGGCAGCGGGGCCCGGTGCAGTCACTGTATTCTATTACACCGGGCCCCACTCACTATAGTATTCATATCAAATGTGTAGGCATGGGCACTTTGTTAAACTATAGCAATTCTTTGCAGCAGTAGAGAAATCCATTGTAGTACTCACTTGAAATTCCCATAGCAGGCAGGCCGGGTGGCAGCGTAACGTCACTTACTACGTCACGCACCTGCCCCTCCCACTTTATGAATGAAGCAGGCGGAGCAGGCGCAGGACGTAGTGAATGACGTTACGATGCCGCCCGGTCTGCCTGCTATGGGAATTTCAAGTGAGTACTACAGTGGATTTCTCTACTGCTGCAAAGAATTGCTATAGTTTAACAAAGCGCCCATGCCTACACGTTAGATATGAATACTACAGTGAGTGGGGCCCGGTGTAATAGAATACAGTGACTGCACCGGGCCCCGCTGCCATTCCAATGCCAGTTGCCGGCCCCCATCCCTTGTATTGGGGGTCATTCACTATTTACACATGGACACTGTTATGGGGGGATCTGTGGATGACACATATATAGCATAAGATGCTATATATGTGTCATCCACAGATCCAACCCCATAACAGTGTCATCCACAGATCCCCATAACAGTGCCGTCCACAGATCCCCATAATAGTGCGTATCCACAGATCCCCATAACAGTGCCATCCACAGATCCCCCATAGCAGTGCGTCATCCACAGATCCCCTCCATAACAGTGTCTGTCTTCCACAGACCCCCATTAGTTCAAAACCCACCAAAAGCACACCTTTTGGTTCAAAATATTTTTTTCTTATTTGCCTCCTCAAAAACCTAGGTGCGACTTATGGGCAAGTGCGTCTTATAGGGCGAAAATATGGTATTTGACATGTAATTGTACTGGCCTGCAGTAAGACTGATATCCAATGACCATCTAATATACCTCCTGCCACATAACCACTTGATGTTTTTTGTCCGATGAAGGCCTAATGTTTGGGGCCTGTACTCCACTGGCCTGCAGTAAAATTTATATCCAATGACCATCTAATATACCTACAGCCAGGGTCGTAGCTAGAAATGCATGGGCCCCATAGCAAAAAAATTTTATGGGCCTCCCCGTGCCATCCACAGATCCCCCTCCCCTAAATAGTGCCATCCACAGATCCCCCTCCCCTAAATAGTGCCATCCACAGATCCCCCTCCCCTAAATAGTGCCATCCACAGATCCCCCTCCCCTAAATAGTGCCATCCACAGATCCCCCTCCCCTAAATAGTGCCATCCACAGATCCCCCTCCCCTAAACAGTGCCATCCACAGATCCCCCTCCCCTAAATAGTGCCATCCACAGATCCCCATCCCCTAAATAGTGCCACCCACAAATCCCCCTCCCCTAAATAGTGCCATCCACAGATCCCCCTCCCCTAAATAGTGCCATCCACAGATCCCCCTCCCCTAAATAGTGCCATCCACAGATCCCCCTCCCCTAAATAGTGCCATCCACAGATCTCCCTCCCCTAAACAGTGCCATCCACAGATCCCCCTCCCCTAAACAGTGCCATCCACAGATCCCCCTCCCCTAAATAGTGCCATCCACAGATCCCCCTCCCCTAAATAGTGCCATCCACAGATCCCCCTCCCCTAAATAGTGCCATCCACAGATCCCTCTCCCCTAAACAGTGCCATCCACAGATCCCCCTCCCCTAAATAGTGCCATCCACAGATCCCTCTCCCCTAAACAGTGCCATCCACAGATCCCCCTCCCCTAATCAGTGCCATCAACAGATCCCCCCTCCCCTAAACAGTGCCATCCACAGATCCCCTCCCCTAAACAGTGCCATCCACAGATCCCCCTCCCCTAAGCAGTGCCATCCACAGATCCCCCTCCCCTAAACAGTGCCATCCACAGATCCCCCTCCCCTAAACAGTGCCATCCACAGATCCCCCCTCCCCTAAACAGTGCCATCCACAGATCCCCCTCCCCTAAACAGTGCCATCCACAGATCCCCCTCCCCTAAACAGTGCCATCCACAGATCCCTCTCCCCTAAATAGTGCCATCCACAGATCCCCCTCCCCTAAACAGTGCCATCCACAGATCCCCCTCCCCTAAACAGTGCCATCCACAGATCCCCCTCCCCTAAATAGTGCCATCCACAGATCTCCCTCCCCTAAATAATGCCATCCACAGATCCCCCTCCCCTAAATAGTGCCATCCACAGATCCCCCTCCCCTAAATAGTGCCATCCACAGATCCCCCTCCCCTAAACAGTAACATCCACAGATCCCCCTCCCCTAAACAGTAACATCCACAGATCCCCCTGCCCGACGCTCACAGGAGTACATTTATAAACTAATCAGTAACTTTAACTTTAATCATTGACATTGCTGATCTCTTTACTGGGATATCTTACTCTGTCTTAGCTCCGGTAACAGCAGGCAGTGCGGGAGGGCGGCGCTCACTCACTGACGTCACGCGCCTGCTCCTCCCACTAGGCGGCGCAGGCGCGTGACGTCAGTGAGTGAGCGCCGCCCTTCCGCACTGCCTGCTATTACCGGAGCTAAGACAGAGTAAGATATCCCAGTAAAGAGATCAGCAATGTCGGCGTGTGCCTGGATATTCTAACCCCCAGGCAAGCGTCCCTGTCACCATGGGAATGCCTGGGGGTTAGAATATACCATCGGATTTGAGTTTTTACGATCTCACTGAGCTCGTGAAAACTCAGATCCGATGGTATATTCTAACCCCCAGGCAAGCGTCCCCGTCACCATGGGAACACCTGGGGGTTAGAATATACCATCGGATTTCAGTTTTTACGATCTCACTGAGCTTGTGAAAACTCAGATCCGATGGTATATTCTAACCCCCAGGCAAGCGTCCCCGTCACCATGGGAACGCCTGGGGGTTAGAATATACCATCGGATCTTCTGAGTTACTCGGTGGCCTGGCTGTAGCCTCCCCAGCCTCTGTGTCGGCCCGGCCCTGCGTGCGCCCTGCTCCAGTCCTGACTCCTCCCCAGCCAGGCCCGAGCCGCGGACTGCCCGCGCCCCGCCCACTACACTAGTCTAGTGTAGTGGGCGGGCGGTCCGCGGCTCGGGCCTGGCTGCCTGTGTGTGGTGTGTATGTAAATAAAATAAAAATTAAAAAATCAACAGAAGGTGACCCGGATGGGCCCCCAGTGGCGTAGGGCCCCATAGCCACTGCTATGGTTGCTATGGCGATCCCTACGCCACTGCCTACAGCCACATAATCACTTGATCTTTTCTGTACGGTGAATGCCAAATTGTTGGGGCCTCGGAGGAATTCAACAACTGTGACGACCACGTGTTATCGAATTTCACTTATTATCATTTCGGGTTTATTCAAGAGGGGGGATTTCATTAGCAATGTTTTTAATCCAATTTTATATTTTTAGTTCTTTTAAACATATGTATTTGACATGTATTTGTACTGACCTGCAGTAAAATTGATATCCAATGAGCATCTAATATACCTCCTGCCACATAATCACTTGATGTTTTCTGTCCAGGGAATGCCTAATGTTTGGGGCCTGTTACGGCATACAAGGAAATGCTCCAAACTCCCGAACGGAATCTCACGAATAGCTGCTAGCAGACGAATAGGAAACGCACCCAAGCGGCTTACACTCCTAGCAATCAGTCTCTAACAGCATACAGTGAATCCCCCCAAGAACGAGACCAAGCTCCGTGTTGAGGGTAAAGCAGTGGACAACTCAAATATACAATGTCCCAACCATTACAGTAAACATAGACATTTAACATATTCCCAGATGGCTTGGATCTGAGCGCTCAATATATCCAAACAGCGCTCAGATGCCACAAACACAGTCAAATCGCCATGGGGTTTAAGTTTAGCATGGGCTGATGAGAGGGCCCATAATCCTGGGGCAAGAGGCTGGCAACCAGGCTTCTCCACCACCCAGTGGCAAGGTTGGTTTCGCCACATTTCTCCCCTTTTCCAAACAGACTAACAGGGTATCTGACCTTCTGCAGGTCAGTGCCCTTGTTAGTCCAGCAGCCCACCCACAAAATAGAAACAGCAGTACAGCCCACCCACAATAAATGGTTACTACACCTGAGCAAGGGATAAACTTGTCCATGTCCATGTGCCTCACTACGGCTGCGTGGGGGACTGGTAGACTGCCTTGGTGGGTTGCTGAGTGGCCAGAGACCAGCGGTACTTTTCCCTGGTGCCAGCGCTACCACGGAAGAAGCCTGGTTGTAGCCTGGTTGTTGGAGAGGGAGACCGACTGTCTCCCCTTTAGATAAACCACCATGCTGCTGTGGGGGAAGACCGACTGTCTCCCCTTTGGCTAAACAGCCCTGTTGCTGGGGGACAGGACCGAGTGTCCCTACACCCTGTGCTGTGAGTGCAGAGACCACGGTCCCATCTGCACGGTTGTGGGGCTTACTGTCTCCCCCTGGTACGTTAAGCTGCCGCTTGGGAATGGAGACTGGGCTCCTAATTCCCAATAGATCACATTGCCGCTGGGGGACAGGACTGACGGTCTCTGCCCCCTGTAACTCAGCCTGCCGCTGGGGAATGGAGACTGGGCTCCCAATTCCCAATAAATCACATTGCCGCTGGGGGACAGGACCGACTGTCTCGTGGCCTAAAATAAAAAAATTTAAGGCTCCAGCAGGGCACATTTTTGAGAGTTTCCCTTTAAGACGCATAAAAATGGTCCCTGATTAAAATATATATTTTTTGTGGGAATTTTTGCTATTGATCCCCCTCTGGTATGTCACTGGCCATGTTGTGGGACAATTTGTGCACTTCTAGTAAGTATTTGGTGGCCGCAAATATGACCGGAAGTTTTTCAGGTTCGCCTGCCATCAAAGTGAATGGGGCCCGCCTCGAACTTGCGGTTCGCGAACATTTGATCACGTTCGCGAATCATCCCGGCTGATGTTTGTGCATCACTAGAGAATAATAATAGTACGTCATATGTCGGGAAGGGGTTAAAGTTACATTTGGTGTCACCCCTACAATAATTTGAAATAGACTGACGTTCGTCCTCTATGAGCAACCCACCATTGAAGGGTGTGCAGATCTCATCTTCTTCTAATACCCCTACAATAAGTGTCATATGATCAAAATCACTCACAGGTTACAAAAGGGGGGAGAAAATTTTAACCTGTTTTACTAAGGCCTCATACACACGTTGTTTTGGTCCACTTCAGTGGGGCCGCATCCGTTGCTGTGTTCTGTGGCCCAACAAAAAAAATAGGACATGTCCTATTCTTGTCCGTTTTGCCGGCAGGAATTAGGCATTTCTATAATGGGCGGCCCATTCCATTCTGCAAATTGTGGAACGCACACTGGTGGCATCCATCCAAAACATGGCGCTGTCGTGTGCATGTAGCCTAAAACAGACAGTTTCCTTTGCTCCCTGTTTGAGCAGAACACACTCCCTATGGCTATTTCTTTTCCTGTTGCACGAGGGCGACTTAATACACCCTCACATTGAAGTATACGGTGGGCCATGAGAACCAGAGCCCTGTGTCCCTTTTGTGGTTCGTATAGTAAAACTCTTTGTTTCCCACAGCATAGCTATCATCTGAACCTATCAGAGCTCTGCTCAGCTCTCATAGCCACCAATCAGAGCTCAGCTCAGCTCTTAGCGACCAATCAGAGCTCAGCTTTCACTTTACCACAAGTGTAAGAAATGACTGAAGCCCACCATATCCCTTCCTGTCAGTCGAGTGGTCGTCTTTGCGGAGGGCAGTTGTGTTGTGCTCGAGTGCGTCTAACATGCCGTATTCGGTTCCCGAAAGAATTATGATAGTGGAGGCTGATGTACACACGTAAAGTCATTCACAGAAACACAAGGCCTGTTTTGTGGTTGATTTCCAGATATTATCAATCCAGCAAAAAGCAGTGTACATCGTTCGGTGTGGAAATGGCATAACATAGGATCTGTGGCCAATGCCACAAAAAAAAAGACAACCATGAGTTTAGACATGACAACCTAAAAAAATTATGTAAAAAGTATCCCAGCGGGCGCACGTCAGCAAAACCTGTCGCCATGTACTGAAAACCCATCACCTGAAGCCAGGGATGTGCACAAGTCTCATAGCACCCCATAGCAAAACGTAGTAAAGGTGTGTGCCCCATCACCTCCCATAAACCCCACAGTGAGATTTCAGAGAGATTTATGATTTCTTATGAGTAGAGGAAATGTTTAATAATTGAAAAAAAAATTTGTCCTCTCTTCACGCAGTTTATCCGACTACTATGCTAAATGCTTTATAAATATGGCGCTCATTCTGAGATTTATGAAAACTGGTATAACGGAAAACTGGCTTGGTTGCCCATAGCAATCAATCAGATTCTACCTTCCATTTTTCAGAGCTCCTTGGAAAATAAAAGGTTGAATCTGATTGGTTGCTATGGGCAACTAAGCCAGTTTTCCTTTACACCACTTTTGATAAATCTCCCTCGATATTTCTCAATGTATTCGCTCTAGACAACCGACATAAATACATTGATAAACATAGATAAAGCCTCTGCTTCCCTTCATATCTCCCCTGCAGCCGCCACTAGAAGAAAGCTCAGTGCATACCAGTTTATACAGTTTCCATTAAAATCAATAGAACTTGTAAAAATCCCTATCCACTGAGCTCCCCCTAGTGGTGACTGCTGGAAAATGCTGTAGATTTATGCCAGAAATAGAAGAAAAGAGTTTGACACCAATTTTACATTAGGGCTTGTTCACACGACCGTTGCCCCTCCATGCCCGTGCTGTGGATCGCAAATTGTGGTCCGTAATGCACGGGTACGACCGTGGTCCAGCCGCATGTGGAGCGTGGACCCATTTACTTGAATGGGTCCGTGATCCGTCCGTTCCGCAAAAAGACAGAGCAAGTTCTATCTTTTTGCCTTGCGGAGGTACGGAACCGAACCCCAGGAAGCACTCCGTTCCACACCGCATCTCTGGATTTGCGGACCAATTCAAGTGAATAGGTCCGTATCTGTGATGCGGAATGCACACGGCATGGTGCCCCGTGTATTGCGGACCCGCCGTATGCAGGCCGCAATACGGCAATGGAGGGGCAACAGCCGAGTGAATGAGCCCTTATACTTAGTAAAAAAAAAAAAGACATATATGTTTAATTCAAAACATTTACATTGAACTGATCCCCAAGGAGCAACGACCTGGGCCACTACCATTCCCATCCTCTGCATCGGCTCCTCCAGGACTTTGCACACCCAGGACTTCGGCTGCCTTTTTGGATTCCTAAAACAGTAAAACATTTTAAAAAAATCTATATTTTACAAAAATTTATAATAGGGCATTTAGAACAGTTTTAAACAAAGTTGTTGTGGCAGGCGCAGCACTATGAAGTGCCTTTTGCGCTGTGGCATTAGAAGAATTTTGGTATCTCTGATTTTTTGAATAACCAGACTGTCTATTACTCTGTAATTCCTCTAGCGCCGTTCTATGGAAACAGTAGGTTTAAAGAGCACACCAAATGCTTCAAATAACTTCTTTATTAACTTCAACTTTTTTTCATATAACACTGCCACCTCCGCAGCATATAGTCCATGTACATAACACGTGTTGAAAAGATATCACAAAATGGCGGTATGATTAAGATGGTGGTTCAACTGTTCAATCTTGTCATTTAACATAAAATGGTTAATATATTTCTCTCTTGAGTATCTGTACTCTCACTTCAAGTTATTTAAGCACTTTATGATCTCTCTGAGAGGTATATCTGAGGTCTAACTAATAGTTCACTTGCTGTATGCAGTTAGCAGTAACTATTTGCAGATTGGTTGAGTATGATCTGGTATGGTTGTATGCAATTTGGATTGCGGTATGGAATTTTAATGGTTGCAATTGGTATTTGTAGTTTGCAATTGGTGGAACTGTAAGTAAACACACATATAACTGGTTCAGTATACAGTTCTAATCACTATACTAACAGTAGGAACATTATACAAGTGTTTTAAATACCTATTTGGCCTCTCTGCTTCCATAAAAACACAGTTCTCAGTGGAGTGAATGTCTCTTCAGCTCCTGTCTCTGGTGAATAATGATTCTAGCAGCTCCTGCTAGGAAAATTCCTAGACAGGCTGTGTATGAGGCTGGCTGTGATTGGTGAAAACTCTTGCTGTGTGAGAAGCTGGCTTTGACTGGTCTAGACTTCTGCCTAGCAACAACAGATTAACACTATGCTTTCTGTTGTTTCTGCTGGGTCACTGAGCTTACCTTACATTACAAAATTAATCTTAAAGGCATATTATCTTTTTCAGCTTCTGTGAACACAAAATATAACAGTAATACAGAGCCGGACTGGGACGAAAAATAGGCCCGGGCATTTTTGACTGAGCAGCCCAATCACATGACCCCCCAACAGGCCCCACCCCCTTGCAGTCTAGGGGCAGAGCCAAAACCGGAAGCACAATTGAGAGGCAGAGCCAGCCACCAGTAGGATAGGAAGGCTTCAGTCAACACAGAAGCTTCTTTGGGGGTCCCCAGGTGACATTAGGGGTCTTAGTACGATCCGGCCACCTAATCCGGCAGAAAATGCAAGGAATCGACTGGACACAAACCACAGCATGCAGCGGTTTATGTCCCGCTGATTCTCTGCATTTTTGCCAGATTGTGGCCGGATCTCTGCTGTACCCCATTTCAGCTCGAACAGCCTGCCAGGATCACTAACGCAGATGTGAAAGTAGCCTCATATAGCGCCACATACCTCTTATATCCAGTGACGTCTCCTCTGATGTAGATGTTCTCTTTCTTCATCTTCTCCATTCAGACCAGACCACTGTGATAATTTCTTTCAGCCATCTCTCATCTCTGCAGAGTTTGACAGACATCTTAGTTTCCTACTTTTCCATCATCCTCCAATTAACATCCCATCATGCACCCCCAATACTGAGAAGCTGTGCTCCCCAAAACTATACTGCAAAAAGAACTGTGCTAAGCTGATGCTGTGCCAGGGTGCCCCCACAGTAATGGTGCTCCCAAAGTCCCAACAATAGTAATTATTTCTTTGCCAGAGTGCATTTAGTAGTAATAGTGCTCCTACAGTGCCCCCAACAGTAATTGTGTCCCACAAGTAATAATGCTCCCATAGTCCCCCAGTTGTAATAAAGCCCACCATAATGCCCCGATAGTAATAATTCTCTTTATAATGTGTGACAGTAGAACCCCCCCCCCCCTTATAATGTGCACCAGTACAAAAAATGCCCTGTTTTGTGGCAGTAAAAAAAGAAATACCTCCTCTTAGTGCCCCCAGTAGAGCCAATGTCCCCAGAGTGCCCTCATGTGTTCCAATGACCCGTACTGTGTGCCACTACAAAAAACACTTAGTGCCCCCAGTTGAGCTTAGGTGCCCATAGTGACCTTATAATTTGTGCCAGTATAAAATACTCCCATATAGTTCCCCCAGAAGATGCCCCCATAGTGCTCCTTCCCCGTCTCCATAGTGCCCTCCATAATGTGGCACTATAAAATGCCCCTATAGACTGCCCCACATAGATACCCCCATAATGCTCCTTTCCTCCCTTCCCCATAGTGGCATCAAAATGGGTGCCAGTATTAAATGCCTCTATATAATGCCCTCATAGTGCTCTTGTCCCCCACTTCTCCATAGTGCCCACCTATAATGCGTGCCAGTATACAGGGCCCCCAGTAGATGCCCCCATAGTGCAGTCATACACGCACTCTCCACATACATAGACGCAGTCATACACGCACTCTCCACATACATAGATGCACTCTCCACATACATGGACGCACTCATACATGCGCTCACCATATACATAGATGCACTCATACACACAGTCACCACATACATGGACGCAGTCATAGACGCACTCTCCACATACATGGACGCACTCTCCACATACATGGATGCATTCAAGCACACAGTCACCACATACATGGACGCACACATATACAATACACATATATAGACACCCAGCTTTCCTGCTGTGCCTCTCCCCCATACTCTAATGCCTCTGCACTGGTGCCATGCAGGATAGCAGGGAAGCTGGGTGACATTTCATGATATAATTCACCCATCTTTCCTACTGTACTGCAGGTCACATGTGCACAGTCTGGGAAAGCTGAATATAACCGCAGTTCCCCTGCCACTCACATCACTGGTGCAGTTGTGACAATCCAACTGATGTTCAGCATGCTGGGCAGGAAAGTTCAGGCTGCAGGAATCGCTTCGCGGGCAGAAAAGGGGGCGTGGCTATTATAGCTCCGCCCACATCAGGCCGTCCTGTTGCTGGTCACCACTGTCCATCATAAGAACTAAGGAGGGGAGAGGCGGAGTCACTGATGTCAGGAGGTCAGTGACAGAGGTGCAAGGGTAGGACTCTGGACCCGTGCAGGAGAAGTCAGCTGCTCTGACAGGGGCCCGGGGTGACGAAGTACAGTGACTGCTCTCGGGCCCCGAAGCAGCTGCTTCCCTGATAGTTACGCCACTGGGAAGCGCTCATCTCCACTCCTGCCCGGCTGCTGCCTGCCACATTAATAAAAATAAAAAAACTCAGCCGGCGGCCCGGCTGATTGTGTTCGGCTCGGCCCACCAGGCAAATGCCCGGTCTGCCCTATGGCCAGTCCGGCCCTGCAGTAATATGACATCCAAAACATGATGTCACAGTAAATAACTCTGCTTTTGTCTTTAACACATAAATAAAGGAACTGTATTAAGGTTATTGGCATGTCTAGCTGTATACACATATAAGCTATATTAGCAACCTAGGACAGGTCTTAGCTGGCCAGCTACAGTTGTAGAAAAGTTTTGTTAGTCTTTAACCCCTTAAGTCAGGTCCCTAAACATGGTGCCCACTCGTACATGCAGTAGGCGCCATAGCCACCGGGTTTCTGCTATTTTAAATAGCAGAGACCCGCGGCACATGCATCACATACATTTTACCCTTCAGATGACATGGTCAAATGTGACCACGGCATCTTATCAGTCGTGCGCTTCAGCTCCGGTAACAGCGTTCCCCAACTGAGATCGGGGAACCTGTTACATCGCTGAAATAGACTGAAGCCTCAAGCAGGCTTCGGTGTCTATTTCAGGAATATACGAATGAAGGCCACTAGGTGGCAGCCTTGTATTGTTATATTACAAGTTATATTGTATGTTATATTACATGCTCAACCTGCGGCTCTGCAGCTATTGCAAAACTACAACTCCCAGCATGCCCGAACAGCCTACAGCTATCAGCCTACAGCAGGCCATTGTGGGAGTTGTAGTTTTGCAACAGCTGGAGGGCCGCAGGTTGAGCAGTTATATTCCAAATGAAGTGTTCAATGATGGCTATATAGCCATCAATAAACACAATGGGCAATGTAATCATTCCCAGTTAGGCCTCATGCACACGAACGTGGTGTCTTTTGCGGTCCTCAAATCGCGGATCCGCAAAACACAGATGGCATCTGTGCGTGTTCTGCAATTCACGGAACAGCACAGACAGCCTTTAATATAAATGTATATTCTTGTCCGCAAAGCGCGGACAATAATAGGACATGTTATATTTTTTTAGCGGGGCCACGGAACAGGGCAACGGATGTGGACAGCAGACGGAGTGCTGTCCGCATCTTTTGCAGCCCCATTGAAGTGAATGGATCCGCATCCGAGCCGCAAAAACTGCGGCTCGGATGCGGACCCGAACAACTGTCGTGTGCATGAGGCCTTATTGTCACCCAAGGTGACTTAAAAAAAGTTTTTAAAAAAAGTTAAAAAAAAGTTTTTATAAATATAAAACAAAATAAAAATCCTAAAAGATCAAATCACCCCCCTTTCCTTAAAATGAAAATAAAAATACTTAACCAATAAAAAAATAAACATCATGGGCATCGCCGTGTGCGAAAATACCAAAACAATTAAAATATAACAATATTAATGGCATGCGGCAAATGGCGTAACAGAAAAAAAAAAGCCAATTTGCCATTTTCTGTCACTTTAACTACCCAATAATTTTTTTATTAAAAGTTAGCAAAGAGTCCCACACACTTCAAATTGGTATCACTGAAAAGAACAGATTGTCCAGCAAAAAATTAGCTCTCACACAACCCCGTACACATAACTACAAAAAAGTTATAGGGGTCAGAATATGGTTAAAAGGCCTCATGCACACGACCGTTGTGTGCATTCGCGGCCGTTGTTCCGTTTTCCGTTTTTTTTCGCGGACCCATTGACTTTCAATGGGTCCGTGGAAAAATCGGAAAATGCACCGTTTGGCTTCCGCGTCCGTGATCCGTTTTTTTAGTCCGTGAAAAAAATAGGACCTGTCCTATTTTTTTCCCGGACAACGGTTCACGGACCCATTCAAGTCAATGGGTCAGTGAAAAATCACGGATGCACACAAAATAGTCATCCGCGTCCGTGATCCGTGTCCGTGATCCGTGTCCGTTTTTCCTATCATTTTCAATGCGAACTTGACTTAGTATTTTTTTTCACTTTTCATGTCCGTGGATCCTCCAAAAATCAAGGAAGACCCACGGAAGAAAAAACGGTCACGGATCACGGAACAACGGAAATCCGTTTTGCGGACCGCAAAAAAAAACGGTCGTGTGCATGAGGCCTAAAAATAATTATTTTTTCCTAAAGGTTTAAAAAAAAAAATCTGTATTAAAAGGCAAGAAAAATTATATTATGTGGTATCGTTGTAACCATACTGACCTGGAGAATGAAGATAAAAGGTCAATTTTACCGCATAGTGTACAGTGTAAAAAAATAAAAACCTTTATCAGAATTGAGCTTTTTCCCAATTCTACCCCATTTGGAATTTGTTTTCCTCTTCCTTTTACATGTTATGCAACCGTAAATGGTGCCATTAGAAAGTACAACTTGTCCTGCAAAAAATAAGCCCCCATAAGGCTATGTGAACGGAAAAACTAAAAAGTTATGGGAAGGTGGGGAGTGAAAAATGAAAAAGCAAAAATGGAAAATCTCAGGGTCCTGAAGGGGCTAAGGAATGGTATTACACTTAGTGGGGGATTCCACCTACTTTACTGGCATAAAAATGCCACTCCAGTAGTCACAAGGTATAATTTATATGCAATCCTGGACATAAAGTGCAGCCATAAACAGGTTAACTGATTTTTGCTCCTTTTGTGCAGTATTTTTTACAGTATTTTATTATCATTTTTTAAGACAATATTAAAAAAAAACCTGTAAGACACCTGAAGGAAGCAGGCCTTTCTCAGCTGCAGAGGAACTCAACCTGAAAACCACCACAATAACACGAAAATGCCAGGTGCTGCAGACTCCAAAAATGGCAGCAGGTGCATGAGAAAACCTTAGCAGATAAGAAATGAAAAGTGGGCATTCTCAGCAAACGCGGCTGACAACTGACAACAGGGTTGCTCTAACATTTTCAGGTTTTTTATGCAGTTTTTTAAGCCAAAAGGAGTGGAGAGAAAGTATAAAGGGCAGATACCAGCTTTCCTGTTTATTTGAATCCATTCTTCTTTTTGACTTAAAAAAAAATGCATTAAAAACCTGAAAGCGTGACAGCGCCCTACGGAGGCAATTAATTTTAGTTTCGCATAACTGGGGGATTTCCGTTTCAAGGAAAACATTTATGAGTACAATTATATGCTTACCTTGTGGATCCTCTAGATCCAGAAGATAACTGCTGAAACTGCCACTTCACATGCTTGTGAATTTTCCAGTTCTTTGTCTGCACAGAAGTTTTCTTGTTAAAGCTGTACTTTGAGCTTCAGAGCGGCTCTTCTGATTGTAAATGGGGGCAGGTAGCTGCAACTCTGGCTACCCAACCTGGAGAAAAAGTCATATCAGATGTCTTGCTCTTATCCTTTCTCCTTTCTTTCATCCTATAGTGTCCTTACTGCTCCTGTTTCAGTAAAAGTACATAAGAGGAAGACACTGCTACACTGGACCAGGAACGTCAGCATAAGGGCTCATGCACACGACAGTATGGCTTTTTCAGTGTTTTGCAGTCCGTTTTTTCCGTTGTGTTTCCGTTTCCTTTCCGTTTTTTCGTATGCCATATACAGTAATTACATAGAAAAAATTGGGCTGGGCATAACATTTTCAATAGATGGTTCAGCAAAAACAGAACGGATACGGAAGACATACGGCTGCATTTCCTTATGTGTTCCGTTTTTTTTGTGGACCCATTGGCTTGAATAGAGCCAAGCATCGTGATTTGCGGAAAAGAATAGGACGAGTTCTATCTTTTCACGGTACGGAAATACGAAAATACTGAAACGGAATGCACACAGAGACACCATATTTTTTTGCTGAACCATTGAAATGAATGGTTCAGTATATGTACCGCATACTGAACTAAAAAAAAACGGCGAGTATACCGACCGTTGTGTGCATCCGTGGCCGTTGTGCCATTCTCCGTTTTTTTTCGCGGACCCATTGACTTTCAATGGGTCCGTGGAAAAATCGGAAAATGCACCGTTTTGCAGCCCAGACTGTGATCCGTGTATCCTGTCCGTCAAAAAAATATAACCTGTCCTATTTTTTTTACGGACAACGGTTCACGGACCCATTCAAGTCAATGGGTCAGTGAAAGAACACGGATGCACACAAGATTGGCATCCGTGTCCGTGATCCGTGGCCGTAGGTTACTTTCATATAGACGGATCCGAAGATCCGTCTGCATAAAAGCTTTTTCAGAGCTGAGTTTTCACTTTGTGAAAACTCAGATCCGACAGTATATTCTAACACAGAGGCGTTCCCGTAGTGATGGGGACGCTTCTAGTTAGAATATACTACGAACTGTGTACATGACTGCTGCCTGGCAGCACCCGATCTCTTACAAGGGGCTGTAATCCGCACAATTAACCCCTCAGGTGCTGCACCTGAAGGGGTTAATTGTGCGTATCATAGCCCCCTGTAAGAGATCCGGGGCTGCCAGGCAGCAGGGGGCAGACCCCCCCTCCCCAGTTTGAATATCATTGGTGGCACAGTGTGCGGCCTCCCTTCTCCCCCCCCCCCCCCCCCCGATCATTGGTGGCAGCGGAGAGTTCCGATCGGAGCCCCAGCGATTAAACTGGGACTCCGATCGGAAGTCTATGCCAGCCTCAGTGCCTCATCACATCTCCTGCCACAGTGCGCCGTGATTTGCCAGCCACACTGCCTCAACAAATTTACAGCCACAGTGCCCCCTGACTTTGCTAGCCAGATTGCCTCATCACATTAGCAGCCATAATTCCCTCTCACTATGCCAGTCTCAATGCCACCTGGCAACCACAGTGTCTCATCACATTGCAAGCCACAGTGTTTAATCACAGTGCCCGCTGACTACGCTAGCCACAGAGCACTATCATAAGTAGGGCCAGTTCACACCACTTATTCTCACCCCCCCCCCCCCCCCCCATCATTGGTGGCAGCGGAGTTCCGATCGGTTTAACCGCTGGGGCTCCGATCGGTAACCATGGCAACCGGGACGCTACTGCAGTCCTGGTTGCCATGGTTACTTAGCAATAGTAGAAGCATCATACTTACCTGCTGGCTGCTGCGATGTCTGCGTTCGGCCGGGAGCTCCTCCTACTGGTAAGTGACAGGTCTGTGCGGTGCATTGCTGTCACTTACCAGTAGGAGGAGCTCCCGGCCGGACACAGACATCGCAGCAGCCAGCAGGTAAGTATGATGCTTCTACTATTGCTAAGTAACCATGGCAACCAGGACTGCAGTAGCTTCCTGGGGTTGCCATGGTTACCGATCGGAACCCCAGCGGTTAAACTGGGACTCCGATCGGAACTAGTGCTCTGTGGCTAGCGTAGTCAGCCGGCACTGTGATTAAACACTGTGGCTTGCAATGTGATGAGACACTGTGGTTGCCAGGTGGCATTGAGACTGGCATAGTGAGAGGGAATTATGGCTGCTAATGTGATGAGGCAATCTGGCTAGCAAAGTCAGGGGGCACTGTGGCTGTAAATTTGATGAGGAATCATGGCTGGTATAGTCAGGGGGCATTATGGCTTCTAATGTGTTGAGGCAGTGTGGCTGGCAAATCACGGCGCACTGTGGCAGGAGATGTGATGAGGCACTGAGGCTGGCATAGAC
Source organism: Bufo bufo (assembly GCF_905171765.1). Taxonomy (NCBI): domain Eukaryota; kingdom Metazoa; phylum Chordata; class Amphibia; order Anura; family Bufonidae; genus Bufo; species Bufo bufo. The sequence goes on from NC_053389.1 coordinate 40,918,362, forward strand.
TTCCGATCGGAGTCCCAGTTTAATCGCTGGGGCTCCGATCTGAACTCTGCTGCCACCAATGATTGGGGGGGGGGGGAGGCCGCACACTGCCACCAATGTTATTAATGCAATAGAGGGAGGGTGGGGGGGGGCCGCACTGGCCACCAATGAAATTTAAACTGGGGAGGGAGGGGGGTCTGCCCCCTGCTGCCTGACAGCCCCGGATCTCTTACTGGGGGCTATGATACGCACAATTAACCCCTTCAGGTGCGGCACCTGAGGGGTTAATTGTGCTGATCACGGCCCCCTGTAAGAGATCGGGTGCTGCCAGGCAGCAGGGGGCAGTCATGTACACAGTTCTCAGTATATTCTAACTAGAAGCGTCCCCATCACCATGGGAACGCCTCGGTGTTAGAATATACTGTCGGATATGAGTTTTTACTATGTAACTCATATCCGACAGTATATTCTAACATAGAGGCGTTCCCATGGTGATGGGGACGCTTCAAGTTAAAATATACCATCGGATTGGAGAAAACTCTGATCCGATGGTATAAAAGAGACTCCAGACTTTACATTGAAAGTCAATGGGGACGGATCCGTTTGCAATTGCACCATATTGTGTCAACGTCAAATGGATCCGTCCCCATTGACTTGCATTGTAATTCAGGACGGATCCGTTTGGCTCCGCACGGCCAGGCGGACACCAAAACGACTTTTTTTTCATGTCCGTGGATCCTCCAAAAATCAAGGAAGACCCACGCACGAAAAAACGGTCACGGATCACGGACCTACGGACCCCGTTTTTGCGGACCGTAAAAAAAAACGGCCGTGTGCATGAGGCCTTAGGCCCCTTTCACACAAACAAGTTTTCCGCGCGCGCAATGCGAGACGTGAACGCATAGCACCCGCACTAAATCCTGTCCCATTCATTTCAATGGATCTGTGTACGAGTGTTTTTTTTTCACGCATCAGGTCTGCATTGCGTGAAAATCTCAGCATGTTCTATATTTTGCGTTTTTCACGAAGCCCTGGCCACACAGAAGTAAATGGGGCTTCAGTGAAAAACGCATTGCACCCGCGCAGAAAAAACTGAACAACTGAACGCAATCGCAGACAAAACTGACTGAACTTGCTTGCAAAATGGTGGGAGTTTCACTGAACGCACCCTGAACGCATCCGGACCTAATCCGTCATGCTCGTGTGAAAGAGGCCTAATGATATGACAATACCAACTAACTTATTAATTCATTAACATTATTGGTAACATACCGTATTTTTGTTGTAGTTTAGTTACACCTTTGTGTACTTGGGGAGCTTAGATTAAATAGATTAGATTCATTTGTGCGCTATAGCCAATGTATCCTATTATTCATGGGGGTTTTATTTTTCAATCACAGTCAATTTGATCAGATTATTTGTATGATTAAGGCCTCATGCACACGACCGTTGTGTGCATCCGTGGCCGTTGTGCCGTTTTCCGTTTTTTTTCACTGACCCATTGACTCTCAAAAATCGGAAAATGCACCATTTTGCAGCCGCATCCGTGATCCGTGTTTCCTGGCCATGAAAAAAATATGACCTGTCCTATTTTTTTCACGGCCAACGGTTCACGGACCCATTCAAGTCAATGGGTCCGTGAAAAATCACGGATGCACACAAGATTGTCATCCGCGTCCATGATCCGTGATCCGTGTCCATTTTTTCCTATCATTTCAATTTCAAACTTGACTTAGATTTTTTTTTCATTTTTCATGTCCGTGGATCCTCCAAAAATCACGGAAGACCCACGGAAGAAAAAACGGGCACGGATCACGGTACAACGGAACCACGTTTTGCGGGACGTTAAAAAATACTTTCGTGTGCAGGAGGCCTAAGGCTACATGCACACAACCGTCCGCAAATTGCGGATCCGCAAAAAAAAAGGATGACATCCGTATGCAATCCGTTTTTGTTTTTTTTGCGGATCCATTGTAACAATGCCTAAAACAGACAAGAATAGGACTATTTTTTTTGCGGGGCTACGGAACGGACATACTGATACGGACAGCACACGGTGTGCTGTCCGCATTTTTTGCGGACCCATTGAAATGAATGGGTCCGCATCCTATCTGCAAAAAAAAACTATTTTGTTATGCACCTTTGTACACTTGGGAAGCTTAGGTTAAATAGGTTAGGTTAATTTGTGCACTACAGCCAATATATCTTGTGGTTTATGTATTATTTTTTTTCAAACACAAGTTAATTTGATCAATTTATTTGGGTACCGGTAATTAAAATTATTTTTGATGGTAAACTATTTTTGCTATACAACTTTGTATACTTGTAGAGATTAGGTTACATAGGTTGGGTTAATTTATGCACTATAGCCAATAAATCGTATTTTTCACAGCAGTTTTTTTTTATTTTTCAAACGTACATTAGTAAGTAAATTATTTACATGATTACATTTTTTGATGGATAAATGTATCTGTCAGTCAGGGTGTGGTCACTATCTCAGAAGACATTACAGTTGGTTACCAAATCTTATGATCTGGAATACTATTGCACATTGCTCAGCTGAAAATAGTTTTTACCGTCTGCAGACCTGCTGTATCTGAGCCTATCACATGTGAAACTGTTCACAGTCCTGTAGTATCTAGGTCTATTATGTTTCATTCTGTCCGCTCAGATGCTGTATCTAAGTCTATCATGTGTGATACTGTCTGCTGAGCTGCTGTATCTAAGCCTATCATGCATGGTACTGTCTGCTGAGCTGCTGTATCTAAGCCTATCATGTGTGATACTGTCTGCTGAGCTGCTGTATCTAAGTCTATCATGCATGGTACTGTCTGCTGAGCTGCTGTATCTAAGCCTATCATGCATGGTACTGTCTGCTGAGCTGCTGTATCTAAGCCTATCATGTGTGATACTGTCTGCTGAGCTGCTGTATCTAAGTCTATCATGCATGGTACTGTCTGCTGAGCTGCTGTATCTAAGCCTATCATGCATGGTACTGTCTGCTGAGCTGCTGTATCTAAGCCTATCATGTGTGATACTGTCTGCTGAGCTGCTGTATCTAAGTCTATCATGCATGGTACTGTCTGCTGAGCTGCTGTATCTAAGGCCTCATGCACACGACCGTTGTGTGCATCCATGGCCGTTGTGCCGTTTTCAGTTTTTTTTTCGCGGACCCATTGACTTTCAATGGGTCCGTGGAAAAATCGGAAAATGCACCGTTTTGCAGCCGCATCCGTGATTCGTGTTTCCTGTCTGTCAAAAACATAGGTCCTGTCCTATTTTTTTGACGGACAAAGGTTCACGGACCCATTCAAGTCAATGGGTCCGTGAAAAAACACAGATGCACACAAGATTGGCATCCGCGTCCGTGGTCCGTGGCCGTAGGCTACTTTCACACAGACGGATCCGCAGATCAGTCTGCATAAAAGCTTTTTCAGAGCTGAGTTTTCACTTCATGAAAACTCAGATCCGACAGTATATTCTAACACAGAGGCGTTCCCATAGTGATGGGGATGCTTCTAGTTAGAATATACTTTGAACTATGTACATGACTGCCCCCTGCTGCCTGGCAGCACCCGATCTCTTACAAGGGGCTGTTATCCGCACAATTAACCCCTCAGGTGCTGCACCTGAAGGGGTTAATTGTGCGTATCATAGCCCCCTGTAAGAGATCATGTGCTGCCAGGCAGGAGGGGGCACACCCCCCTCCCTCCCCAGTTTTAAATTCATTGGTGGACAGTGGGCCCCCCTCCCTCCCTTGTATTTAACACATTGGTGGCCAGTGCGGCCGCCCCCCCCCCCTCCCTCCCCTGTAGTACTGTAGATTCATTGGTGGCCAGTGGGCCCCCCCCTCCCTCCCCCTCCTAATTAAAATCTCCCCCCCTATCATTGGTGGCAGCGGAGAGTACCGATCGGAGTCCCAGTTTAATCGCTGGGGCTCCGATCAGTAACCATGGCAACCAGGACGCTACTGCAGTCCTGGTTTCCATGGTTACTTAGCAATTTTTAGAAGCATTATACTTACCTGCGAGCTGCGATGTCTGTGACCGGCCGGGAGCTCCTCCTACTGGTAAGTGACAGGTCTGTGCTATAAGCAATGCGCCGCACAGACCTTTCACTTACCAGTAAGAGGAGCGCCCGGCCGGTCACAGACATCGCAGCAGGGGGCAGTCATGTACACAGTTCTTTTAGTATATTCTAACCTGAAGCGTCCCCATTACAATGGGAACGCCTCTGTGTTAGAATATACTGTCGGATCTGAGTTTCACGATCTAACTCAAATCCGATGGTATATTTTAACATAGAGGCGTTCCCATGGTGATGGGGACGCTTCAAGTTAAAATATACCATTGGATTGGAGAAAACTCCGATCCGATGGTATAAAAGGGACTCCTGACTTTACATTGAAAGTCAATGGGGGACGGATCCGTTTGCAATTGCACCATATTGTGTCAACGTCAAACGGATCCGTCCCCATTGACTTGCATTGTAATTCAGGACGGATCCGTTTGGCTCCACACGGCCAGACGACACCAAAACGACTTTTTTTTCATGTCCGTGGATCCTCCAAAAATCAAGGAAGACCCACGGACGAAAAAACAGTCGCGGATCACGGACCTACGGACCCCGTTTTTGCGGACCTTAAAAAAAACCGGTCGTGTGCATGAGGCCTAAGTCTATCATGTGTGATTCTGTCTGCTGAGCTGATGTATCTGAGCCTATCATGCATGAAACTATCTTCAGACCTGATGTGTCTAAGCCTATAGCATGTCTGATACTGTCTGCTGAGCTGCAGGACACTGTCTCTTTATCTAAGCCTGTCAGGTGTCCTGCTTTAGACGTTACCGTAACATTGTATATTTCGTGTATACGGCGGTGCTCGGTCTGTCGCACCTACTTCCTCTTCCGCTTTTGCGCTCCAGTAAGAAGATGGATTCCTTGCTGAGACATCACCCAGCCCTGCGGTGGAGAGAAGTGAGACACAGGAAATTTCTGACCTCACGGGTAGATTGTTCCAGCTGTGAGTCACGTCTGGTGGAAGAAACACTAAGGAAACCCAGAACCTGCAGCTTCCAAAGAAAATGTCTGTCAGACGGACAGCAACCCTCGGTCACAGCCGTAGTACTATGAGTAATAATAATAATAATCTTTATTTTTATAGCGCCAACATATCCCGTAGCGCTTTACAAAAACACATTCTGTTACACTGGATTACATTATGACGTAATTATCATAACATTTATTGTCATTATTGATCATTTATTTTATTACATTAGAATCCATTATCGTGTTATATTCTACACTATTCTATAATATTTCCCTACAGTAATTATCCAACCTGGATACAAAGTAAGGGCTCATTCAGGCGGTCGCATTCAAAAATGCGGATGCTTTTTCTTTTTTCCAGACAGCGTACGGCCGTCTGAATGAGCCCTAATAGACGGATTTCTCCTTCTCCTTACTGCTGCTATCTCAGTAAGTACGTAAGAGGTAGGCACTCCGACACTGGACCAGGAACATCAGCATGAACGTGTGAAGCCCGTGCCCGTGCTGTGGATCGCAAATTGCGGTCCGCAATGCAAGGGCACCTTCCGTGGTGCAGCTGCATGGGGATCGCAGACCCATTCACTTGAATGGGTCCGCGATCCCTCCGTTCCGCAAAAAGATAGAGCAAGTTCTATCTTTTTGCGGTGCGGAGGCACGGAAAGGAACCCCAGAAAGCACTCCGTAGTGTTCCGTTCCGTGCTTCCGTTCCGCATCTTTGGCTTTGCGGACCCATTGAAATGAATGGTTCCGCATCCGTGATGCGGAATGACAACGGAATGGTGCCCGTGTATTGCGGATCCAGATAGTAATGAGAAGTTTCATCCCTTTTCATGAAAGAAAAGAGCTATGATATGTCACTGACATGGAAAAGGACTTAGGGCTCTTTCACACGAGTGGATGCCGTGCGAGTAATCCGCTGCGTGAAAGGGTGCCAAGCCACGCTCCGGACAGCAGAGACACGGAGCAGTAACATAAATGATAATGCTCCGTGCCTCTCTGTGATCTTTTTACTACAAAATTACAGTGACATAAAGTTGTCACCATGATTTTGTAGTAAAAAGATCACAGAGAGGCACGGAACATTATCATTCATGTTACTGCTCCGTGTCTCTGCTGTCCGGAGCGGGGCTTGGCACCCTTTCACGCAGCGGATTACTCGCACGGCATCCACTCGTGTGAAAGAGCCCCAAGGAATTTTAATAAACAGCAAACTAAGGCCTCTTTCACACGACCGTTGTGTGCACCCGTGGCCGTTGTGCCGTTTTCCGTTTTTTTTCGCGGACCCCATGACTTTCAATGGGTCCGTGGAAAAAACGGAAAATGCACCGTTTTGAAGCCGCATCCGAGATCCGTGTTTCCTGGCCGTGAAAAAAATACGACCTGTCCTATTTTTTTCACGGCCAACGGTTCACGACCCATTCAAGTCAAAGAACACGGATGCACACAAGATTGGCATCCGTGTCCGTGATCCGTGGCCGTAGGTTACTTTTTATACAGATGGATCCGAAGATCCGTCTGCATAAAAGCTTTTTTATAGCTGAGTTTTCACTTCGTGAAAACTCAGAACCGACAGTATATTCTAACACAGAAGCGTTCCCATGGTGATGGGGACGCTTCTAGTTAGAATACACTACAAACTGTGTACAAGACTGCCCCCTGCTGCCTGGCAGCACCCGATCTCTTACAGGGGGCCGTGATCAGCACAATTAACCCCTTCAGGTGCGGCACCTGAATGGGTTAATTGTACTATCATATCCCCCTGTAAGAGATCAGGGCTGCCAGGCAGCAGGGGGCAGACCCTCCCCCCCTCCCCAGTTTGAATATCATTGGTGGCCAGTGCGGCCCCCCCCCCCCCTCTATTGTAATAATAGGTTGGTGGCCAGTGCGGCCCCCCCCCTCCCTCTATTGTAATTATTCGTTGGTGGCACAGTGTGCGCCCCCCCTCCCTCCCTCCCTCTATTGTAATAATTCGTTGGTGGCACAGTGTGCGCCCCCCATCGGCCCCCCCTCCCTCTATAGCATTAACAACATTGGTGGCCAGTGTGCGGCCTCCCATCTCCCCCCCCCCCCATCATTGGTGGCAGCGGAGTTCCGATCGGAGTCCCAGTTTAATCGCTGGGGTTCCGATCGGTAACCATGGCAACCAGGACGCTACTACAGTCCTGGTTGCCATGGTTACTTAGCAATAGTACAATAGTAGAAGATTCATACTTACCTGCTGGTGGCTGCTGCGATGTTCGTGTCCGGCCGGGAGCTCCACCTACTGGTAAGTGACAGGGTCTGTGCGGCGCATTGCTAAATGAACTGTCACTTACCAGTAGGAGGAGCTCCCGGCCGGACACAGACATCGCAGCTCCCAGGTAAGTATGAATCTTTTACTATTGTACTATTGCTAGTAACCCGCTGCCACCAATGATCGGGGGGGGGGAGATGGGAGGCCGCACACTGGCCACCAATGTTGTTAATGCTATAGAGGGAGGGGGGGCCGATGGGGGGCGCACACTGTGCCACCAACGATTTATTACAATATAGGGAGGAAGGGGGGGGGGCCGCACTGGCCACCAATGATATTCAAACTGGGGAGGGGGGGGGGGGTCTGCCCCCTGCTGCCTGGCAGCCCTGATCTCTTACAGGGGGATATGATAGTACAATTAACCCCTTCAGGTGCGGCACCTGAGGGGTTAATTGTGCTGATCACGGCCCCCTGTAAGAGATCGGATACTGCTAGGCAGCAGGGGGCAGTCATGTACACAGTTTGTAGTATATTCTAACTAGAAGCGTCCCCATCACCATGGGAACGCCTCTGTGTTAGAATATACTGTCGGAAATGAGGTTTCACGATCTAACTCATATCCGACAGTATATTCTAACATAGAGGCGTTCCCATGGTGATGGGGACGCTTCAAGTTAAAATATACCATCGGATTGGAGAAAACTCCGATCCGATGGTATAAAAGGGACTCCAGACTTTACATTGAAAGTCAATGGGGACGGATCCGTTTGAAATGGCACCATATTGTGTCAACGTCAAACGGATCCGTCCCCATTGACTTGCATTGTAATTCAGGACGGATCCGTTTGGCTCCGCACGGCCAGGCGGACACCAAAACGACTTTTTTTTCATGTCCGAGGATCCTCCAAAAAACAAGGAAGACCCACGGACGAAAAAACGGTCACGGATCACGGAAAAACGGGACCCCGTTTTGCGGACCGTGAAAATATACTGTCGTGTGCAATAAGCCTAAGCTGTAGAAACCAGTGTCAGGCAGCTGCTGCCAAGGCCAATAAGATAATGGGTTACATCAAAAGAGGCATAGATGCCCGTGATGAGAACATAGTCCTACCACTTTACAAATCGCTAGTCAGACCACACATGGAGGACTGTGTACAGTTCTGGGCTCCTGTAAACAAGGCAGACATAGCAGAGCTGGAGAGGGTCCAGAGGAGGGCAACTAAAGTAATAACTGGAATGGGGCAACTACAGTACCCTGAAAGATTATCAAAATAAGGGGAGATCTAATTACTATGTATAAATATATCAGGGGTCAGTACAGAGATCTATCCCATCATCTATTTATCCCCAGGACTGTGACTGTGACGAGGGGACATCCTCTGCGTCTGGAGGAAAGAAGGTTTGGACACAAACATAGAAAAGGATTCTTACGGTAAGAGCAGTGAGACTATGGAACTCTCTGCCTGAGGAGGTGGTGATGGTGAGTACAATAAAGGAATTCAAGAGGGGCCTGGATGTATTTCTGGAGTGTAATATAATATGAGGGGTCGTATTCTGATTGGAGTCGGGAAGGAATTTTTTCCCCTAAAATGAGGAAAATTGGCTTCTACCTCACAGGGTTTATTTGCCTTCCTCTGGATCAACTTGCAGGATGACAGGCCGAACTGGATGGACAGATGACTTTTTTCATCCTTACAAACTGTTACTATGTTACTAACTGTATTATTCATTTATTAAAATTATTGATAACATACTGTTTCCTTGTTATACACCTTTGTATACTTGGGGAGCTTACATTAAATAGGTTAATTTGTGCACTATTATTCACGTTTTGTTTTTTCAAATGCACATTAGTCAATTTGTTCCATCTTTCAAAACTTTCAATCTCTCATTAACTACTTGTTGACCACCAGGCAGCCTAAATTTCCCAGGGGGTCTGCATGTAACTTGCGCTGCTGCACTAGCGGGGTGCCTGCTGTCAGTGCCTGACGGTTTAAGACGTTAGTTCCTGCCTTCCCACTTTCTGAATACACAAAGACGGCGCTCAATCACTGGCGGGTATACAGTTCAGGAAGGGGCTATAGAGTTTCCTTCTCCCGCCCCGGTGATCACATAAACTGCAAAACCTGCTGACCTGGACCACAGTCTCAAGAGGTTGTATTTCACAAGTAAGGTCTCTTACACACAAACTTTTTTTTTTTTTCATTTACGTTTCGTTTTTTGGCGTTCCGTATACGGAACCATTCATTTCAATGGATCCGCAAAAAAAAACGGAAGGTATGTCTTCCGTTTCCGTATTTCCGTTCAAAGATAGAACATGTCCTATTATTGTCCGCATAACAGACAAGGATAGTGCTGTTCTATCAGGGGCCAGCGGTTCCGTTCCGCATAAAACGGAATGCACACGGACGTCATCCGTATTTTTTGCGGATCCGTTTTTTGCAGAACGCAAAATACTGAAAAAGCCATACAGTCATGTGCAAGAGGCCTAAGGGTACTTTCACACTAGTGTTTTTCTTTTCTGGCATAGAGTTCCGTCCTAGGGGCTCAATACCGGAAAAGAACTGATCAGTTTTATCCCCATGCATTCTGAATGGAGAGCAATCCGTTCAGGATGCATCAGTTTAGTCCCATGCTGCAGTTTTCTCTCCGGCCCAAAATCCTGAACACTTGCCGGAATACCCGATCCGGCATTAATTTCTATGGAAATGCATTAATGCCGGATACGGCCCCAAGTGTTTCGGCAAAACGGATCAGTTCTTTCCGTCAGCGTATGCGCAGACCATTAAATCTGTGAAAAAAATAAATACCAGATCCGTTTTTCCGGATGACACTGGAGGGACCGGTATTGCAATGCATTTGTGAGACGGATCCGCATCTGGATCCGTCACACAAATGCATCCGTTTGCGTCCAGATTGCCGGATCCGGCAGGCAGTTCCGTCGCCGGAACTGCCTGCTGGATTCCTCTGCCGCAAGTGTGAAAGTAGCCTAACCGGGTGAGATTAGCAATAAATAAATAAAAAATCGGTAAAAAAATAAATAAAAAAATCTGTACTGTTTTTATTTTATTTTTTTAAATTTAAATATTTATTTTTATTAAAAAAAAAAAAGAAAACAACACAATATAGATACACAATACATTATAGTGATCAAAACGGTCTACAGAGTATAGCAATTATCAACATCCAACCCCTGCCCTATAAAAGAAGGCAGACCCTTGGCTAGATTATACAGATCACTATAAATTCAGAGTTAATATAGAAAAAAATAAAATTATACATTATATTATGTGCCTTTTTTTTGTCATTTAGACAATGAAGGATTTGTCATTCATTATAAAAGGCAGGTACATTTGGTACAGAATGCAGCAAGGAAAGGGATTCATGAGTGATTTCCAGTGAAGAGAAAAAAAAAAAAAACACCCGTTAAAAATGTAAAAAAAAATATTTGTAACTACATTATTTTTTTTTTAAGTAATAATGATAAAAATAAATAAAAAATGAATAAATTATTATTTTATAAAAGTACGTATTACACATGGGTGTCGTGTTCGGCCCATTCTTGGGCTGTCCTCCTGCTATCTACTTCTCCCTGATGCCAGCACAAGGGGCATCGCTCCTTCTCTACAGCTCGGGGCCTCTGGTTTCAGCTTCCTCCCCCCGTAGATCTTCTGGATCCTCTGTTGGCTGCCATGTGCTTTAAAGGGATTTTCCCAGTGTTTACTACTGATGACCTATCCTCTTCATCAGGTACCTTTTAAGATGTAGTCCTTGACTGGTGATCTTAGGGACCAATGGTTTCAGAAGATGAGAAGATCAGCTATGGGGGCAAAGTGAATTTGGAGGTGGGGGTTCTAGTTCAGGATAGCAAAGGGTTCAACTTTTCTTGGCAGAAAACAGAAAGGAGAAGATCGATGGGTCAAAGTGTTCTCCTACAAAAGAAAAGAAAGAAAGAGAATGAATGTGATGGGGGCAACATGCCCCAGGAAGGTGAATGATGGGGGTTGTACTTTTACAACAACTGAAGAGCCACAGGTTGGGAACCACAGTTTTATTCATTTTGTAATTGAAAGCTTTTTATTCCTTTCCTTACTGGTATGTGGTGAGTAACACATCTCTGGAGCCTTGTGAAGACTCTTCATCATACCTTCTGTGGGCTACATACAATTGTACAGTGGAAATTCTCATGTGTCACTCCCTGCTACCTGAAAAGATGCCTCACATTGGTTTTTGTTCATTCAGATTATTGGAAAACCCGATCTTACTGTTCCTTATCATCATTATCGACATAATCATGATTCATTATCATCTTCTTTATGAACATCAAATACAATTATTACGATTAGCCTCTTAATATCCCACAAGTTTTGGACATTTGACACATCATTTCAAGTACTACAATTTTTTTTTACTTACGCTTTATGAAGGTTTTTTCTTTCTTGCCGGACAAGTTTCGATTTCTGGATACTGTAAGACACCTTTGGTGGTAGCTTCCCCTTAGATTGAAAGGGTCAGGCATTTGAAATCTAACATGTCCCACCCTTCTCAGGAAACCACATTAGATGGGTCAGGAGACCACATTAGATGGTCAAACAGACATTCTGAAATTGGTGACTTTGGTCATCATTTGTCTGATGTGTATGGTTATCTACTCCAACAATAAATCTCACCGAATTAGTCGTGCCTAACTGAGGCTTCCAATATCCAATATGGCGGCAGGATTGCAGCTGGAACTGAAGGGAGCAGAGCAGCAATTCAAGAATCATGGCCACCCCTAGAAATGTTTTATAACCAAATTTACCGGCCACATAACATAATGGGAAAAAAAGTTATCCTAAATTTCTCTACAGCATATCTCACAGCAGAATAATGTATTGGCCAAAGACTAATCGGAGGAAAAATTTGTATCTTTCTAGGAAATCTTCATTTCCATTTATGACACAGAAGAGACATCAGGAGACCAGGATGTGTCCTTCTTCTCTCTGCATTCACACAATACAAAAAAAGGAACCAAAAGAGTAATAACCGGGAATTTGAAATCCATTCGGCTGCCAGTCACTGACAAAAATCCCCAAATTACCTAAATGATGTAAGAGCTGTATATTTTGGAAGTGCTCAACATGCAGTTCTACAACACAGAAGCAGAGGAGCAACAAAGGTCAAAGACGTTTCAGGGCTCATGCACACGAACGTATTTTATTTCCGTGTCCGTACCCTTTTTGTTTTGCGGACCGTTTGCGGAACCATTCATTTCAATGGGTCCACAAAAAAACGGAAGGTACTCCGTGTTCATTCTGTTTCCGTATGTCCGTGTTTCCGTTCCACAAAAAAATAGAACATGTCCTATTATTGTCCGCATTACAGAGAAGGATAGGACTGTTCTATTAGGGGCCAGCTGTTCAGTTCAGCAAAATACAGAATGCACACTGATGTCATCCGTATTTTTTGCGGATCCGTTTTTGCGGACTGCAAAATACATACGGTCGTGTGCATGAGGCCTTACATGCTGATTTCCTAATTGTGGATCTGTATAAAACACTAGTTACACTAGGAGGAGTATATTAGTTATATTCTTGTACACAGGAGCAGTATTATAGTAGTTATATTCTTGTACATAGTAGGCAGTATTATAGTAGTTATATTCTTGTACATAGGAGGCAGTATTATAGTAGTTATATTCTTGTACATAGAAGCAGTATTATAGTAGTTATATTCTTGTACATAGGAGGCAGTATTATAGTAGTTATATTCTTGTACATAGGAGCAGTATTATAGTAGTTATATTCTTGTACATAGGAGCAGTATTATAGTAGTTATATTCTTGTACATAGGAGGCAGTATTATAGTAGTTATATTCTTGTACATAGGAGCAGTATTATAGTAGTTATATTCTTGTACATAGGAGCAGTATTATAGTAGTTATATTCTTGTACATAGGAGGCAGTATTATAGTAGTTATATTCCTGTACATAGGAGCAGTATTATAGTAGTTATATTCTTGTACATAGGAGCAGTATTATAGTAGTTATATTCTTGTACATAGGAGCAGTATTATAGTAGTTATATTCCTGTACATAGGAGCAGTATTATAGTAGTTATATTCTTGTACATAGGAGCAGTATTATAGTAGTTATATTCTTGTACATAGGAGGCAGTATTGTAGTAGTCATATTCTTGTACATAGGAGGCAGTATTATAGTAGTTATATTCTTGTACATAGGAGCAGTATTATAGTAGTTATATTCTTGTACATAAGAGCGGTATTAAAGTTGTTATATTCTTGTACATATGAGGCAGTATTATAGTTGTTATATTCTTGTACATATGAGGCAGTATTATAGTAGTTATATTCTTGCACATAGGAGCAGTATTATAGTAGTTTTATATTCTTGCACATTACACAGGAGCAGTATTATAGTAATTATATTCTTGTACATAGGAGCAGTATTATAGTAGTTATATTCTTGTACATAGGAGCAGTATTATAGTAGTTATATTCTTGTACATAGGAGCAGTATTATAGTAGTTATATTCTTGTACATAGGAGGCAGTATTATAGTAGTTATATTCTTGTACATAGGAGCAGTATTATAGTAGTTATATTCTTGTACATAGGATCAGTATTATAGTAGTTATATTCTTGTACATAGGAGGAAGTATTATAGTAGTTATATTCTTGTACATAGGAGCAGTATTATAGTAGTTAGAGACTTGTACATAGGAGCAGTATTATAGTAGTTATAGACTTGTACATATGAGGCAGTATTATAGTAGTTATATTCTTGTACATAGGAGAAGTATTATAGTAGTTTTATATTCTTGCACATTACATAGGAGCAGTATTATAGTAATTATATTCTTGTACATAGGAGCAGTATTATAGTAGTTATATTCTTGTACATATGAGGCAGTATTATAGTAGTTATATTCTTGTACATAGGAGCAGTATTATAGTAGTTTTATATTCTTGCACATTACATAGGAGCAGTATTATAGTAGTTATAGACTTGTACATAGGAGCAGTATTATAGTAGTTATAGACTTGTACATATGAGGCAGTATTATAGTAGTTATATTCTTGTACATAGGAGCAGTATTATAGTAGTTTTATATTCTTGCACATTACATAGGAGCAGTATTATAGTAATTATATTCTTGTACATAGGAGCAGTATTATAGTAGTTATATTCTTGTACATAGGAGCAGTATTATAGTAGTTATAGACTTGTACATAGGAGCAGTATTATAGTAATTATATTCTTGTACATAGGAGCAGTATTATAGTAGTTACATACTTGTATATAGGAGCAGTATTATAGTAGTTATATTCTTGTACATAGGAGAAGTATTATAGTAGTTATATTCTTCTACATAGGAGGTAGTATTATAGTAGTTATATTCTTGTACATAGGAGCAGTATTATAGTGGTTATATTCTTGTACACAGGAGGCAGTATTATAGTAGTTATATTCTTGTACACAGGAGGTAGTATTATAGTAGTTATATTCTTGTACATAGGAGCAGTATTATAGTAGTTATATTCTCGTACATAGGAGCAGTATTATAGTAGTTATATTCTTGTACATAGGGGGCAGTATTATAGTAGTTATATTCTTGTACATAGGAGCAGTATTATAGTAGTTATATTCTTGTACATAGGAGCAGTATTATAGTAGTTATATTCTTGTACATAGGAGCAGTATTATAGTAGTTATATTCTTGTACATAGGAGCAGTATTATAGTAGTTATATTCTTGTACATAGGAGCAGTATTATAGTAGTTATATTCTCGTACATAGGAGGCAATTTTTATTAGTAAAAAACAACAAATATGAAATATACATTGCCAACAAAATGTTCAAAAGAAATCATAAACCTCTAATACAGATTACATTTTCTTTAACAAAAAGCTTTCCTTGCAAAGACAGCCAAGCAATGTCATAAACTTTAGGAGGAAGTCTCACCGCATTGAGGAACCTCAGACTTTCCTGTAAGATGATGGTCGTACAGTCTTTTAGTGGGGATTGTAAACAGAAGAAGGTCTTACACACTTTGAACTACAGCTCTTTCCTGGTCTTAGTCTGAATGTAAGACTTCTCTATACTCCACTTCTTCAGGCATCTGAGACCATAGTCCAGGTACTGGGGGAGGTAGTCACGAGTCAATCTCCCTCTATTGAGACTGCCGCCTCGTACCCAAGATTCTGGAAAAGGCAATATCCAGTCCATGACACTTTTCATCCACAGGGAGCCAAGTCCAGGCAACCAAAATTAACTTTTAGGAACAAGGAGTCAAGGAACACCCTTGGATTTATCATATCCAGCCCACCCTCTCTCCTCTGTAGGTAAGTGATCCCTCTTTTTACTGGGTTCAACCTGTTTCCCCAAAGAAGCTGGAAGAACAGGCTAAAGAGCCTAGCCGAGAAAGATTCTGGCAAAGGAAAGACAACAGAGACATATAAGAAGACAGGGACCAGGTAAGTCTTCAACATTTTAACCCTTTCTCTATAGGTCAGCCTCCAGTTCTTCCATCACTGAACCTTTGCATTTCCAGCTCCCAATCTTTCTTCCCAATTTAGTTTGGAATTATCTTCCCACCCAAATTTAACCCCAAGGATTTTAATATAGGTGGAGGCAAACATCTCCCTTAGGGCTCATGCACACGAACGTATTTACTTTCCGTGTCCGTTACGTTTTTTTGCGGACAATATGCGGAACCATTCATTTCAGTGGGTCCGCAAAAAAAAAACTGAAGGTACTCCGTGTGCATTCCGTTTCTGTATTTCCGTATATCCATTTCGCTAAAAGATAGAACTTTTCCTATTATTGTCCGCATAACGGACAAGGATAGGACTGTTCTATTAGGGGCCAGCTGTTCCATTCCGCAAAATACGGAATGCACACGGACGTCATCCATATTTTTTGCGTACCGCAAAATACATATGGTCATGTGCAAAAGGCCTTATTGAGATGACTGCTCCAGAGATGTTCCGCCCTTTAACTGTGCTGAACTGACAGCCTGCCAACGGTGCCCGGGACAAACAGACTAATCTAGAGAAAAGGATTTTTGCCCGAATCTTCCTGTCGACATTCAAGAGGGCAATCGGCCTCCAGTTCTTGATGTCACTAGGCTCCTTTGCGGACCATATGCCATTTACACGTCCGCAATTCTGTTCCGCATTTTGCGGAACGGAATTGCAGACCTATTCATTTCTATGGGGCCGCACAATGTGCTGCTCAGATCCGGAATTGCGGATCCTTTCCCGAAAAAATAGAACATGTCCTATTCTTGTCCCCAATTGCGGACAAGAATAGGCATTTTCTATTAAGTGCCTGGCGATGTGCGGTCCGCAAAACACAGACAGTAGAATTAACAAGGACACCCTCATGGATGGAGGCATCAGGTGATTTTGTAGACAATTTTTGGACACATCCACGAGGATTGGAGCTAAGTGGTCTCTGACCTTCTTATAAAATTGTGCTGTTATGCCATCTGGACCTGGTGCCTTCTTCAGATGCAATTTATCAATGGCCACTTTAACCTCCTCCACCGTCAATTCTGCTGTTAAAGGAGAAATGTCCAATTCATTAGTATCAGGTCTCAGAGTTGCCTCCAAGAATTGAGCCATCTTCTCTTTATCCAAAACCTTCCTCTGAAATAAGTCAGCATAGTAAAATCTCACCACCCCCAGGATACCCTCCTGAGATTCCTGTAAAACACCCTGGGAGTCAGTGAGACCGGTGACCACTTTATTTGCCACACGCTCCCGACAGTTCTCAAAGGGATCAGGTGTCCCTAAGGTCCAAAGATACCGTTCAAGAACCAGGGAGGTGTACCTACTATACTGATACTGTCTGATCTCAGATAATATTGACCTGCCTGAGAGATCATGTTATTGAAGACCTTGGAGTCCCTGATCACTGCTCGGCCAGAGGATCTGTCACCTGATGTTCTAGCGACATTGAAATCTCCAGCCATTACCACAGGAACTGAGGTAAAGAGTAGTGTTGATCGAGCACCATAGTGCTCGGGTGCTCGGGTCGAACACCTCGGGATACTCAGGTGCTCTACTGAGGACCCAAGCACAATGGAAGTCAATGGGAGAACCTGAGCATTAAACCAGGCGCCCCCTTCTCTGAAGAGGGGAGGGTGTCTGGTTTATATGAAAAGGTAAGAAATTGATGGAAACACCACCGAAATGGTTCGGTAACAGCATAGGGAGGATGTCTGGATGCATCTTGGACTCCCAGGTCGCTGCTGGGAACGATGTTGTCCGAGTAGTACGCCACTTTTACAGACTGACAATAATACGCACAAAACCGAAGTTAAAATCAATTTTAGAGGAAGAATTGTTAGGAAACATTCTTTACTGTATATTTACTTGTATATAAAGTGCAAGTGCTGCCAAAAATTACAAGGAAGAGGCACTCCGATACAACCTGTAAATCACATAAAGGAGGGCCTCATTCACATTGTGGTACAACTGTTCAGGTAGTGGGACTCCTACACTCATAAAGCCTATGCACTAAGTGAAAGGGTTTCTAAAAATTACAAGGAACTGGCACTCCAATACACCCTTTATTATACATAAAGGAGGGCATCATACACCCTTGAAAAATCATGATTGATGGCCTGCTGGTGACCCTCAAAAACATTAGGAGCAAGGGCCTGCTGGTGACCCTCTAAAACATTATGGTTGAGGGCCTGCTGGTGAGCTGACCCTCAAAAACATTATATGCGAGGGTCTGTAGGTGAGCTGACCCTCTAAAAGATTGTAGGTGAGGGCCTGCTGGTGAGCTGACCCTCTAAAACATTACATGCAGGAGTTTTAGCACTAAATGAGCAACTTTCACCTGTGCCATCCCAGGGTACGATTGGCTCTCGGCCTCCACAACATTCACCCAGTGTGCCGTCAGGGAAATGTAGTGTCCCTGGCCGAAAAGCACTTGTCCATGTGTCCGTGGTTAAGTGGACCTTCCCAGTAACTGCGTTGGTCAGGGCGCAGGTGATGTTCTGGGACACATGCTGGTGTAAGGCGGCTGGGGACTGTGTAATGAGGGACGGCCACCGACATCAGGCTGCGGAAGGCCGCAGTGTCCACAAGCCTAAATGGCCACATTTCCAGGGCCAGTAATTTGGAAAGTTGCTCATTTAGTGCTATGACCTGTGGGTGGGTGGCTGGGTATTTGCGCTTGATAATTCAGAGGTGGAAGTGGAGGAGGAGGCGGAGGAGGAGAAGGGGGGACTGTAGCCACTAACGTAGGTGGTGGCGGAAACCCTGATGGAAGTAGGGCCCGCAATCCTTGGCGTCGGTAGCACCTGTGCCATCCTAGGGTACGACTCGCTCCCAGCCTCCACAACGTTAACCCAGTGTGCTGTCAGGTAAATGTAGCGTCCCTGGCCAAAAGTACTTGTCCATGTGTCAGTCGTTAAGTGGACCTTCCCAATAAATGCATTGGTCAGGGCACGGGTGATGTAATGGGACACATGCTGTTGTAAGGCTGGGACTGCACACCGGGAAAAATATTCCCCTGGGGACAGAGTAACGCAGGACGGCCACCGCCATGAGGCTGTGGAAAGCCTCAGTGTCCACAAGCCTAAATGGCAACATTTCCAGGGCCAGCAATTTGGAAAGGTGCGCATTTAGTGATATGGCCTGTGAGTGAGTGGCTGGGTATTTGTGTAGTGTACGGGAGCTGTAATGCCCGTCACTACAGAAGGGTCACTGGTGTGCTGTCGTTTCTCCTTATTTAAGGGAAAGTTGGTATAAGTCATCTTTATAAAATGTAATGTAATGTAATGCTATGTACTTCCCTGTTACTGTAAAATGTGCATGTACAGGCCTGCTAGGGGTGTCATTTCAGCTCTTAGTCACTAGAGGGAGCTAGGGAGCCCTAGTTTATATAAGGCCCAGTCAGGGTAAGGAGAGGCAGTCTGGAGTTGGAGTCTAGAGTTAAAGAGTTGGAGTTGGAGTTGGAGATTGGACTATGTCCGAGTCCAGTCCAGGCCTGAAGCCTGCAGACCAGGAGAGGGTATTGCAGTCCCTGTAACCCGGTTCCAGATCCAAGGAGAAGGTTCCCCTCCTGAGTTCATATATGCAGAAGCAGGAACACCACAGTTAACCAGCCTGAGGAAACTGAGAGAGACAGAGGCAAGTCCAGAAAAGCAAGAGGTACTAAAGACAGCAGAGGAGGTACTTGATAATTATAAAACCAAGGATATACGCCAGAGCTAGGGCACCGGACCTTGGAGAAGAGTTTCTATGTTCCAGGATCAGTCAGGAATAGAGTGCAAGCCGCCTGTACTGCAAGTCCTGTGTTTAACACTCTGAAGTCACCTTGCTATATATATTGCCTGCATCAAATGTACTGCAACCAACTGTCTGCAAAGGAACTGCGCTTCCATCTATGTCCATGTATGATGACTACTAAAGTTTGAGTTCTGTTTTAACATCACGTGGTTCCTCAGTTATTCCTGCTATCAGCAAACGGCGTGCCACCGTTTAATTGGCACTGGCGTCACGAACATTACTTATCATCACCTGCCCTTGCAGAGAGTCAGCTGTCTCAGGTTAGTGTCACAATTGCACTACAACACCCAGGAACATTTCTACACCTAAAGCCTGGGGTATAGACAAAAGTGGATATGCTAGCTGATGGTGCTTGCGAAGGTCCAGGTGCATGTCTTGGACAGGGGATTGGCCAGCATGTAACACAGGGGAAGAGGAGATAGTGGTGTGACCCGCGGACACTGATTGTGGACCCAGGCGTTCAGCTCACCTATTACGGTGTTTTGATGCCATGTGGCGGATCATGCTGGTGGTGGTGAGGTTGCTAGTGTTCACACCCCTGCTCATTTTTGTATGGCACAGGTTGCAAATTACAATTCTTTTGTCGTCCGCACTTTCCTTGGCAAGGGAGGGAGGAAGGAGGATCAGGATGAGGATTGTGTTGACCAGATTCTTGGCAACTGAGACTAGATTTGATGGAAGACAGGGTGGTGCTGAACCGACTGGAAGCATTATCTGCTGCAATCCAACCGACCACCTGGTCGCACTGGTGTGACTTTGAGAGCATTGTCCTGCGCCGCCCTGCAAACTGGGACATGAAGCTAGGTATCGTGGATGATTGTTTTTCTTGTGCTCTGTCAGCAGGCACAGTTTCAACGCGCCCAGGGCCACGGACTCTGCGTGCACCATCAGCATCACGGCCACTTCCCTGTTATTTACTACTCGCCTTCTTCATATTAAATGTTATATATGATTGAAAGTATGTCACACGTACAGTAGCGTAGTCACACATACAGTAGCGCATGCGCAAAAAAATTAAAAAAGGTATGTGGGATGTGGAAACGTCACACAGGAGATATACCGCAGATAATGTCGCTGATGTCACCAGTGGCTAATAAAAAATGACAGGGAATGTCATAGGTATTTGGGATGTGGAAACGTCACACAGGAGATATACCGCAGATAATGTCAATGCTGTCACGAGTGGTTAATAAAAAATGACAGGGAATGTCACAGGTATTTGGGATGTGGAAACGTTACACAGGAGATGTACCCCAGGTAATGTCACTGTCTGCAGCGGACACCGTCTATGGAAAAAGTACACTGGATGTCACTGATATTTTTTGGATGTGCACACGTTACACAGAAGATGTAGCGCAGCTAATGTCAGTGTCCGCAGCGAACACAGTCTACGGAAAAAGTACACTGGATGTCACAGATATTTTTGGGATGCACACACGTTACACAGGCGATGTAGAGCAGATGATGTTGCTGTCTGCAGTGGCCTAACTATTGCACGCTATTTAGGATGCGCTAAAAATAGATATTGCTGCCACACACAATAGTCCTTAAAAGGACTTTTGGGTCTGTAAAGTTTTAGCAATTTATCGCAGGTTGCGCTAAAAATATATATTGCTGCACACTTGTAACCAGCGCTCGTGTCTCTTCCTCACCTTCCCCCTTTTTCCCTTGTGTGTCCCCTGTTGTCTCCATTGTATGCCCCTTTCTCCAATACCTTTTCTTTACTGTACACGTTCTTGATACAGGGTGGGTTCCCCTGATGTTTTCTACTTTGGAAACTGATATTCACTGTTTCTGATTGATTACCACATGCTGTATGTTCAGATACGCTTTATTGCTCTTATCCTATTTACCTTGGAAAACTTAATAAAATCTTGAATGAGAAAAAAATATGTATTGCTGCTGCCACACACAACAATAGTCCTTAAAAGGACTTTTGGGTCTCTGACAAGTTTTTCAACTTACAAAAAAATATGTCACTCCCTACACTATCTTTCCCTTCTTCAGCACAGCTCTCCCTGACTAACACTGAGCCGAACACGTGTCATCGGGTGCTATAGAGCACCCGATGACGCGTTCCAGCCAGCCAATCAAGACACTGTAATGCCAGTAACCAACATGGCTACAGCATTACAGTGTAGGGCAGTACCTACCTGCACATTTATTGGCTGTGTAGCAGCC
Source organism: Bufo bufo (assembly GCF_905171765.1). Classification (NCBI taxonomy): domain Eukaryota; kingdom Metazoa; phylum Chordata; class Amphibia; order Anura; family Bufonidae; genus Bufo; species Bufo bufo. The sequence goes on from NC_053389.1 coordinate 40,940,111, forward strand.
AACAAACGTGCTGGGAGGAGACTCGAGCAATGCGTTTGAGCACATGCACATGCTCGATCAACACTAACAAAGAGATATTGCTTCCCCTCACTGAACAACTGGATTCTTTCCGCCACTGACTGTGGGCCATAAATATTAATGAGCCGGAGCCTTATGCCATGAATAGTGACTTCTAGAACCAGACATTTTCCCATAGCCACCTCTGTTAACCGATGTACTGTCACATTATTGGTGGTAAACATGATAGCCACTCCGGCATAAGGATCCACAGCCAGCGACCAGAAAGAAGGACCAGACCTCCAATCTCATTCTGCCTCACCTAAAAGCCCTAATGTGGTCAGACGGGTCTCCTGCAAGAAGATGACATCTGCACCCAGATACCTGAGATGGTCGTACACTGTGTGTCTTGTACTCCTTACTTTTATACTGTTCACGTTACTTGAAGCTATTTTTAAAGAAGACGCGGCCATCAGAGCACAAAAAAGCAGTGAAGTAATCCTGATCATCATAAGTCAGAGTCTGAGTTGTTCTGTCTGCCACTTGTTTCCATATCTGACTCTATTTGATCTTCTACTGCAAGGGCAGTGGCGTAACTACCGGGGAAGCAGGGGAAGCGGCTGCTTTGGGGGCCCGGGCTGACAAGGGGCCCGCCGCCCGACAGCGTGTCAGTCAAGTATAATCTTTTTTATTTATATGCAAATTACCTTCCTAACGTGCCCAAGAGGTTGTCCCTCTGGCCGTTTGTGCCCAACCGCGCCCATTATCGCCAAGCCCACCACCGCCCCGCTGTTAATTATTCACTGCTGTCCTCGTCTTTTTTTTTTCTAAGTGCGCCGTAGTCTCGCGCATGCACTGATGTTACTCACGTCCGGGCCCGTGCGGTGTCCTGGCAGCAGCCTCAAGAAGTGTAATCACGCATGCGCCAGCTTTCTCCGCTTTCTGACGCATGCGCGATTACATTACTTGAGGCTGCTGCCAGGACACCGCGCGGGCCCGCACGTGAGTAACATCGGCGCATGCGCGAGACTACGGCACACTTAGAAAAAAAAAGACGACGACAGCAGTGAATAATTAATAGCGGGACGGCGCTGGGCTTGGCGATAATGGGCGCAGCTGGGCACGTTAGGAAGGAAATTTGCAGATAAATAAAAAAGATTTTTATCAAAAATAAAAAGGACAGGTGGGGGTAAAAATAGTATATAAAAAATTGGGCGGGGGCTGGGGGGGCCCATACAAAAATTTGCTGTGGGGCCCAGGCACTTCTCGTTACGTCCCTGTGCAATGGGTCTCCTTTTTGTTGGGGGGGTCTCCTGTGTGGCCTTCACATTTCTTATCTGTCCTTTGTAGCTCTCGCTCATAGTCACCATCTGACTCTGTCAGAACCTCATACCTGTTGGATATCACCATTACATCTGCACCTGTATTGACTTTTTTCTTGGCCCATGTTGTAATCTGCCTCAGGCTTACGGAAGGACGTGTCTTTTTTTCCTCCATTTGCCCTGTTTTCTATTACTCTCCTCAGGTACAGATGGTGATACAAATGAGGCTTCATCTGACTGTTGCTGGAACTGAGGGACAGTCTCCATATCATACTGCACACTCTCTGAGCCCTGATGTTCTGGCAGTGCACTATCCAACCTCTGCTGGACTTCTTGTCTGGTCAGTATTGTCCCTGACATCAAGGCCTCCTCCTCTACAGCCTCTGCCTCTTCCACCAGTTCCTCATCAGGGAGCTCTTTACAGATGTTGTGCCATGCATCTGGGCAATCTCTGTAAGTGTGGCCCATGTTTCCACACATATTAAATCTGCTGGTCTCACAGTTAGCACTTACTTGGCCAACCTCACCACACAGATTACACTTTACCACAGTGCAGACACTGGCCAGATGACCGGCCTTGCCACATCTAAAGCACTCCCTTGTAGAAGCAAACCCCTTTCTCTCTCCCAATGTAGAAGGAATTGGGTAGATGCCATGTTATATTGTTCTGCTGGCACAGTTTGACCAGGACCTTCCACCCTTCCGTCCAGATACCATCATCGTCACTGTTCTTAGTCAGGTCGGACATAAGGTTACAATGTCTCCTGAGCCACACCACAATATCCTGGGGAAGGACGGCCTCATTCCAGATGATGATGTTAACAGTGACAGTGTCCGGTTTGGAGATTGGAATAAAAATTAATTTATTCCAACCCTCTGTGTCCCTAAACCTTGGGAAATTAGCCCAGAACCTACCCAGATTAGACATGAGCTTAAAACTAACGTCATAACCCCGTCTGTCTGGTAGGTTTACAAATTGCCAAGATGTCTGCTGGCACAAACCCCATCTGGCGACACAGAAGTTCTCGGACCAAAAACCTCCTATATGGGAGGTCTTCTTTGGTGCCTCTGTGTTTTAACCTCACCACATTTCTAGGCTCTAGGCTCCAGGCATTTCCAGGGGGTTCCTGGCAGGTCTCACGGGCCTGATCTACAAAGGAGTCGTCTGTTCTTGAGGGATCTGTCACACCTTGAGTGGTTGTAGGTAAAGGGGGGAATCCAGTACATAACTCTGCACAGATTCTCCCACCCCATCCACCTCTATGTCACCATCAGAAAATTCCCACACATACTGTATGTCCCCTCCCTCCCTCCCGTCCCCTCCCCTCCCGTCCATGTCCGCCATCAGCCCCAGTCTGTTCCCGAGCAATAGAGCTCTGCTCTGTCACCACATCACCCTGACACCTTGATGAATGTCCACTGTCCTGCTGCTGTGCAGTGACTCCTGGGACTTATGGTACCTTTGCTAGTTCCTGGGCGTCATGCTCCTGCTCAGGGACAGCTTTATAACTCTGTGGTTGCTGCTACACAGTGCCTGCTGGGACTTGTGGTGCAGGTCTCTGTGGCTGCTGTTTCCCAGTGCCTGCTGGGACTTGTGCTGTAGGTCTCTGTGGCTGCTGTTGCATGGTGCCTGCTTGGACTTGTGGTGCAGAGCTGTGTTGTTGTGCTTGCTTCCCTCTGCGTGTATCTCCCTCTTTAAATGAGAAACTTGCAGCCTGCAGTACAGGCCGTGTCATATGTCGGGGCTTAACTGGGGAAATATGTGACCCTAAATCAGCGTCAGAGGATCTGGAATCCACTTCAGTGCTCTGCCTATATGTGGAAAACTGTTCCTGGTTCCTATAGGACTCTGCCAGGGGCCCCCTCTTCTCCAGGATGGACACAGTCCATCTCCCTCACCACCCCAACCAGCTCTATGCTCAGTGAGTGCAGCCTGCCATCATGCAAGGTCTTACTCTCAGGGTCAGCAGTCTTTCTTTTATACAAACAGTCTATCTTTATCTGCAGCATTTCCTTATGGTGGTTAAGCTCCCCCATTCTCCTCACCAGCCCTGGGATCTCCTCCGCCAGCTGCAGCTCAGGTTCAGATGCTGTCTCCTTCACCTGGGGTCTTGCTTTGGCCAAAGTCTAAGGCTGCTTGAACTCAGAGTCCTTCAGATTCCCCATTCCTGGCTTGATGGTCTCATCACCGGCTCCAGAGTCTGCACCTGTGATAGTCCTGGAGGCTCCTGGAGACTTTGCTGCAGGTTTCGCCTGGGCCATCTCCAACGGCTTCTCAGCATGCTTGATACTTCCTGTGGCAGGCGCAGCACTATGAAGTGCTTTTTGAGCTGCGGCATTAGAAGAATTTTGATATCTCTGACTTTTAGTCTAACCAGACTGTCTATTACTCTGTAATTCCTCTAGCTCCGTTCTATGGAAACAGTAGGTTTAAAGAGCACACCAAATGCTTGAAACTTCTTTATTAACTTCAACTTTTCTTCATATATAACACTGCTGCCTCCGCAGCAGATAGTCCATGTACAAAACACGTGTTGAAAAGATATCACAAAATGGCGGTATGATTAAGATGGTGGTTCAACTGTTTAATCTTGTCATTTTGCATAAAATGCTGGATATATTTCTCTCTTGAGTATCTGTATTGTCACTTTAAGTTATTTAAGCACTTTATGATCTCTCTGAGATGTATATCTAAGATTTGACCGATAGTTCTACTGATCTGTATGCAATTTGTATGGATTGCTATTTGTATGCTATTTGTAGTTTGCAATTGGTGGAACTGCAAGTAAACACATATAACCAGTTCAGTATACAGCTCTCATCACACTATTAACAATAGGAACACATCATATAACTGTTTTAAACACCTATATTGGCCTCTTGTTCCCATAAAACTCAGCTCTCAGTGGAGTGAATGTCTCTTCAGCTCCTGTCTGGTGAATAATGATTCTAGCAGCAGGAGCTGGGGGAATTTCCAGACAGGCTGTGTGTGAGGCTGGCTGTGATTGGTGAAAACTCTTGCTGTGTGAGAAGCTGGATGTGATTGGTCTAGACTTCTGCCCAGCAACAACAGATTAACACTATACTTTCTGTTGTTTCTGCTGTGACACTGAGCTTACCTTACATTACAAAATGAATCTTAAAGGCATATTATCTTTTTCTGCTTCTGTGAACACAAAATGTAACAGTTATATGACATCCAAAACATGATGTCACAGTAAATAACTCTGCTTTTGTTTTTAACACATAAACATAGGAACTGTATTAAGGTTATTAGCAGGTTTAGCTGTATACACATATAAGACTATACTAGCAACCCAGGACAGGTCTTAGCTGGCCAGCTACACTTCCAGCACCAGCCTGAGATATTGTGCGGCCTGAGCACACCATGTTGGAAACCACATCATGCCACTGCAGGTTCTCCTGTAATGTCAGTGTTTCCAGGGAGGTTCTGCAATGTCTGTGAGCTGGAGGGGTGAGCTGCACACCTGCTGCATGGGACGAGCTTTGTCCTCCATGCTGGGCACCTTGCTGGATTTTTCTTGTACTTATAAAAACTTCTATCAAAGGATTATTTTTCAGAGCTACTTGGTTCTCCGGGATTCTATAGACCTTGCATGGTTAGACCCATTCCCCTCACTTTTCTTAGAAGCAGTTGCTGCTGTTCCTTCTTTCATTGCTTTTCTCTCTTCCATTTCTTCATTTCTTTTTCTTGAGCTGGAAACACTTCAATTCTGAGCATTTCTTCCAACAGGTATGACTTTGGGATTTACATCCACATATGGAAGAGTTTGGGAGTTTCCTCCCAGTGAAGGCCTGTGTCACAGAAGTTCCCGCGACAGGTGGCAAGAGATCGGTGAGACTGGCAACACATGGTTTGATCTGACACGTTTTCCGTTTGGATCAAATGATGTCTGTGTTGTTTCTGGTGCTTGCCACACCTTCTTTCTCCAGGTGTGGCTATTAGGGTCATTTAACCTTCTCTATTTATTGTTGTTTCTCCCACTATTCTATACGGTTTATGGCTTCTGGTGCGGATAGCTGGTGTGTGGATCTCGGCTGAGTTCCTGGTGCTGCCATAGCCACTTGGTTTAGTGTATTCTTTCCCTTTTAGGGTTATTTTGTGTGTTGCATTTCCCTGTCGTTTGTATTAAGGCCTGAGGGAGACTTCTGTTCGTCCTTCCTTTTGGAGGAACAGGTTGTCTCAGTCCTGACATTAGTACCAGGGTCCTATAGGGTGAGTTAGGACACTAGGTATTCCGGTGTATGAACTCACCTACCTCTGGGGTCTGTTCATACTGGTAGTTAGTCAGGATTTTTATTAGGGTTTTACTGGGTGTGCATCTCCTTTCCCAAGTTTCCAGGCCTTCTTCCCTCACCCCTTTCCCTCCTATGTTCGGTGTGGTGTTTCCCTCCCACACTGAAACCTTACAGCCTGGAAGCCTGGGCCAGGCTTGGGGAACTTCCCCACCCAGGGTGGTCCCTCCCTGGGCTTTCTCCAGACATCAGGAGAACCTTTAACACACGTCCTCACAGCTAGAAGGCAGTATTATAGTAGTTATATTCTTATACATAGGGACAGTTTTATAGTAGTTATATTCTTGGACATAGGAAAAAGAAATAAAGTAGTTACAATAGTATAATTAGAGAGCAGGACTAAAGTAATTTTATATATATATATAGTGGGGATTCGCTCAGGTAGACAGGACAAGAGGACGCAGTATAGAGGCAAAGACCAGTTTGTAACTCAAAAACTTCAGTGTTTTATTCACACTTATGGCAACAAAACAGTACGACAGTCCATGTTCGTTCACACCTAGACAGTTTATACAGCAAAAGAGTCACCTGTTATCCTAGGTGTTAGTTCACACCCGATCGGCATTGCTCAGGAAAGAGCAGACTTCCCAAACTCCGGCCTCCAGCCTAGCACACAGCTCAGATCCCAATCCAGCGATTGCCAGAGCTCCTCTGTCAGACAGAAAGGTAATTACCACCAGCTAACACTGCTGGCTGGGTTTTTTATATAGGCCAGTCAAGACCCGGCCTGGAACGTGGGGAGTAGTCACCCACCCAGCACTTTGTCTACTCCCAGTAAGAGCCGTCCCAGGTCAGCTATTACAGCTATACTAAATAGCAAGGTGTCAAACAGCAACTGCTGCTGACTCATGAAAACAGGCTCTTACTCCACTGAGGCCGTCAACGACGGTCCCTTGCACCTTCCTACAATATATATAAATATATAGTAGCTGTATTCTTGCACATTGGGGGCAGCATGTAATGGTTATATTTTTGCATAAAAGAAACAGTATTGCAGCAGTTATATTTTTTACATAGGGGCAGCTATTCTAATGTTCTGCCGTGCCAATCATTTTCTCCAGTCTCAAGAAACTTATACCAGCTTGAAAAATGGAGCCAAAGTGACCCACGCCTGTATTTCGCGCTACGAATTCGCATTAAGCGATTTTTACATTGACGATTTTTCGCATTCAATAAAATAATCTCGAATTCTCGAAATTCGCGAATATATGACGAATTCTACTAAATATTCGTGAAATATCACGAATTCGAATATAGCCCCTGCCGCTCATCACTAGTAGATATATTCTTGTACATAAAAACAGAATTAAACTAGTTATAGGTAACATTTTAAATGTAGTAGCTAGGGAGCTGTAGTATATGAGTTATATTCCTATAAATAGGGGCAGTACTATACTAGTTTTATACTTGTACAAAGAATGCAATAATATAGTAGACAATGGAGTGAAGGCTCGCTCACCAGTTACCAGAGGATGCACAGATGTGCAAGGTAGACTGTAGGTAAAGAAAATGCAGAAGGGCTCCAGCATTCAAAGTCTTTATTGACAGATCTCTTAAAATCCAGTACATTAAATATATACATTTGACATGTTTTGGTTAACACAGGTAGCCTTAGGTACTTACCTGCAGTATTATAGTAGTTATATTCTTTACATAGAGGACAGTGTTACAGTAGAAATTTTCTTGTACAAAAAGAATTATGCAAATCTTGTTCACAGGGCTTTATTATAATAATTATATTCTTGTACACAGGAGGAGTATTATAGTAGTTATATTCTTGTACATAGGAGCAGTATTATAGCAGTTATATTCTTGTACATAGGAGGCAGTATTATAGTAGTTATATTCTTGTACATAGGAGCAGTATTATAGTAGTTATATTCCTGTACATAGGAGCAGTATTATAGTAGTTATATTCTTGTACATAGGAGCAGTATTATAGTAGTTATATTCTTGTACATAGGAGGCAGTACTATAGTAGTTATATTCTTGTACATAGGAGCAGTATTATAGTAGTTATATTCTTGTACATAGGAGCAGTATTATAGTAGTTATATTCTTGTACATAGGAGCAGTATTATAGTAGTTATATTCTTGTACATAGGAGGCAGTATTATAGTAGTTATATTCTTGTACATAGGAGGCAGTATTATAGTAGTTATATTCTTGTACATAGGAGGCAGTATTATAGTAGTTATATTCTTGTACATAGGGGGCAGTATTATAGTAGTTATATTCTTGTACATAGGAGCAGTATTATAGTAGTTATATTCTTGTACATAGGAGGCAGTATTATAGTAGTTATATTCTTGTACATAGGGGGCAGTATTATAGTAGTTATATTCTTGTACATAGGAGCAGTATTAAAGTAGTTATATTCTTGTACATAGGAGCAGTATTATAGTAGTTATATTCTTCTATTGGAAATTGGAAAAGTTGCTGCTTAAGTTTTCATAATAGCAATTTGCATATACTCCAGAATGTTATGAAGAGTGAGCAGATGAATTGCATAGTCCTTCTTTGCCATGAAAATTAACTTAATCCCAAAAAAACCTTTCCACTGCATTTCATTGCTGTCATTAACCCCTTAAGGACACAGCCTTTTTACACCTTAGGACCAGGCCATTTTTTGAAAATCTGACCAGAGTCCCTTTAAGTGCTGATAACTTTAAAACGCTTTGACTTATCCAGGCCGTTCTGAGATTGTTTTTTCGTCACATATTGTACTTCATGACACTGGTAAAATGAAGTCAAAAAAATTATTTTTTTTGCACCAAAAAATACCTAATTTAACAAAAAATTTGGAAAAATTTGCAAATTTCAAAGTTTCAGTTTCTCTACTTCTGTAATACATAGTAATACCCCAAAAAATTGTGATGACTTTACATTCCCCATATGTCTACTTCTTGTTAGAATTGATTTGGGAATGATATTTTATTTTTTGGGGATGTTATAAGGCTTAGAAGTTTAGAAGCAAATCTTGAAATTTTTCAGAAATTTACAAAAACTCAATTTTTAGGGACCAGTTCAGGTCTCAAGTCACTTTGCGAGGCTTACATTATAGAAACCACCCAAAAATGACCCCATCTAAGAAACTACACCCCTCAAGGTATTCAAAACTGATTTTGCATACGTTGTTAACCCTTTAGGTGTTGCACAAGAGTTATTGGCAAATGGGGAGGAAATTTGAGAATTTCATTTTTTTGTCTAATTTTTCATTTTAACCCATTTTTTCCACTAACAAATCAAGGGTTAACAGCCAAACAAGACTGTATCTTTATTGCCCTGACTCTGCCGTTTACAGAAACACCCAATATGTGGCCGTAAACTACTGTACGGCCACACAGCGGGGCGTAGAGTGAAAGGTGCGCCGTATGGTTTTTGGAGGGCTGATTTTTATGGACTGGTTTATTTACACCATGTCCCATTTGAAGCCCCCTGATGCACCCCTAGAGGAGAAACTCCCTAAAAGTGACCCCATCTAAGAAACTACACCCCTCAAGCTATTCAAAACTGATTTTACATACATCGTTAACCCTTTAGGTGTTGCACAGGAGTTATTGGCAAATGGCGATGAAATTTGAGAATTTCATTTTTTTGCCTAATTTTCCATTTTAACCCATTTTTTCCACTAACAAAGCAAGGGTTAACAGCCAAACAAGACTGTATCTTTATTGCCCTGACTCTGCTGTTTACAGAAACACCCCATATGTGGCCGTAAACTACTGTACGGGCACACAGCGGGGCGTAGAGTGAAAGGTGCGCCGTTTGGTTTTTGGAGGGCTGATTTTGCTGGACTGTTTTTTTGGCACCATGTCCCATTTGAAGCCCCCCTGATGCACCCCTGGAGTAGAAACTCCATAAAAGTGACCCCATCTAAGAAACTACACCCCTCAAGGTATTCAAAACTGATTTTACAAACTTTGTTAACCCTTTAGGTGTTGCACAAGATTTAATGGAAAATAGAGATACAATTTCAAAATTTCACTTTTTTGGCAGATTTTCCATTTTAATATTTTTTTTCCAGTTACAAAGCAAGGGTTAACAGCCAAACAAAACTCATTGTTTATGGCCCTGATTCTGTAGTTTACAGAAACACCCCATATGTGGTCGGAAACTGCTGTACGGGCACACGGCAGGGCGCAGAAGGAAAGGAACGCCATACGGTTTTTGGAAGGCAGATTTTGCTGGACAGTTTTTTTTTACACCATGTCCCATTTGAAGCCCCCCTGATGCACCCCTAGAGTAGAAACTCCAAAAAAGTGACCCCATTTTAGAAACTACGGGATAGGGTGGCAGTTTTGTTGGTACTAGTTTAGGGTACATATGATTTTTGGTTGCTCTATATTACACTTTTTGTGCGGCAAGGTAACAAGAAATAGATTTTTTGGCACGTTTTTATTTTTTGTTATTGACAACATTCATCTGACAGGTTAGATCATGTGGTAATTTTATAGAGCAGGTTGTCACGGACGCGGCGATACCTAATATGTATACTATTTTTTTTATTTATGTAAGTTTTACACAATGATTTCATTTTTAAAACAAAAAAAATGTTTTAGTGTCTCCATAGTCTAAGAGCCATAGTTTTTTCAGTTTTTGGGCGATTATCTTAAGTAGGGTCTCATTTTTTGCGGGATGAAATGACGGTTTGATTGGCATCTATTTTGGGGTGCATATGACTTTTTGATTGCTTGCTATTACACTTTTTGTGACGTAAGATGACAAAAAATGGCTTTTTTTACACCGTTTTTATTTTAATTTGTTTACGGTGGTCATCTGAGGGGTTAGATCATGTGATATTTTTATAGAGCCGGTCGATACGGACGCGGCGATACCTAATATGTATACTTTTTTTTTTATTTATGTAAGTTTTACACAATGATTTCATTTTTGAAACAAAAAAAATCATGTTTTAGTGTTTCCATAGTCTAAGAGCCATAGTTTTTTCAGTTTTTGGGCGATTATCTTGGGTAGGGTATGATTTTTGCGGGATGAGATGACGGTTTGATTGGTACTATTTTGGCGTACATGCGACTTTTTTGATCACTTTTATTACCTTTTTTGGGAAGTAAGGTGGGCAAAATTTCAATTTCATCCTAGTTTTTTATTTTTTATTTTTATGGCGTTCACCGTTCGGGTAAAGTAACATAACCGTTTTATAGATCAGGTCGTTACGGACGCGGCGATACCAAACATGTGTAGGGAATTTTATTTTTTTCATTTTTAATCAGTGATAAATGTGTTTTTTGATTTTTACTTTTTTTTCACTTTTTTTAACTTTTTTTTTGACCCAGACCCACTTGGTTCTTGAAGATCCAGTGGGTCTGATGTCTGTATAATACAGTACAGTACAATATATATTGTTCTGTACTGTATTTTACTTACACTGAACAGATCTATGCTTTTAGCACAGATCTGTTCAGCACCATGGACAGCAGGATGCCTGAGAGGCGTCCTGTTGCCATGGGAACCTTCCCCGTCTGCTCAGAACTGCGCAGACGGGGAAGGGTAAGCACAGGGCTGAGGGGGGCTCTCTGGGGGCTCTCTCCCTCTCCCATCGGGGGGCTGCAAAGGCACAGCAGCCCCCCGATGGGAGAGGGAGGGAGCTCCCTGCGCTGTTAACCTTTTCCATACAGCGGTCCGTACGGACCGCTGTATGGAAAGGGTTAACGGCTGACATCGCATCGCAGATGTCAGCCGTTTATACCAGGGTGCCAGCAATGTGCTGGCACCCTGGTATACCCACTAGAAACCAACGATTATACAAGGGGAGGCGGGCGGGGGATCGCGATCCCGCCTGCCGCACCGCCCGCCTCCCGCACCGCCCGCACTGCCCGCAACCCTCCCCCTGCACCTCCCACCGGGCTAAAATCACTCGGGGGGTGCAGGGGGAGGGATACAGATCTATTTTAGGAATACTAACGTTTCTGATCCCCGCGGTCAGGGACCGCAGGGATCAGAAACTGCAGAAATCGCAGCAAACCGCAGGTCTGAATTGACCTGCGGTTTGCCGCGATCGCCGACATGGGGGGGGTCACGGGACCCCCCCGCGCATTTAGCCTAGGTGCCTGCTCGATGATTTGAGCAGGCACCGGGTTCCGATCACTGCCGGCCGGGCGGCAGTGATCGGAACAACACATGACGTACCGGTACGTCATGTGTCCTTAAGTACCAGGGCATCATGACGTACCGGTACGTCATGTGTCCTTAAGAGGTTAAAGGACCTGCTGAGATCATTTCAGTAATCGTCTTGTTAACTCAGGTGAGAATGTTGACGAGCACAAGGCTGGAGATCATTATGTCAGGCTGATTGGGTTAAAATGACAGACTTGACATGTTAAAAGGAGAGTGAAATCATTATGCTTCCATTGTTAACCATGGTGACCTACAAAGAAACGCGTGCAGCCATCATTGCGTTGCATAAAAATGGCTTCACAGGCAAGGATATTGTGGCTACTAAGATTGCACCTCAATCAACAATTTATAGGATCATCAAGAACTTCAAGGAAAGAGGTTCAATTCTTGTTAAGAAGGCTTCAGGGCGTCCAAGAAAGTCCAGCAAGCGCCAGGATCGTCTCCTAAAGAGGATTCAGCTGCGGGATCGGAGTGCCACCAGTGCAGAGCTTGCTCAGGGATGGCAGCAGGCAGGTGTGAGCGCATATGCACGCACAGTGAGGCGAAGACTTTTGGAAGATGGCCTGGTGTCAAGAAGGCCAGCAAAGAAGACACTTTTCTCCAAAAAAAACTTCAGGGACAGATTGATCTTCTGCAGAAAGTTTGGTGAATGGACTGCTGAGGACTGGGGCAAAGTCATATTCTCCAATGAAGCCTCTTTCCGATTGTTTGGGGCATCTGGAAAAAGGCTTGTCCGGAGAAGAAAAGGTGAGCGCTACCATCAGTCCTGTGTCATGCCAACAGTAAAGCATCCTGAGACCATTCATGTGTGGGGTTGCTTCTCATCCAAGGGAGTGGGCTCACTCACAATTTTGCCCAAAAACACAGCCATGAATAAAGAATGGCACCAAAAGACCCTCCAAAAGCAACTTCTTCCAACAATCCAACAACAGTTTGGTGAAGAACAATGCATTTTCCAGCACGATGGAGCACCGTGCCATAAGGCAAAAGTGATAACTAAGTGGCTCGGGGACCAAAACGTTGACATTTTGGGTCCATGGCCTGGAAACTCCCCAGATCTTAATCCCTTTGAGAACTTGTGGTCAATCCTCAAGAGGCGGGTGGACAAGCAAAAACCCACTAATTCTGACAAACTCCAAGAAGTGATTATGAAAGAATGGGTTGCTATCAGTCAGGAATTGGCCCAGAAGTTGATTGAGAGCATGCCCAGTCGAATTGCAGAGGTCCTGAAAAAGAAGGGCCAACACTGCCAATACTGACTCTTTGCATAAATGTCATGTAATTGTCGATAAAAGCCTTTGAAACGTATGAAGTGCGTGTAATTATATTTCACTACATCACAGAAACAACTGAAACAAAGATCTAAAAGCAGTTTAGCAACAAACTTTGTGAAAACTAATAATTTTGTCATTCTCAAAACTTTTGGCCACGACTGTAGTTATATTTTATACATAGAGGGCAGTAGTATAATAGTTATTTTCTTTACACAGAGCACAGTATTATAGTGCATTCATAATTACATTGTAATATGATGCTTTTTAAATAACGTGTAAGAATCCAAAATACTAGGCGAATCTCTACTGTAAACAAGTGCAGGTTCAGATTCTTGATTATTGAGATGTTTCTATAGTTAATAGTAGTGGATTATATCAGTTTATTGTATATTATAGGATGTAAAACATGATGCAATTATCTATCGCTTGATCTTGTGGGTAGATTGCGCCATGATGTTGCTCATGGCACATTTTAACCACCTCAGTTTTTTTTCTTCTTCTTCTTCTTCCACTTGGTTACTTTCCCTTGTCTGTTCCTCTGTATCTACAACTCGGTTATCACTTCATCTTGATTGCGTTCTCTCACTCTCTGTTTTTTATTTCCGAGTCTTCCTCCTGAGGGCGGTGACTTGTAAGTTCCTCTTTATTAAAGACTGTGCTGTCAACTTTCTGTAACATTCACACAGAAAGAGAGAGAAAGAAGCTGAGCTGGATCCGCACAGACAAGACGCCCGGGGAGGGGAGGCCATGAGTTCGCCTCCTGCCTCTGCCCCTAGAGGTAAGCATCATGAGGGACACGACAGACAAAGGTGAATCATATACAGTATGTAATAAATGTGGAGGTCTCGTATTTAGAAGTATAATAACTTTATGCACTGATAAGTACAAAGTTAGTAGGAAAAAGAAACAAAAACAATAAATATTGGAATATAGCAATATGACAAATATAAGTAACAACTGTATCAAATATTTAAAATACTATAATGACATTATTTTTTTTTATTTTTTTTTATTTGACATTGTAAATATGTAATCCTGGTCCTTAACTGGGCATCTGCTTAAACCTACTACAAAGAGCATACAGTCTGTACAACAACAGAACAAGTAAAGAATGATGGGAAACGGCATGAGTGGTACATCTTATTACATGGCTGTAGCATACAATATTATATAACAGATACAATAGGAATAAATTCTATTCCACAAGCTCAATATAATATTGCATGAAAAATGCTAAAATATTTAAACTGTTTAAAACAATAGTTCATGCAATACAATATATTGTAACATAAAAGTTAAAACGCAAAATAATATATCCATACATATATAATACATACAGCAATGTCTATGAATAAATAATATAGTTTTAGTCTGTGACAGTATGATGTACAGAGCTATGATTACATACAGTAGGGGAGCCATACTTATTCTTGTAGGATATTACGGTATACTTCAGAATTATTGTATTTGCACTTAGTATTTGATCAACATTCTGTATGTATTCAGTAATCACTTATTTTGAACTGTCATATTGATATATAGAGGATATTGATGGAATAAATGATAAGGTAGATAGATTGAAAGATAGATAGAATAATCGATAGATGTAAGGATGGATAGATAGATAGATAGATAGATAGATAGATAGATAGATAGATAGATAGATAGATAGATATGAGATAGGAGATATTAGATAGATAGATAGATAGATAGATAGATAATAGATAGGAGATAGGTATAAGATAGATATTAGATAGGTATAAGATAGATAAATACTACACCAAAAATAGAATCCCTTTGTAGTAATGGCAACACTACAAACTATGTAGGTAAAAAACAAGTGGACTCTTTAGATGACCCCACTGTCTCCTATAGACTATGGGGGAGATTTATCAAACTGGTGTAAAGTAGAACTGTCTTAGTTGCCCACAGCAACCAATCAGATTCCACCTTTCATTTTGGACAGCTCTTTTGGAAAGGTGAAATCTGATTGGTTGCTGTGGGCAACTAAGACAGTTCTACTTTACACCAGTTTGATAAATCTCCCCCATAGTCTATAGGAGACAGTGGGGTCATCTAAAGAGTCCACTTGTTTTTTACCTACATAGTTTGTAGTGTTGCCATTACTACAAAGGGATTCTATTTTTGGTGTAGTATTTATCTATCTTATACCTATCTAATATCTATCTTATACCTATCTCCTTATACCTATCCCTATATGTTTCACTCAATCTCCATGGGGCTTTTTACACTAGGACTTATGTTTTTATACAGATATTTGTAGTTTCACATAACGATTGTGATTATGAATTGTATCATGTGCTCAGCACTTTATAGTCATAATGCAACGTAATTACATGATGAAAGTGTGAATTAATTAAGGGTTTTCCAAGTTTAAAAAGTAGATAAAGGCAGAGCATGTGATAAAATAACAAAAGTAACTATTGTACGTGAGTGAATAAAAAGTTAAACTTTTTTTTAACCTACATAGTGATAGATATATTAAATAAATAGACAGACAGAGATAGATAGATAATAGATAGATAGATAGATAGATAGATAGATAGATAGATAGATAGATATATAGATAGATAATAGATAGATAATAGATAGATAGATAGATAGATAGATAGATAATAGATAATAGATAGATAGATAGATAGATAGATAGATAATAGATAGATAATAGATAGATAGATAGATAGATAGATAGATAGATAGATAGATAGATAATAGATAGATAGATAGATAATAGATAGGAGATAGATAATAGATAGATAGATAATAGATAGATAATAGATAGATAGATAGATAGATAGATAGATAATAGATAATAGATAGATAATAGATAGATAGATAGATAGATAGATAGATAGATAGATAGATAGATAGATAGATAATAAATAGATAATAGATAGATAGATAGATAGATAGATAGATAGATAGATAGATAAGAGATAGATAGATAGATAATAGATAGATAGATAGATAATAGATAGATAGATAGATAGATAGATAGATAGATAGGAGATAGATAATAGATAGATAGATAGATAATAGATAGATAATAGATAGATAGATAGATAGATAGATAATAGATAGATAGATAGATAGATAGATAGATAGATAATAGATAGATAGATAGATAGATAATAGATAGATAGATAGATAGATAGATAGATAGATAATAGATAGATAATAGATAGATAGATAGATAGATAGATAATAGATAGATAGATAGATAGATAGATAGATAGATAGATAGATAATAGATAGATAGATAGATAGATAATAGATAGATAGATAGATAGATAGATAGATAGATAGATAGATAGATAGATAGATAATAGAAAGATGAGATTCAAGATAGGTTGATAGACTGTTGTAAGATGAAAGGAAGGAAGGTATGGGATAGATATTAGATAGACAGATATGGCGAGCATCACTAGCTTCTCCGGGGTCCGGTAGAATTTTCCGCTGCACACAACAGTTTTCGTCCGGCCAAATTCTGGCGTATTTGCCATGTAGCAGTTGGCTCTCCGCCGGATCCCATTATAGTCAATTGTGCCGGCAGTCACTGCGGTAACATCTGGCTATGCCGGATCCAGAGAGCTGTGAGAGGCTGTTCTCTGCTGGAGACCAGTAACGTAGATGTGATAGAGGCCGAATTGATAGATAACATGGATATCAGTGAATAAGTAATACGTGACCACATGTGTACGTGGGGCAGTCACTCAGTCGCTGCACATGGTCTGATGTGGATTTCCCAAACACTGAGTCACTGCTGGGGATTCCTCTCTCAGCTTCAGAGACATCTGCGGCCGCCCACATATATGTCCTCCGTCACCAGGGAGTCACACAACGAGCAGTAACATGGAGAAACCAAAACCCAGACATGGTCCGCAGCCGGGCGTCACAGTGCCCCGCGCGCTCTGCTTCCTGCCTCCTCTCATCTGTCAGTGTATTATTTTTTTCTTATTTTTTATTATTGCTCCAAAGCATCAATAAGAAATCTCCTGCTCTTCTGTGTATGCAGCTCTTATACAGACCTACGTGGCCCCATAGGAAGCTGAGAAAGTGTACACCCCAATACGTCTTGACTGGCAAAGGCCTCAAACCCTCAGTTCTACTATGAGCGTCACGTGCTTTCCTTTGCTGGTTCTCTCGCTCCTCAGTACGATCCGTTCGCGGTGTCATCGCTGTCTTCTGGGGTCAGTCCTGTCTGCGCTTTGTCACTGACTCATCGCCTCAGCAGCAATCATTATAATAATAACCTGCAGTGGGGCGGCCGTGGGGCGGCGGACTTTACGTCTCGTAAAAATGGGAAATCTACCGATCACTCATGTAAATTACATTTCTGCTCATGTGATTTACGTTAAGCAGAGGAGGGGGGGGTGATAACTTTTGTGACACACGAAGGACATTTTTCAATTTTTTTCATGCATTAGGATTTTGGATTTATGTTGTATTGGGGAATCCCCAGTGGTGGGTGCGAACGACGATTACTACCATCATTAGTCGGTTTTCACTTTTGAGTCTACCTATGACTGTAGAGAATCGGGCCGAGCGAGGAGGTCACCAGGGATCAGCAAGTTTTATCATGATTGCAATATTAATTCAGTTTTCAGAATCATTGTGTACTATGTTCTATAAATCCAATTATTATTACTAGAATTATGTATTATTTTTATTATTAGTATTAATCATAGTATTATTGTTGTATTATTATTATTATTATTATTATTATTATATTTTAGTGTTATGCTGTATTTTATCTGCTTTAACCCATAGAGGACCCCAGCCGTAAATGTACGGCGCTGGGATCCGTGACTTAAGGACCAGCGCCGTACAGCTACGGCCCGCTGATTGGGCAAGTGCTGGAGCTGCACTCGGCTGATCAGCGGCCCGGACCCCTGCAGGCGTATTAACCCCTTGTACGCCGAGGTAAAAGCTGACTGCAGCATGCATAGGGTTTGTGTAGGGTACGGGGTCCCTCCAGGTCCCCGCACTGCAGTGACGGGGACCCAATGGCTGAGAAGGCAGCCTGATGCCTTCCATAGGCATCGGGGCTTGCTTTCTAGGGAAGCCAGTGAGATCCAGCCCCTTAGGCTTAAGCTGACATGCGATGCATTACAATATACACTAACCTAAAGAATTATTAGGAACACCTGTTCTATTTCTCATTAATGCAATTATCTAGTCAACCAATCACATGGCAGTTGCTTCAATGCATTTAGGGGGGTGCTCCTGGTCAAGACAATCTCCTGAACTCCAAACTGAATGTCAGAATGGGAAAGAAAGGTGATTTAAGCAATTTTGAGCGTGGCATGGTTGTTGGTGCCAGACGGGCCGGTCTGAGTATTTCACAATCTGCTCAGTTACTGGGATTTTCACGCACAACCATTTCTAGGGTTTACAAAGAATGGTGTGAAAAGGGAAAAACATCCAGTATGCGGCAGTCCTGTGGGCGAAAATGCCTTGTGGATGCTAGAGGTCAGAGGAGAATGGGCCGACTGATTCAAGCTGATAGAAGAGCAACGTTGACTGAAATAACCACTCGTTACAACCGAGGTATGCAGCAAAGCATTTGTGAAGCCACAACACGCACAACCTTGAGGCGGATGGGCTACAACAGCAGAAGACCCCACCGGGTACCACTCATCTCCACTACAAATAGGAAAAAGAGGCTCCAATTTGCACGAGCTCACCAAAATTGGACTGTTGAAGACTGGAAAAATGTTGCCTGGTCTGATGAGTCTCGATTTCTGTTGAGACATTCAAATGGTAGAGTCCGAATTTGGCGTAAACAGAATGAGAACATGTATCCATCCTCTGATGGCTACTTCCAGCAGGATAATGCACCATGTCACAAAGCTCGAATCATTTCAAATTGGTTTCTTGAACATGACAATGAGTTCGCTGTACTAAAATGGCCCCCACAGTCACCAGATCTCAACCCAATAGAGCATCTTTGAGATGTGGTGGAACGGGAGCTTCGTGCCCTGGATGTGCATCCCTCAAATCTCCATCAACTGCAAGATGCTATCCTATCAATATGGGCCAACTTTTCTAAAGAATGCTATCAGCTCCTTGTTGAATCAATGCCACGTAGAATTAGGGCAGTTCTGAAGGCAAAAGGGGGTCCAACACCGTATTAGTATGGTGTTCCTAATAATTCTTTAGGTGAGTGTACATGTAGATGTATTGTAATGCATTGCAGAGAAGATCAGACCCCGAGAAGTTGAAGTCCCAGAGTGGGACAAAAAAAAAAAGTTTAAAAAAAGTGTTTTTCATCATATTTTAAAAAAAAGTTAAGTAAAAAAAAAGGCCCCTTTTCCCATAATAAAAAACACATAAAATTGTAAAAAAAAAAAAAGAAAAACAGACATATTGGGTATTGCCACATCCATAACAACCTGCTCTATAAAAAATATTACATGATCCACCCCATTACCCGAATGCCATAAAAAAAACTGAACTAATACACACATTTTTCACAAAAAGTGTAATACCAAGTGATCAAATAGTCATATGTACCCGAAAATAGTACCAATCAAACCGTCAACTCATCCCACAAAAATTTAGCCTCTACATAAGACAATCGGCCCCCAAAAAATAAAAATGACTTTCAGAATACAGAGACATTAAAACATGATTTTTCATTTTTCAAAAATGCTTTTATTGCGTAAAACTAAAATAAAGAAAGAAAAATAGGCATATTAGGTATTGCTGCATTTGTAACGACCTACTCTATTAAAATATCACATGATCTACCATTTAAGGTGAATTGTGTAAAAATGAAATAAAATTAAGCCTATGTCAAAGCAAAAAAAAATGTTGTCACCTTACACCAAAAAGTGTAATATTAAATGATCAAAAAAGCTATTTACCCAAAAATGATACCAATAATAATGTCAACTCTTCCCGCACAAAACGAGCCCCTACACAAGTCAATTGGCAGAAAAATTTTAAAAAAAATATGGCTTTCAGAAAATGGAGACATAAAAACATGATTTTCTTCTCAAAAATGCTTTTTTATGTAAAATGGAAACAAAAACAAAGTAGTCATATTTGGTATTTTGCGTCCATATCAAACTGCTCTATAAAAATAGCACATGATCTAACCTGTCAGATGAACATTCTAAAAAACAAAAAATAAAAACGGTGCCAGGACAGCTATTTTTTGTTACCTTAATTGCAAAAATTATAATACAGAGCAATCAAAAATCATATGTACCCTAATTATCCTGTAGTTTCCAAAATGGGGTCACTTTTTTGGAGTTTCTACTGTAGGGGTCTTCAAATGTAGCATGGCAACTTAAAATTATCCCAGTGAAATCTGCCCTCCAAAAACCATATAATGCTCTTTCCCTTCTGTGCCCTGCCGTGTACCCATACAGCAGTTTACGACCACATGTGGGGTGTTTCTGTAAACTGCAGAATCAGGGTTATAAATATTTAGTTTTGTTTGGCTGTTAACCCTTGCTGTGTTACATGAAAAAATGGGTTAAAGTAGAAAATCTGCCAATAAAGTGAAATTCAGAAATTTAAGTGAAATCCTTTAATTCTTGTGAAACACCTAAAGGGTTAAAATAGTTTGTAAAATCTGTTTTGAATACCTTGAGGGGAATAGTTTCTAAAATGGGGTCATTTATGGGTGGTTTCTACTAATCCCAACAGTGACTTCATAACTGAACTGGTCCTTAAAAAAGTGGGTTTGGGAAATTTTCTTAAAAATTTTAAGATTTGCTTCTAAAATTCTAAGCCTTCTAACATCCCAAGACAATAAAATGGTGTTTACAAAATGATCCAGAAATAAAGTAGACATATGGGGAATGTAAAGTATTAACTATTTTATGAGGTATCACTGTTTTAAAAGCAGAGAAATTGTAATTTGGAAAGTTGTGAATTTTTTTTAATTTTTTGGTAAATTTGGGATTTATTTCTAAATAAAAATTTAATATATTGACTCAGATTTACCACTATCATGAAGTACAATGTGTCATGAGAAAACAATCTTAGAATGGCTTGGTTAAGTGAAAACGTTCCAAAGATATTACCACATAAAGTGACACAAAAAAAATTGCCTGGTCCTTAAAAGGGTCGTCTCACTTCAGTAAGTGGAATTTATCATGTAGAGAAAGATAATACAAGGCACTTACTAATGTATTGGGATTGTCCATATTGCCTTCTTTACTAACTGGATTCATTTTTCCATCACATTATACACTGCTCATTTCCATGGTTACAGACCACCAATCCATCAGCGGTGGTCGTGCTTGCACAATATAGGAAAAAGCATCAGCCTCTCTGGTGGCAGGGACCGTGGGAGCGCACATAGCCTGATGCTTTTTCCTATATTGTGCAAGCACGATCACCGATGCTGGATTGCAGGGTGGTCTGTAACCATGGAAATGAGCAGTGTATAATGTGATGGGAAAATGAATCCAGCCAGCAAAGGAGGCAATATGGACAATCACAATACATTAGTAAGTGCCTTGTATTAACTTTTTCTACTTTTTCTACATGATAAATGCCACTTACTGAAGTGAGACGACCCCTTTAGGCAGGGTCCTGAAAGGGTTAAAACAAAACAAAAAAAATTCCATGTATTTTTTTACTTACTTTTTTTTTTACTTGCGAGGACTAGTGTTGGGCACGAATATTCGAATAGCGAATATTAATCGCGAATATCGGCACTTTGAGAATTTCCGAATATTTCCGACATCACAGTAACTATTGCGCATGCGCCGGCTAACGACGCGAAAATCGGCGTCGTTAGCCGGCGCATGCGCAATAGTTACTGTGATGCCGTACAAGGAATGGGCATCGCAGTGCGCATGCGCCGTCCAAAGGAATGAGTGCGCCGGCGCGGGATATCGGCAGCATAACAAGTTAGTACAAAGGCGGTCAGAGGGAAAGGATGGGCGGGCAGAGGGTAGGAAGGGGCGGGGGGATGCAATGAGAAGGCTGAGCAAGCAGGGCACCTAAGAGAGTAACGCCGCCCTGGGCACTTGCGAGCCCTCATTTGCATATCTTATAAAGATCGTTTTTGAGGGTTCTATAAGTCCAGGATTGATGCCAGAGGTAACGTTTTTATTAACTGTAAGCATGCTGGGGAGCTGTGGGAAGGGTTAAAAAAGTGAAATGCTGGTGACAGACTCCCTTTAATTCTAGGTGGCATTGATTCAACAAGGTGCTGATAGCATTCTTTAGAAATGTTGGCCCATATTGATAGGATAGCATCTTGCAGTTGATGGAGATTTGAGGGATGCACATCCAGGGCACGAAGCTCCCGTTCCACCACATCCCAAAGATGCTCTATTGGGTTGAGATCTGGTGACTGTGGGGGCCATTTTAGTACAGTGAACTCATTGTCATGTTCAAGAAACCAATTTGAAATGATTCGAGCTTTGTGACATGGTGCATTATCCTGCTGGAAGTAGCCATCAGAGGATGGATACATGTTCTCATTCTGTTTACGCCAAATTCGGACTCTACCATTTGAATGTCTCAACAGAAATCGAGACTCATCAGACCAGGCAACATTTTTCCAGTCTTCAACAGTCCAATTTTGGTGAGCTCGTGCAAATTGTAGCCTCTTTTTCCTATTTGTAGTGGAGATGAGTGGTACCCGGTGGGGTCTTCTGCTGTTGTAGCCCATCCGCCTCAAGGTTGTGCGTGTTGTGGCTTCACAAATGCTTTGCTGCATACCTCGGTTGTAACGAGTGGTTATTTCAGTCAACGTTGCTCTTCTATCAGCTTGAATCAGTCGGCCCATTCTCCTCTGACCTCTAGCATCCACAAGGCATTTTCGCCCACAGGACGGCCGCATACTGGATGTTTTTCCCTTTTCACACCATTCTTTGTAAACCCTAGAAATGGTTGTGTGTGAAAATCCCAGTAACTGAGCAGATTGTGAAATACTCAGACCGGCCCGTCTGGCACCAACAACCATGCCACGCTCAAAATTGCTTAAATCACCTTTCTTTCCCATTCTGACATTCAGTTTGGAGTTCAGGAGATTGTCTTGACCAAGACCACACCCCTAAATGCATTGAAGCAACTGCCATGTGATTGGTTGACTAGATAATTGCATTAATGAGAAATAGAACAGGTGTTCCTAATAATTCTTTAGGTGAGTGTATACAGATAGTCAGTGTAGGTTATATCCTGATATAGTGTAGCTGTAGGTTCCAGTGCAGGTTGTTAGGTAGTGTGATAGGTTCTGCTGTCCATACATACATACATACATACATACATAGGGCTGTGATGTCACAAGTTCACAACCATACTTAGTGCACCAATCACTAATAAGTAGTCAGACCTGTTAAAATGTGAAGTTGCACGTATTGCGCCAAAATATTTGCATCATTAGGGCCGATTCGCGCAATTGCGGATATATTGGAGCACTCTATCTGCATATAAAGCCATTGTAATGTTCTGCCGTGCCAACCATTTTCTCCAGTCTCAGGAAACTTCTAGCAGCTTGAAAAATGTAGCTATAGTGACACACGCCTTTATTTCGCGCGCATTACGTGAATATTACATTGCCGATTTTTCGTGATCAAGAAAATAATCTCGAATTCGCAAATATATGATGAATATTCTACCAAATATTTGCGAAATATCCCTAAAATTAAAATATTGCCCCTGTCGCTCATCACTAACGAGGACATGAATACTTCTGAAATGTTAAATAAAAGAATGCTAGCAATTATCTCCCAATGACATACACAGTCACGTTACATAGTTTTGACCACTTCCTACTTTAACGTCGGCAGCTCATAGCTCATGAAAGTAGTCATTTGTGGTGAGCTGGCTCAGTGGGTATATGAGGGTTGTGAGCTGACTCGGTGGATATATAAGGTGTGCTGAGCTGGTTTGGTGGGTATATAAGGTGTGTGATAGGCTGTCTGCACACATATCCCTCGCTGCTGTCATGGGTAAAAGGGACAATTTATCAGTGTTGCATAAAGGGATGATAGTTTTCGGGCCACGGGTGGTGCAGTTTGTGAACTGTTCTTGTGCTGCTGTGGTGAAAGTGTATAGTAAGTGGACAAATGGCACCATTGTGGAAACTTCAGAGTACCACGTGCCACTGATGTGAGAGGTGAATGCCATCTACGAAATTGCATGAGGTCAGACTGACACACTACAGTGGAGCAGCTCACCTCCAAAATGTACCAGAAGGCTACGAGACGTTCCTCTAAAACGACAGTTCAGTGAACCCTACTGTGTATGGGGCTCCAAAGCAGACGGACGCTTACTGCTCATCTGCTAACAAAGCTGCAGAAAAGGCTTCAATTTTCATGTCACTATCAGAATTGAACCTCTGCCGATTGGCAAAGGGTCGGCTTCTCCGATCAGTCACATTCTCTGCATCATAGAACATATGGACGTTGGTGTGTCAGGCCAGAAACATCAAAGAACAGACACCCTGCAGCCATTGCTGGAAGAACACAAGCTGGTGGTGGCAGCGTTATGGTCTGGGGAAGAGAAGGCACCCTCAACCAATTTGGGTATGAATCCATCCTTGCAGATCACGTACACCCTTACATGCTGATTGTCTTCCCTGGGACAGATCGGATCTACCAGCAAAGCAATGCGATATTTCACACGGCTAGAAATGTCCGACATTAATTGGAAGAGCATGACCAAGACTTCCCCAGACCCAATTGAGCATCTGTGGGACCACTTAATTTACCATGTTCACTGTATGGATCTTCGCCCACACACCTGTGACAATCTACCAGGACCTTATGGAGTTACTCCCAGCCCATCTAGATACTGTCCGTTCTGCACACGGCGTATACTCAGGATATTAGCTGGTGCTCAGAATAATGTGGCTCAATTGTGTACTGTATATTGGTCCGATATAAATAGAAGTCAGTATTATTATTATTTGCCACATAATGCATGGAACGGCACTAGGGTAATAAACCCTAATATTAGGCATTGCCCCTCCAAAAGACAACCACAAACATGCAGACATACGAACCTCACTCATGTAATGAAACTTATCCATGTGTTGTGATACAACACGGATAGTCTTAAATAAGAGTGTGAATAAGTCCTTAGATACGCACTCACCCTCTGTTGGTGTCCTTCAAGGCACCACCCCAGGACCCCTACACTTCTCCATCTATCCCTTTGTACTATGATAGGTCATAGACTTGTAGTGCCTATTCTAGGCTGATGACGTTCAAATTTATCTCTCTGCTGCCTCAGGGCTATGAAAGATAAAGAGTAGTGTTGGTCGAGCACCAGAGTGCTCGGGTGCTCGAGTAGAACACATTGGGATTCTCGGGTGCTCTACAGAGCACCGGAGCACAAAGGAAGTCAATGGGAGAACCCAAGCGTTAAACCAGGCGCCCCCTGCTCTGAAGAGGGAAGGGTGTCTGGTTCACAGGAAAAGGTCAGAAATTGATGGAAACACCACTGAAATGGTTAGGGAACAGCATGGGGAGGATGTCTGGAGGCATCTTGGACTCCCAGGTTGCTGCTGGGAATGATGTTGTCCGAGTAGTACGCCACTTTTACAGACTGACAATAATAACGCACAAAACCGAAGGTAAAATCGATTTTAGAGGAAAAATTGATAGGAAACATTCTTTCCTGTATATTTACTTCTATATAAAGTGCAAGTGCTGCCAAAAATTTGAAGGAAGAGGCATCCGATACAACCTGTATATCACATAAAGGAGGGCCTCATTCACATTGTGGTACAATAGTTCAGGTAGTGGGACTCCTACACTCATAAAGTCTATGCACTAAGGGAAAGGGCTGCCAAAACTTACAAGGAACCGGCACTACAATACACCCTTTATTACACATAAAGGAGGGCATCATACACCCTTGAAAAATTATGATTGATTGCCTGCTGGTGACCCTCAAAAACTATTGGAGCAAGGGCCTGTTGGTCTGACCATCTAAAACATTAGGGATGAGGGCCTGCTGCTGATCTGACCATCTAAAACATTAGGGGCGAGGATCTGCTGCTGATCTGACCATCTAAAACATTAGGGGTGAGGGCCTGCTGCTGATCTGACCATCTAAAACATTAGGGGTGAGGGCCTGCTGCTGATCTGACCATCTAAAACATTAGGGGTGAGGGCCTGCTGCTGATCTGACCATCTAAAACATTAGGGACCAGGGTCTGCTGCTGATTTGACCATCTAAAACATTAGGGGCGAGGGCCTGCTGCTGATCTGACCATCTAAAACATTAGGGGCGAGGGTCTGCTGCTGATCTGACCATCTAAAACATTAGGGGCGAGGGTCTGCTGCTGATCTGACCATCTAAAACATTAGGGGTGAGGGCCTGCTGCTGATCTGACCATCTAAAACATTAGGGACGAGGGCCTGCTGCTGATCTGACCATCTAAAACATTAGGGGCGAGGGCCTGCTGCTGATCTGACCATCTAAAACATTAGGAGCGAGGGCAGCCTAATAAGCATGTTGATATGATGGAGGAGGAGGAGGACGAGAAAAGGGAGATTGAACCATATACCCTTTTTTGTGGTGGAAGGGGTGCCGAGATTGTGTCACTATCAGAAGTTGCACTAACAATTGCACGCAATTTAGAGCAGGTTGCACTTATAATATATATTGCAGCCAGATACAACTATAGTCCTTAAAAGGACTTTTGGGTCTCTAACAAGTTTTTTCACTAAAATATTACTATTTCACTCCCTACACTATCTGTCCCTTCTTCAGCTCTCTCTGACTAACACTGAGCCAAAACACCTGTCATTGGGTGCTATATAGCACACGATGACGCGTTCTGGCCAGCCAATCACTGTAATGCCAGTAGCCAACATGGCTACGGCATTACAGTGAGTGCCAGTACCTCAGCGCACGTTTATTGGCTGTGTAGCAGCTAACAAATGTGCGAGGAGGAGACTCGAGCATCACGATGCTTGGCACATCGCAGTGTTCGGCAAAGTTCGGTAAAATTAGTGTTCGGCAAAGCATGGTCGCCCAACACTAGTAAAGAGGAAAAAAAATAATAATCCATTGAAAACTTGTTAGTTGGCAACATATCTCATGCTTTTTTGTGGCTTCACCAGTGGCTCAAAGAATATGTCAAAAGTGCATCAAAACTGCTGCATTAAAACTAAGTCCAAGATACAGTCGTTTACTTTAGGCAAATTTTTGGGCAAATTTTTTATTGTATTTTCATATTTTATTTTATATTTTTAATTATTATCAATTGATCATTAATTTACATTTGCAGAAATCTACAATGCTTTTAGAAATGTTGTAGCCTAATGCAGAAATAAAAAAGAAATCAAAATTTCCCAACATCATTCTGCGCTAATTACCCCATGATGAAGTAAAAACATTAATTTTAGATATTTTTGCTAATTTATTACAAAGGAAAAACTAAAATTTCGCATGGAGATAACTATTCAGACCCTCTGCTATGACACTTGACATTTATCTCTGGGGCCTCCTGTGGCGAAACCAACCTCGCCACTGGGTTTTGGAGAGGACTGGCTGCTGGCCTCTTGCCCCAGGATTATGGGCCATATACTAACTTTTAAACCCCTGAACCGATTCAAGTGAATTTTGGATAGGTTTGTCCCCACGTTATACTGTTTGAATTAATGTAAGTTATGTGTATGGCCAATGTAAACTCACAAAGTTGTAACAATCTATAATAATTGTAACTTGTCAGCTTGGGAGGAAAATGCTGGGTGTGTTTCTATTGTGCCATTGTCCCATTGTGTGTTTAAATGGTGATGTCTGTCCTGTTGTATCTACATGTGTATTGGCGATCTCCCTTTGTTCTGAGAGATAATTGGATTGCTCCTCAGGTTGTCTCCAGACAGAGGGGAGGAGACCATGATGCATTGTGGGGATATGTTGTCCTATGTCCCAGTCTTCATTCTGGTCCTCTGGGGGCGTGAACGATTGGTTGCTGTAGTTGCATTGTATGTGTTGTTAATTACTGATTGGTTGTATTTCAAACCCCTGTGGGCAGTACTATGTTTTTGGTTTGTGAATAAAAGAGGCTGTACGTGAAGTACAGTCAGTTCCTGTTTCACCTTCAACATAGAGCCTCGTCTCATGTGTGTGGGGATTGCTATACGTGTATACTCCCCTGGCTATAACTACTAGCTCTTTTAAGGGCTGTTCCTGATCTCTGGTTTTAGGAGAGGTCCACCCACTGGAGCCTGGAGCCTTGTCGTAGGTCCAGGGTGGGTAGGAGACGGTGAGACCTCAACCAAGCTTCGGCGGTTCGTGGGGTCTGCAGTGCGTACGGCGTCAAGTGGAGTGCTTGGAGTCCTCGGAAAGCACTAGGAGCATTCATTCAACGGAGGTACCCGGTCGGTGTACCAGGTGATCCGTTACATTGGTGGCAAGCAGTGGGATGGCGTCCTAGTGTGAGGAGAAGCAGCTCGGAGACACCGTTCGTGGAGTTACAAATTGAGGGCAACGCTAGTATCCGTACAGCGCCCCTGGGAGCAGAGGTATCCAGCGACTTGGAGCAGACAAGTATGGAAGGCTCTGAAGATGACTGGCTGGCCGAGGTGAGGCAGCGAGTGGCCCAGTATGGAGGTAATGTGTCCATGGATATATACCAGGCCATCTGGAACCAGGTCACAGCCAAGCGACATGCAAGGATGGAACAAGAATTCCGACTGGCGAAAGAGAGCGAAATTGCCCAGCGGAAGGAGTGTTACAGCAGCCGAGCAGAGGCTGCATCCGAGGAGGTTAGCAGTCTCCCCCTGAGGCGGCCAGAGGAACCCGAAGTAGGGGTCCTCATAGACTGGTCCTGTGAGGAACCACAACAGGCAGGTGGAGACGGGACCGAGGTCTCTCCACCGGGATGCTGGGCAGCTGGCCCAGACGCTCAACAGCAGCCGGAGTTGCCAGGTGTGGACGCAGGTGGTTCTTACTCGCAACTGTTGAGGGACCTCACAGACTGGTCCTGGGAGGACCCACAGATGGCAGGTGGAGATGGGACCGAGGTCTCTCTACCAGTCCTACAGGGATGCTGGACGGTTGGTCCAGATCTCCAGCCATCTCCGCAGGGATACCAGGAGGAGGAGGTAAGCGAGCCCTCCCCTTCCCAGGTACGTCCCAACCGAGTTCTGGGGGCAGGGGATGAGCCTGCGATATCCACTGATCTCTCTCCCCAACCACAGGGGGACAGCACCCCTAACTCCGATGGTGCAGATGGGACCACGGTCTCTGCACCAGACCTACCGAGATACTGGACGGCCGGTTCAGATCCCCCACCAACCCTGCAGGAATGCCAGGAGGAGGAGGTAAGCGATTCCTCCTCTCCACAGCCGATCTGCAACAAGGTCCTGGGGATAGGATTCCCTGACCACATCCCAGCGGAAGAGCTGGCATCTGGGCAGAGCGCAGTCGGCCTCTGCCCTCCCCTATCCTCTTCTCCAGAGCCGGACTTCCCACAGGCTACCCCAGCAGAAGAGCTGGCATCTGGGCAGAGCGCAGTCGGCCTCTGCCCACCAAGTACCTACAGCTCCAAGCTGGAGAACCACAAGGAAGCGAGGAGTAGCAGATGCCCACTCAACAGCTGGGGACATACAGAACAGAGCCAGGCCCCAAGATTCAACAGGTCCAGTATTGGGTTGTGGTTGGACTGCCAGACTAACTCCGGTACTGACCGTGAGGTCAGGTATCTGGTTAGTCTTCCCTGGGAGGGGGAGATGTGTGGCGAAACCAACCTCGCCACTGGGTTTTGGAGAGGACTGGCTGCTGGCCTCTTGCCCCAGGATTATGGGCCATATACTAACTTTTAAACCCCTGAACCGATTCAAGTGAATTTTGGATAGGTTTGTCCCCACGTTATACTGTTTGAATTAATGTAAGTTATGTGTATGGCCAATGTAAACTCACAAAGTTGTAACAATCTATAATAATTGTAACTTGTCAGCTTGGGAGGAAAATGCTGGGTGTGTTTCTATTGTGCCATTGTCCCATTGTGTGTTTAAATGGTGATGTCTGTCCTGTTGTATCTACATGTGTATTGGCGATCTCCCTTTGTTCTGAGAGATAATTGGATTGCTCCTCAGGTTGTCTCCAGACAGAGGGGAGGAGACCATGATGCATTGTGGGGATATGTTGTCCTATGTCCCAGTCTTCATTCTGGTCCTCTGGGGGCGTGAACGATTGGTTGCTGTAGTTGCATTGTATGTGTTGTTAATTACTGATTGGTTGTATTTCAAACCCCTGTGGGCAGTACTATGTTTTTGGTTTGTGAATAAAAGAGGCTGTACGTGAAGTACAGTCAGTTCCTGTTTCACCTTCAACATAGAGCCTCGTCTCATGTGTGTGGGGATTGCTATACGTGTATACTCCCCTGGCTATAACTACTAGCTCTTTTAAGGGCTGTTCCTGATCTCTGGTTTTAGGAGAGGTCCACCCACTGGAGCCTGGAGCCTTGTCGTAGGTCCAGGGTGGGTAGGAGACGGTGAGACCTCAACCAAGCTTCGGCGGTTCGTGGGGTCTGCAGTGCGTACGGCGTCAAGTGGAGTGCTTGGAGTCCTCGGAAAGCACTAGGAGCATTCATTCAACGGAGGTACCCGGTCGGTGTACCAGGTGATCCGTTACATTGGTGGCAAGCAGTGGGATGGCGTCCTAGTGTGAGGAGAAGCAGCTCGGAGACACCGTTCGTGGAGTTACAAATTGAGGGCAACGCTAGTATCCGTACAGCGCCCCTGGGAGCAGAGGTATCCAGCGACTTGGAGCAGACAAGTATGGAAGGCTCTGAAGATGACTGGCTGGCCGAGGTGAGGCAGCGAGTGGCCCAGTATGGAGGTAATGTGTCCATGGATATATACCAGGCCATCTGGAACCAGGTCACAGCCAAGCGACATGCAAGGATGGAACAAGAATTCCGACTGGCGAAAGAGAGCGAAATTGCCCAGCGGAAGGAGTGTTACAGCAGCCGAGCAGAGGCTGCATCCGAGGAGGTTAGCAGTCTCCCCCTGAGGCGGCCAGAGGAACCCGAAGTAGGGGTCCTCATAGACTGGTCCTGTGAGGAACCACAACAGGCAGGTGGAGACGGGACCGAGGTCTCTCCACCGGGATGCTGGGCAGCTGGCCCAGACGCTCAACAGCAGCCGGAGTTGCCAGGTGTGAACGCAGGTGGTTCTTACTCGCAACTGTTGAGGGACCTCACAGACTGGTCCTGGGAGGACCCACAGATGGCAGGTGGAGATGGGACCGAGGTCTCTCTACCAGTCCTACAGGGATGCTGGACGGTTGGTCCAGATCTCCAGCCATCTCCGCAGGGATACCAGGAGGAGGAGGTAAGCGAGCCCTCCCCTTCCCAGGTACGTCCCAACCGAGTTCTGGGGGCAGGGGATGAGCCTGCGATATCCACTGATCTCTCTCCCCAACCACAGGGGGACAGCACCCCTAACTCCGATGGTGCAGATGGGACCACGGTCTCTGCACCAGACCTACCGAGATACTGGACGGCCGGTTCAGATCCCCCACCAACCCTGCAGGAATGCCAGGAGGAGGAGGTAAGCGATTCCTCCTCTCCACAGCCGATCTGCAACAAGGTCCTGGGGATAGGATTCCCTGACCACATCCCAGCGGAAGAGCTGGCATCTGGGCAGAGCGCAGTCGGCCTCTGCCCTCCCCTATCCTCTTCTCCAGAGCCGGACTTCCCACAGGCTACCCCAGCAGAAGAGCTGGCATCTGGGCAGAGCGCAGTCGGCCTCTGCCCACCAAGTACCTACAGCTCCAAGCTGGAGAACCACAAGGAAGCGAGGAGTAGCAGATGCCCACTCAACAGCTGGGGACATACAGAACAGAGCCAGGCCCCAAGATTCAACAGGTCCAGTATTGGGTTGTGGTTGGACTGCCAGACTAACTCCGGTACTGACCGTGAGGTCAGGTATCTGGTTAGTCTTCCCTGGGAGGGGGAGATGTGTGGCGAAACCAACCTCGCCACTGGGTTTTGGAGAGGACTGGCTGCTGGCCTCTTGCCCCAGGATTATGGGCCATATACTAACTTTTAAACCCCTGAACCGATTCAAGTGAATTTTGGATAGGTTTGTCCCCACGTTATACTGTTTGAATTAATGTAAGTTATGTGTATGGCCAATGTAAACTCACAAAGTTGTAACAATCTATAATAATTGTAACTTGTCAGCTTGGGAGGAAAATGCTGGGTGTGTTTCTATTGTGCCATTGTCCCATTGTGTGTTTAAATGGTGATGTCTGTCCTGTTGTATCTACATGTGTATTGGCGATCTCCCTTTGTTCTGAGAGATAATTGGATTGCTCCTCAGGTTGTCTCCAGACAGAGGGGAGGAGACCATGATGCATTGTGGGGATATGTTGTCCTATGTCCCAGTCTTCATTCTGGTCCTCTGGGGGCGTGAACGATTGGTTGCTGTAGTTGCATTGTATGTGTTGTTAATTACTGATTGGTTGTATTTCAAACCCCTGTGGGCAGTACTATGTTTTTGGTTTGTGAATAAAAGAGGCTGTACGTGAAGTACAGTCAGTTCCTGTTTCACCTTCAACATAGAGCCTCGTCTCATGTGTGTGGGGATTGCTATACGTGTATACTCCCCTGGCTATAACTACTAGCTCTTTTAAGGGCTGTTCCTGATCTCTGGTTTTAGGAGAGGTCCACCCACTGGAGCCTGGAGCCTTGTCGTAGGTCCAGGGTGGGTAGGAGACGGTGAGACCTCAACCAAGCTTCGGCGGTTCGTGGGGTCTGCAGTGCGTACGGCGTCAAGTGGAGTGCTTGGAGTCCTCGGAAAGCACTAGGAGCATTCATTCAACGGAGGTACCCGGTCGGTGTACCAGGTGATCCGTTACACCTCCCTTTTTTCTTGATCATCTTTGAGATGTTTCTATACTTTGATTGGAGTCACCCGTGGTATATTAAGTGGATTGGACATGATTTGCAAAGACACAGCCCTGTCTATATAAGGTCTCACAGCTGACAATATCAGAGAAAAAAACAAGCCATGAGGAGGAAAGAATTGCCTGTAGAGCTCAGAGACAGGATTGTGTGGAAGCTTAGATCTGGAGAAGGGGACAAAAACATTTCTGCTACACTGAAAGTCCCCCAAGAGCACAGTGGCCTCCAAAATTGTAAATTGTAGGAAGTTTGGAACAACCAGAACTTTTCCTAGATCTGACCACCCCACCAAACTAAGTAATTGGGGAAGAAGGGCCTTGGTAAGAAAGGTGGCAAAGAACCCAATGGTCACTGTGACTGAGCTCCAAAGATCCTGTGTGCAGATCGGAGAATCATCCAGAAGGTCAACCATTACTGCAGCATCCACCAATCTGGGCTTCATGGCAGAGTGTCCAGAAAGAAGACTTTCTTCAGTAAAATACACATGAAAGCTGCCTAGATTTTGCAAAAAAAAAACAAAAACATAAAGGACTCTCAGATTGTGAGGAATAAGATTCTCTGGTCTTGCTGATGAAACAAAGATTGAACTTTTTGGCCTCAATTCTAAGCATTATATCTTTAGAAAACTAGGCCCTGCTCATCACCTGCCCCATACCATCCCTAAAGCGAAGCATCGTGGTGGCAGTGTTATGCTATGGGGGTGTTTTTCAGCGACTGGGACAGGAAGACTGGTCAAAGTTGAGGGAAAGCTGAATGGAGCAAATGGGACGAAGGTTCACCTTCCAACAAGACAATGACCCTAAGCACACCGTAGACAACCCAGGAGAGGCTTAGGGACAACTCTGAATGTCTTTAAGTGGCCCAACCAGAGCCCTGACTTGAACCCAATTGAACATCTATGGAGAGACCTGGAAATGTCTGTCCACTGACGCTCCCCATCCAACCTGACAGAGCTTGAGATGATTTGCAGAGAAGAATGGCACAAAATCCCCAAATCCAGGTGTCCAAACCTTGTGGCATCATCCCCAAGAAGATTGGAGGCTGTAATCACTGCCAAAGGGGCTTCAACTAAGTCCTGAGCAAATTTCACTTTTCAATAAATTAGTAAAGATTTCTAACATTCTGTTCTCACTTTCTCTCTATGGGGTAGTGAATGTAGAATGATGGGAGAAAACTGTTTTGTTTTTTAATTTTGGCACAAGACCGCAACATAGCAAAATGTGACAAAAAGTGAAAGCGTCTAAAGACTTTCTTGTCCTAACAAAGCATTTCGAGACTGACAACAGATAGTGCAGCACTCTCTTTTTTTACAGTCCCGTGGAGTTTGAATGGAAGAGCATTAAACATGCTCAACAGCCACTCCATTAAATGGGGAACACTGGTCCCCCGTTCTGGTGGTCCTAAAGTATTTCCCAAAATACATGGGAAACAAAGTCACACAATTAAGCATTATGGGACTAAAAGTGAAGGGAAAGGGAAAGAGAATTGTAACAATTATGCTACATTTGACTTTTTCTTTATTATTCACTGTATTCTTTTTTTGTATTATGTGTATATATATAATTTTATATTACTACTTACTATTACTACTACTTGTATTATTGCTTTTTTGTATTATTATTTTTGCATTTTCTTTCTTTATTATATTTACAGTATTCTGCTTGACCTCAAGTTGGTAGATACAAATGTTTTTTTGTTTTATTCTACAATTTCCAAGGTGAATTTTCAATGTATCCACTAACAGAACTGTATTCTATCAAAAAGGATAGAAATACTGAGGGCGACGCTGCCATGTGTTATTTGGCTTTGTTCATTGCTCACTATGTCCCCCTGCTGGTTGTTTTACAGATTGCAGTCCGTACTGTTCCCCTCCACAAACCGTGAAACAGCTTCTTGAGCAGAAACGACAACACAGCTCCAGTCAGGTAAATAGTGGAAAGGGTTAATATATATTGTAAAAAAAAAAAAAAAATCATGTTTATGATCAATTATAAGGCTGTTTTTTCGTAGATTTGCTGAATTCCTATACATGTACAGTTGGGAGGGGTTGCTGTTTAACTAGGCTACATTAAAGCACAGCAGAATTGTTGTACATAGATAGGAGATAGATAGATAGATAGATAGATAGATAGATAGATAGATAGGAGATAATTGATAGACAGATAGTAGACTGTCGGTAATCACAATAGGGAAAAAAGGGGGGGGGGAAGGGGTAAGCCCCCTTAACACTTCTGGCCCCCTCCATGTTAAACCAGCCATAAACGACACTGACAACAAATCTCTCTTTATTATCTTTATTGTCATTGTTGGATGGTAGTCGGCCACAGCTATTTATTAACGGCATAAACCTAAACCAAAACCATGCGATCTGCCGGCCTCTGGCCTCCCAGCGGGCAGTTATGCCAATTTTTTTACTCCAACATTTTACTCTTCTTTACTTGCCGCCAGCTGTGACTTATAAAATCTTCCCCGAAGTTCGGGCCATAAATGCTTGACACTCAAACACCTTCTGAATCATAAAAACCTATGAACCGAGAAACAATCTTCGTACGTAACCACATGAGGGAGGGAGGGACACAGAGCTTCTGCCAAGAGGAAGATGAGAGGTGGTACAGAGTATTTTATATGCCCAGCACACTGCCCGCCCCTTCCTGAACGGCCGGATTTCATCATTAACCCCACAGCCACTGAATTAAACCTGACCAGCCACACTAGGGGTCCATAACTACACCAAACAGGATATGGAACACAAGGAGGGGGGGACCCCCAGTCCCTATCCTTCCCTACATGGTCGGGTGCTTACCATTCACCCCCTTGACTTTTTTTGTATTTTGATGCCTCACAACCTGGAATTAACATGGAATGTTTGAGGATTTGCATCATTTAATTTACAGAACATGCTCACAACTTTGAAGATGTTTTTTTATTTTTATTTTTTATTATGAAGCAAACAACAAATTGGACAAAATAACCGAAAGAGTCAATGTGCATAACTATTCACCCCCCTAAAGTCAATACTTTGTAGAGCCACCTTTTGCGGCAATCACAGCTCCAAGTCGCTTTGGATAAGTCTCTATGAGCTTGCCACATCTTACCACTGGGATTTTTGCCCATTCCTCCTTACAAAACTGCTCCAGCTCCTTCAAGTTGGATGGTTTGCGCCTGTAAACAGCAATCTTTAAGTCTGACCACAGATTTTCTTTTAGATTGAGATCTGGGCTGTGACTCGGCCATTCCAACACATTTACATGTTTCCCCTAAACCACTCAAGTGTTGCTTTAGCCGTGTGTTTGGGGTCATTGTCCTGTTGGAAGGTGAACCTCCGTCCTAGCCTCAGATCACGCACAGAGTGGGACAGGTTTTGCTCCAGAAGATCCCTGTATTTAGCACCATCCATCTTTCCCTCAACTCTGACCAGTTTCCCAGTCCCGGATGCTGAAAAACATCCCCCCAGCATGATGCTGCCACCACCATGTCTCACTGTGGGGATGGTGTTCTTTGGGTGATGTGATGTGTTGGGTTTGCGCCAGACATAGCGTTTTCTTTAATGGCCGAAAAGTTCAGTTTAGTCTCCTCAGACCAGAGCACCTTCCTCCACACATTTTGGGAGTCTCCCACATGCCTTTTCCCAAACTCACAACGTGCCTTTTTGTTTTTAGCTGAAAGTACCGGCTTTCGTTTGGCCACTCTGCCATAAAGCCCAACTCTATGGAGTGTACGGCTTATTGTCGTCCTATGTACAGATACTCCAGTCTCTGCTGTGGAACTCTGCAGCTCCTCCAGGGTTACCTTAGGTCTCTGTTCTGCCTCTCCGATTAATGCCCTCCTTGCCCGGTCCTTGAGTTTTGGTGGACGGACGTCTCTTGGCAGGTTTGCTGTTGTGCCATGTTCTTTCCATTTGGTTATGATAGATTTGATGGTGCTCCTGGGGATCATCAAAGATTTGGATATTTTTTTATAACCTAACCCTGACTTGTACTTCTCAACAACATTGTCCCTTACTTGTTTGGAGAGTTCCTTGGTCTTCATGGCAGTGTTCGGTTAGTGATACCTCTTGCTTAGGTGCTGCAGCCTCTGGAGCCTTTCCAAAAAGGTGTGTATATGTAATGACAGATCATGTGACACTTAGATTGCACACAGAAGACATAATTTCACTAATTATGTGACTTCTAAAGGTAATTGGTTGCACCAGAGCTTTTTATGGGCTTCTTAACAAAGGGGGTGAATACATACGCACATGGCAATTTTCTGTTTTCTATTTCTAAACAATAGTTTTATTTATATATTTTTCATTTCACTTCACCAACTTAGACCATTGTGTTCTGACTAGAGTTGAGCGAACACCTGGATGTTCGGGTTCGAGAAGTTCGGCCGAACTTCCCGGAAATGTTCGGGTTCGGGATCCGAACCCGACCCGAACTTCGTCCCGAACCCGAACCCCATTGAAGTCGATGGGGACCCGAACTTTTCGGCACTAAAAAGGCTGTAAAACAGCCCAGGAAAGAGCTAGAGGGCTGCAAAAGGCAGCAACATGTAGGTAAATCCCCTGCAAACAAATGTGGATAGGGAAATGAATTAAAATAAAAATAAAAAAAATAAAAATTAACCAATATCAATTGGACAGAGGTCCCATAGCAGAGAATCTGGCTTCACGACAGCAGAGAATCAGTCTCTTCATGCCATAGCAGAGAATCTGGCTTCATGTCAGCAGAGAATCAGTCTTCATGTCATAGCAGAGAATCAGGCTTCACGTCACCCACCACTGGAACAGGCCACTGTCACATATTTAGGCCCCGGCACCCAGACAGAGGAGAGAGGTCCCGTAACAGAGAATCTGGCTTCATGTCAGCAGAGAATCAGTCTTCATGTCATAGCAGAGAATCAGGCTTCACGTCACCCACCACTGGAACAGGCCACTGTCACACATTTAGGCCCTGGCACCCAGACAGAGGAGAGAGGTCCCGTAACAGAGAATCTGGCTTCATGTCAGCACAGAATCAGTCTTCATGTCAGCAGAGAATCAGGCTTCACGTCACCCACCACTGGAACAGGCCACTGTCACACATTTAGGCCCTGGCACCCAGACAGAGGAGAGAGGTCCCGTAACAGAGAATCTGGCTTCATGTCAGCACAGAATCAGTCTTCATGTCAGCAGAGAATCAGGCTTCACGTCACCCACCACTGGAACAGGCCACTGTCACACATTTAGGCCCTGGCACCCAGACAGAGGAGAGAGGTCCTGTAACAGAGAATCTGGCTTCATGTCAGCACAGAATCAGTCTTCATGTCATAGCAGAGAATCAGGCTTCACGTCACCCACCACTGGAACAGGCCACTGTCACATATTTAGGCCCAGGCAGCCAGGCAGAGGAGAGAGGTCCCGTAACAGAGAATCTGGCTTCATGTCAGCACAGAATCAGTCTTCATGTCATAGCAGAGAATCAGGCTTCACGTCACCCACCACTGGAACAGGCCACTGTCACACATTTAGGCCCTGGCACCCAGACAGAGGAGAGAGGTCCTGTAACAGAGAATCTGGCTTCATGTCAGCACAGAATCAGTCTTCATGTCATAGCAGAGAATCAGGCTTCACGTCACCCACCACTGGAACAGGCCACTGTCACATATTTAGGCCCAGGCAGCCAGGCAGAAGAGAGAGGTCCCGTAACAGAGAATCTGGCTTCATGTCAGCACAGAATCAGTCTTCATGTTATAGCAGAGAATCAGGCTTCACGTCACCCACCACTGGAACAAGCCACTGTCACATATTTAGGCCCCGGCACCCAGACAGAGGAGAGGTTCATTCAACTTTGGGTTGCCCCGCAATATAATGGTAAAACGAAAATAAAAATAGGATTGAATGAGGAAGTGCCCTGGAGTACAATAATATATGGTTAAGGGGAGGTAGTTAATGTCTAATCTGCACAAGGGATGGACAGGTCCTGTGGGATCCATGCCTGGTTCATTTTTATGAACGTCAGCTTGTCCACATTGGCTGTAGACAGGCGGCTGCGTTTGTCTGTAATGACGCCCCCTGCCGTGCTGAATACACGTTTAGACAAAACGCTGGCCGCCGGGCAGGCCAGCACCTCCAAGGCATAAAAGGCTAGCTCTGGCCACGTGGACAATTTGGAGACCCAGAAGTTGAATGGGGCCGAACCATCAGTCAGTACGTGGAGGGGTGTGCACAGGTACTGTTCCACCATGTTAGTGAAATGTTGCCTCCTGCTAACACGTTCCGTATCACGTGGTGGTGCAGTTAGCTGTGGCGTGGTGACAAAACTTTTCCACATCTCTGCCATGCTAACCCTGCCCTCAGAGGAGCTGGCCGTGACACAGCTGCGTTGGCGACCTCTTGCTCCTCCTCTGCCTTCGCCTTGGGCTTCCACTGGTTCCCCTGTGACATTTGGGAATGCTCTCAGTAGCGCGTCTACCAACGTGCGCTTGTACTCGCGCATCTTCCTATCACGCTCCAGTGTAGGAAGTAAGGTGGGCACATTGTCTTTGTACCGGGGATCCAGCAGGGTGGCAACCCAGTAGTCCGCACACGTTAAAATGTGGGCAACTCTGCTGTCGTTGCGCAGGTACTGCAGCATGTAGTCGCTCATGTGTGCCAGGCTGCCCAGAGGTAAGGACAAGCTGTCCTCTGTGGGAGGCGTATCGTCATCGTCCTGTGTTTCCACCCAGCCACGCACCAGTGATGGGCCCGAGCTGCTTTGGGTGCCAGCCCGCTGTGAACCTGCTTCATCCCCATCCTCCTCCACCTCCTCCTCATCCTCGTCCTCCTCGTCCTCCAGTAGTGGGCCCTGTCTGGCCACATTTGTACCTGGCCTCTGCTGTTGCAAAAAACCTCCCTCTGAGTCACTTCGAAGAGACTGGCCTGAAAGTGCTAAAAATGACCCCTCTTCCTCCTCTTCCTCCTGGGCCACCTCCTCTTCCATCATTGCCCTAAGTGTTTTCTCAAGGAGACATAGAAGTGGTATTGTAACGCTGATAACGGCGTCATCGCCACTGGCCTTGTTGGTGGAGTACTCGAAACAGCGCAACAGGGCACACAGGTCTCGCATGGAGGCCCAGTCATTGGTGGTGAAGTGGTGCTGTTCCGCAGTGCGACTCACCCGTGCGTGCTGCAGCTGAAACTCCACTATGGCCTGCTGCTGCTCGCACAGTCTGTCCAGCATGTGCAAGGTGGAGTTCCACCTGGTGGGCACGTCGCATATGAGGCGGTGAGCGGGAAGGCCGAAGTTACGCTGTAGCGCAGACAGGCGAGCAGCAGCAGGGTGTGAACGCCGGAAGCGCGAACAGACGGCCCGCACTTTATGCAGCAGCTCTGACATGTCGGGGTAGTTGCGAATGAACTTCTGCACCACCAAATTCAGCACATGCGCCAGGCAAGGGATGTGCGTCAAACCGGCTAGTCCCAGAGCTGCAACGAGATTTAGCCCATTATCGCACACCATCAGGCCGGGCTTGAGGCTCACCGGCATCAACCACTCGTCGGTCTGTTGTTCTATACCCCGCCACAACTCCTGTGCGGTGTGGGACCTGTCCCCTAAACATATGAGTTTCAGAACGGCCTGCTGATGTTTACCCCTAGCTGTGCTGAAGTTGGTGGTGAAGGTGTGTGGCTGACTGGATGAGCAGGTGGAAGAAGAGGAGGAGGAAGCTGAGTAGGAGGAGGAGGAGACAGGAGGCAAAGAATGTTGCCCTGCGATCCTTGGCGGCGGAAGGACGTGCGCCAAACAGCTCTCCGCCTGGGGCCCAGCCGCCACTACATTTACCCAGTGTGCAGTTAGGGAGATATAGCGTCCCTGGCCGTGCTTACTGGTCCACGTATCTGTGGTTAGGTGGACCTTGCCACAGATGGCGTTGCGCAGTGCACACTTGATTTTATCGGACACTTGGTTGTGCAGGGAAGGCACGGCTCTCTTGGAGAAGTAGTGGCGGCTGGGAACAACATACTGTGGGACAGCAAGCGACATGAGCTGTTTGAAGATGTCTGTGTCCACCAGCCTAAATGACAGCATTTCATAGGCCAGTAGTTTAGAAATGCTGGCATTCAGGGCCAGGGATCGAGGGTGGCTAGGTGGGAATTTACGCTTTCTCTCAAATGTTTGTGAGATGGAGAGCTGAACACTGCCGTGTGACATGGTTGAGATGCTTGGTGACGCAGGTGGTGGTGTTGGTGGTACATCCCATGTTTGCTGGGCGGCAGGTGCCAACGTTCCTCCAGAGGCGGAGGAAGAGGTCGAGGTGGCAGCAGCAGAAGAGGCCTAGGCGGCAGCAGCAGAAGAGGTAGCAGGGGGAGCCTAAGTGACTTCCTTGTTTTTAAGGTGTTTACTCCACTGCAGTTCATGCTTTGCATGCAGGTGCCTGGTCATGCAGGTTGTGCTAAGGTTCAGAACGTTAATGCCTCGCTTCAGGCTCTGATGGCACAGCGTGCAAACCACTCGG
Organism: Bufo bufo; assembly: GCF_905171765.1. Lineage (NCBI taxonomy): Eukaryota > Metazoa > Chordata > Amphibia > Anura > Bufonidae > Bufo > Bufo bufo. Next base: position 40,981,483 of record NC_053389.1, read on the forward strand.
GTCTTGTCGTCAGCACATTGTTTGAAGAAGTGCCATGCCAGGGAACTCCTTGAAGCTGCCTTTGGGGTGCTCGGTCCCAGATGGCGGCGGTCAGTAGCAGGCGGAGTCTCTTGGCGGCGGGTGTTCTGATTTTGCCCACTGCTCCCTCTTTTGCGACGCTGTTGGCTCGGTCTCACCACTGCCTCTTCCTCCGAACTGTGAAAGTCAGTGGCACGACCTTCATTCCATGTGGGGTCTAGGACCTCATCGTCCCCTGCATCGTCTTCCACCCAGTCTTGATCCCTGACCTCCTGTTCAGTCTGCACACTGCAGAAAGACGCAGCAGTTGGCACCTGTGTTTCGTCATCATCAGAGACGTGCTGAGGTGGTATTCCCATGTCCTCATCATCAGGAAACATAAGTGGTTGTGCGTTAGTGCATTCTATCTCTTCCACCCCTGGGGAAGGGGTAGGTGGATGCCCTTGGGAAACCCTGGCAGCAGAGTCTTCAAACAGCATAAGAGACTGCTGCATAACTTGAGGCTCAGACAGTTTCCCTGATATGCATGGGGGTGATGTGACAGACTGATGGGCTTGGTTTTCATGCGCCATCTGTGCGCTTTCTGCAGAAGACTGGGTGGGAGATAATGTGAACGTGCTGGATGCACTGTCGGCCACCCAGTTGACTAATGCCTGTACCTGCTCAGGCCTTACCATCCTTAGAACAGCATTGGGCCCCACAAAATATCGCTGTAAATTCTGCTGGCTACTGGGACCTGAGGTAGTTGGTACACTAGGACGTGTGGCTGTGGCAGAACGGCCACGTCCTCTCCCAGCACTAGAGGGTCCACTAACACCACCACGACCATGTCCACGTCCGCGTCCCTTACTAGATGTTTTCCTCATTGTTCCCGTTCACCACAATTTTGAAAATGGCAAATTTGGGAATAGTTTCTCAACCCAGAACAAAAACTGTGCTTTTACGGTCACTACAAATAATTTGACCAGCTAAAACTGTGCAGATTTGGAGGAATATAAATGTCAGGCCTATTTTTTACGCGCTGTGTGACAGATATACCTTTAATCACAGAATTAGACTTGGATATGCACTGTAGCGTGTGTGTTAAGTTTTTCAGAATGACACTATCAGCACCTTGAATCTAATATACCCTTTTTGGGATAGATTTAAAGTAGGCCTGATATAGCAGAAACTACTAATTTTGAAAATGGCAAATTTGGGAATACTTTTTCAACCCAGAACAAAAACTGTGCTTTTACGGTCACTACAAATAATTTGACCAGCTAAGGCTACTTTCACACGAGTGTTCGCGTGTCCGCTCGTGCGCTCCGTTTGAAGGGGCTCACGAGCGGCCCCGAACGCATCCGTCTGGCCCTAATGCATTCTCAGTGGAGGCGGATCCACTGAGAATGCATCCGCCTGCCAGCGCTCAGCCTCCGCTCCGCTCAGTGAGCGGACACCTGAACGCTGCTTGCAGCGTTCGGGTGTCCGCCTGGCCGTGCGGAGGCGAGCGGATCCGTCCAGACTTATAATGGAAGTCAATGGGGACGGATCCGCTTGAAGATGACACCATATGGCTCAATCTTCAAGTGGATCCGTTCCCCATTGACTTTCAATGTAAAGTCTGAACGGATCCGCTCAGGCTACTTTCTGACTTAGAAAATTTTCTAAGTAATAATGCAGACGGATCCGCTCCGAACACTCGTGTAAAAGTAGCCTAAAACAGTACAGATTTGGTTGAATATAAATGTGAGGCCTATTTTTTACGCGCTGTGTGACAGATATACGTTTAATCGCAGAATTAGACTTGGATCTGCATGGTAGCGTGTGTGTTAAGTTTTTCAGAATGACCCTATCAGCACCTTGAATCTAATATACCCTTTTTGGGATAGATTTAAAGTAGGCCTGATATAGCAGAAACTACTAATTTTGAGAATGGCAAATTTGGGAATAGTTTTTCAACCCAGAACAAAAACTGTGCTTTTACGCTCACTACAAATAACTTGACCAGCTAAAACAGTACAGATTTGGTTTAATATAAATGTCAGGCCTATTTTTTAGGCGCTGGGTGACACAGGCTCAGCCTGCACCTGATGTAGGATATGGCCAAAAAATAACCACACTATTGATGGTTAAATGCACTTCGGTGACACAGGCTCAGCCTGCACCTGATGTAGTATATGGCCAAAAAATAACCACACTATTGATGGTTAAATGCACTTGGGTGACACAGGCTCAGCCTGCACCTGATGTAGTATATGACCAAAAAATAACCACACTATTGATGGTTAAATGCACTTGGTGGTAGCTTGTGCTGGCGCACCACTAGCCACAAAATGGCCGCCGATCACCCCAGAAAAAAAGTGATATAAAAACGCTCTGGGCAGCCTAAAAAAAGTGAGCAATTCAATATCGGCACTTCAATGATCCACAGCTGTAGATCGATCACAGAATGAAGTCTTTTGGAGGAGTTAATCTGCCTAATCTCGCCCTAACGTCGCAGCAGCAACCTCTCCCTATGCTTGAATCAGCAGAGTGACGTGCAGCGCTACGTGACCCAAGCTTATATAGAGGCTGGGTCACATGCTGCACTGGCCAATCACAGCCATGCCAATAGTAGGCATGACTGTGATGGCCTCTTGGGGCAAGTAGTATGACGCTTGTGGATTGGCTGCTTCCCTAGTTCTGACCCATCACATAAAATTCAGATTAACAAAACATTGAACTTAAGGCTGTAATGTAACAAAATGCAAAAAAAAGTCAAGAGGGGGTGAATACTTTTGCAAGGCACTGTAGGTATCAGATAGATTTGTCACCCCCATCATAGCTTTTTAACTGAGGAAGGACGTTTGCACATGGTCAGTGAGCTGATCTGAGGTTAACCAGTTAATTCCTCTCATCCAGACAAATGCTATAACATTGTGTCCTGTTTTTTTTCTAGATATCTCAGTCACTGGTGGAATATCAGCAAGATCCAGGTGCGTATTCTGTTAATTTCTTACACAGCCATTGTGCAGCTTAGATAGAATTATTCTCCATGATAGTCACTTTCGAACTATCTTGTATTTCTTATATTGCATTGTTTCCGGAATAGCGAACAGAATACAGGGAGTGCAGAATTATTAGGCAAGTTGTATTTTTGAGGATTAGTTTTATTATTGAACAACAACCATGTTCTCAATGAACCCAAAAAACTCATTAATGTCAAAGCTGAATATTTTTGGAAGTAGTTTTTAGTTTGTTTTTAGTTTTAGCTATTTTAGGGGGATATCTGTGTGTGCAGGTGACTATTACTGTGCATAATTATTAGGCAACTTAACAAAAAACAAATATATACCCATTTCAATTATTTATTTTTACCAGTGAAACCAATATAACATCTCAACATTCACAAATATACATTTCTGACATTCAAAAACAAAACAAAAACAAATCAGTGACCAATATAGCCACCTTTCTTTGCAAGGACACTCAAAAGCCTGCCATCCATGGATTCTGTCAGTGTTTTGATCTGTTCACCATCAACATTGCGTGCAGCAGCAACCACAGCCTCCCAGACACTGTTCAGAGAGGTGTACTGTTTTCCCTCCTTGTAAATCTCACATTTGATGATGGACCACAGGTTCTCAATGGGGTTCAGATCAGGTGAACAAGGAGGCCATGTCATTAGATTTTCTTCTTTTATACCCTTTCTTGCCAGCCACGCTGTGGAGTACTTGGACACGTGTGATGGAGCATTGTCCTGCATGAAAATCATGTTTTTCTTGAAGGATGCAGACTTCTTCCTGTACCACTGCTTGAAGAAGGTGTCTTCCAGAAACTGGCAGTAGGACTGGGAGTTGAGCTGGACTCCATCCTCAACCCGAAAAGGCCCCACAAGCTCATCTTTGATGATACCAGCCCAAACCAGTACTCCACCTCCACCTTGCTGGCGTCTGAGTCGGACTGGAGCTCTCTGCCCTTTACCAATCCAGCCACGGGCCCATCCATCTGGCCCATCAAGACTCACTCTCATTTCATCAGTCCATAAAACCTTAGAAAAATCAGTCTTGAGATATTTCTTGGCCCAGTCTTGACGTTTTAGCTTGTGTGTCTTGTACAGTGGTGGTCGTCTTTCAGCCTTTCTTACCTTCGCCATGTCTCTGAGTATTGCACACCTTGTGCTTTTGGGCACTCCAGTGATGTTGCAGCTCTGAAATATGGCCAAACTGGTGGCAAGTGGCATCTTGGCAGCTGCACGCTTGACTTTTCTCAGTTCATGGGCAGTTATTTTGCGCCTTGGTTTTTCCACACGCTTCTTGCGACCCTGTTGACTATTTTGAATGAAACGCTTGATTGTTCGATGATCACGCTTCAGAAGCTTTGCAATTTTAAGAGTGCTGCATCCCTCTGCAAGATATCTCACTATTTTTGACTTTTCTGAGCCTGTCAAGTCCTTCTTTTGACCCATTTTGCCAAAGGAAAGGAATAATAATTTGCCTAATAATTATGCACACCTAATATAGGGTGTTGATGTCATTAGACCACACCCCTTCTCATTACAGAGATGCACATCACCTAATATGCTTAATTGGTAGTAGGCTTTCGAGCCTATACAGCTTGGAGTAAGACAACATGCATAAAGAGGATGATGTGGTCAAAATACTCATTTGCCTAATAATTCTGCACGCAGTGTAGTGATGTATGTACACAGTGACTGCACCAGCAGAATAGTGAGTGCAGCTCTGGAGTATAATACAGGAGGTAACTCTGGATCAGTACAGGATAAGTAATGTAATGTATGTACACAGTGACTGCACCAGCAGAATAGTGAGTGCAGCTCTGGAGTATAATACAGGATGTAACTCAGGATCAGTACAGGATAAGTAATGTAATGTATGTACACAGTGACTGCACCAGCAGAATAGTGAGTGCAGCTCTGGAGTATAATACAGGATGTAACTCAGGATCAGTACAGGATAAGTAATGTAATGTATGTACACAGTGACTCCACCAGCAGAATAGTGAGTGCAGCTCTGGAGTATAATACAGGAGGTAACTCAGGATCAGTACAGGATAAGTAATGTATGTACACAGTGACTGCACCAGCAGAATAGTGAGTGCAGCTCTGGAGTATAATACAGGATGTAACTTAGGATCAGTACAGGATAAGTAATGTAATGTATGTACACAGTGACTGCACCAGCAGAATAGTGAGTGCAGCTCTGGAGTATAATACAGGATGTAACTTAGGATCAGTACAGGATAAGTAATGTAATCTATGTGCACAGTGACTCCACCAGCAGAATAGTGAGTGCAGCTCTGGAGTATAATACAGAATGTAACTCAGGATCAGTACAGGATAAGTAATGTAATGTATGTACACAGTGACTGCACCAGCAGAATAGTGAGTGCAGCTCTGGAGTATAATACAGGATATAACTCAGGATCAGTACAGGATAAGTAATGTAATGTATGTACACAGTGACTGCACCAGCAGAATAGTGAGTGCAGCTCTGGAGTATAATACATGATGTAACTCAGGATCAGTACAGGATAAGTAATGTAATCTATGTACACAGTGACTGCACCAGCAGAATAGTGAGTGCAGCTCTGGAGTATAATACAGGATGTAACTCAGGATCAGTACATGATGAATATTGTATTTATGTACACAGTGACTGCACCAGCAGAATAGTGAGTGCAGCTCTGGAGTATAATACAGGATGTAACTCAGGATCAGTACAGGATAAGTAATGTAATGTATGCACACAGTGACTCCACCAGCAGAATAGTGAGTGCAGCTCTGGAGTATAATACAGGATGTAACTCAGGATCAGTACAGGATAAGTAATGTAATGTATGTACACAGTGACTGCACCAGCAGAATAGTGAGTGCAGCTCTGGAGTATAATACAGGATGTAACTCAGGATCAGTACAGGATAAGTAATGTAATGTATGTACACAGTGACTCCACCAGCAGAATAGTGAGTGTAGCTCTGGAGTATAATATAGGATGTAACTCAGGATCAGTATAGGATAAGTAATGTAATGTATATACACAGTGACTGCACCAGCAGAATAGTGAGTGCAGCTCTGGAGAATAATACAGATAGTAACTAAGAATCAGTACAGGATAAGTAATGTAATGTATGTACACAGTATAAGGGCTTCTGTGGATGATGAATTCTTTATATAAAATGGTGCTCAAAGTTGGATATATCATGTAACATTTTCTCTATTTCACTTCATTTATTGTCTTCCATTTTATGCCCCTCTTTCTCTTTTTTACTATTAGTTTCTTACCTTCTGATTCTTACAGTCAACATTATATATTTCATACTCTTTCACAGAAGCAAATGTTGCTTTTTATGTTCCTCCTTTCACAGGCTCAGTCAGTGCTCAGCCTTTCCTCCACCATAGTTCCAGTCACCAGAAAGATGATACCATTGTATTCCAAAGACCAGCCCCTCACTACACCTACTCTCCACTGGAGGACCTATATGCTTCCAGGACTGGACCGATGTACAGCCATGAAGGAAGATATGAGACTGGGAGGACTGAGTCCCAAGCTCCAGGAACAGACATAGGGGTGAGATGGTCTACTGCAATAATAAGAAGGCTTCATAGCCACAGACTCATGAAAACCTAAACAGGTCTACAAACAGTTCTCCCCGGTTTCCAGATCCAATTTCATTGACATATTATATCAACTAAAGTGTACAGCTATGATTTCAAAGATCATATGAGGACTCTGGACTATTGAATCTATAGTGTCCTAATATAGTGTCCTTTCTACCACTTGAAAATTGAGGAACTACGGTGATCTGTTAATGATAATGGGTAGAATACCTTCTAAAGTTCTTTTTTTGGGGGACTTTGTCTGTCAGTTTGTCATAGTTAAAACCCAAAGAAGGCTCCCAAAAAAGTGTATTGGGTGAATCTAAAAAAAAACATCTTTACTAATCTACTGCGTCTTTGACCTTCCTCCACACATTGTCTATTTAACATATTCTGTTTTTCTTGATAAGGCTGCATCCTCAGGCTCCTACATGGCTGCTTTTACCCATAATCCTTCCTGGATGGGACACAGTTCAGGAACATGTTCCACCACCGGAGCTGAAGCCTTTCTAAGAATGCCGGGATCTGTGGTTCCAGACCTAATGCCTCTAGAGTTGGAAGAAGCCAGAACTCAAGTCCAGAGTGTTAGTCCTGAACAATTTCTTCATCATGATGAGGATGGAGATACGTAAGTGAGCTGGTTCATCAAATTTGAAAGCCGAAAGGTTTTCCACTAGGTCCTTTTCAGTTTACCGGCTTAGCCCTGGTTCCTGCTTTAGCCCAAGGAGATGTATTCCACCATTGATTTGCTGCTTTCCTTTCACATTGTAACCATAACAGCCCAAAAGTCAAGGGACAATAACTTCTTGGCGGCATGTTGAGGCTTATGGCCAAATTATGGACTTGTTTCTTGTTTTCTTCCCAAATTTTATTAAAGTTCATCATTATTCCTAGAATCCTTCATCTCTATGTCGCAAGAGGCCTGCGCTGTCAATCATATGCCATGGCAGAACGCTTCTTACAATATGGTCAGCTGGATGCCAAGGAACATAATGGGAAGGTCAGTATTTCATAATCTGCTAACTCCATAAAAATATACTTTTCATGGGTTAATGGGCTCAGTGATATGTGTAGTGAACGTAGAAATCAAACAATCCTATGAATCAGAAGGCATTTTAAAAAATGGGTTCCAATTCCCAATGGATTTTTTTCTTCTTGTGGCTCGTCCTTCATGTTGTGTAAATGATAAGGAACTTATATTCAAGGAATGAAAGAGCCAAAAATATACTATGAAGACCTTTAGTAGTATCATGAAGAGAGACAGTTTAATCATTGGTGTCCATTGACCCCCAGCTAATTTCTCTTTTCCTCTACAGTCTCCTCTCCTGGTGGCTGTGGCTGCCAACCAACCCGAGATTGTCTATGACCTCCTGACACTGGGTGCAGATGTCAATGCGTCAGACTGGAAAGGGCAGACCGCTCTACATGTCGCAGGGACCTATGGACTGTCTGATGTCCTTAGGGTAAATATTTTTCAAAAAATTCACTCGCCAAAAGAGTCCAGTGTATAGCTGTATAACTCCTGTATCCCTGCATAACTGCATAAGTTCTGGACTGTAGAAAAATCTTCCCAAAAGACGTGCAGTGGCCACCATATTGGTAGTGTTAAAGCTTTCTCATAAACAGATAGTACCAAGATCATAAAAGAATATGACTCAATGTCATTGTTAAACAGCTGTTGTATATACTCTGTAAGACGAAGGTCCCCAACTTTCAATGATGGTCAGGAGCAACAGCCAATTCAAAAATAGTGAGTCATTTTGAATGTGGAGAAACAAAAAACATGAAATTGCAAACATTAGCTGATGAATATTTCAGTTTGAAATTTAAAACTAGTATTATACCATCCGAATTGGCACTGATGGGTAGTAAAGCTGGGATAGGTCTGCAACAGTGTCAATTGCCAGTACATATGGTCAGAACTCGGGAATCTTATGGCGGGCAACACAGCAGAGGTTGTGAGCCAGATGTGGCTCCTGAGCCACTGGTTGGTAATCACTGCTGTAAGGGATATTCGCAGAGTCTTCCATTTATTGAACCTCAAATTCTTTCATTTCAGGTGTTCCTGGCTCTTCAGCATCAGAAGAACATTGATGTGGAAGCTAGAAATTATGATGGTTAGAGAGCTAACTTCTGTGTTATTCGGTTTAGAAAAGGTTTATTCAGTAAACAGGCCAGGTGTGAGGAACAAATTTTCTACTTAAAAGTGTTATTTTAATTAAATCAGTAGAAGGGGAAGAGTTCTTTAAGACAGATCCATACAGGGCAACCTATCATCTTTTAACCATGTTTGCAATTGTGTCCATTAAAGGACATCTGTCAGCAGTTTTGTACCTATGACACTGGCTGACCTGTTACATGTGCACTTGGCAGCTGAAGGCATCTGTGTTTTTCTCAAAGTGCTAGTTTGCAGAGGTCTCTTCCTCTTGAAGTCCTTTTTAGACAGGGTCTGTTCACTGTAGACATCTAGTGCATTTTTTTTTTGCAGTTTTTATGTTTTTTGTAAAATGTCCTTTTCATATCTCTAGGTTTGACTCCTCTGCATTGTGCTGTCATCTCACAAAACAATGTGTACAAAAGCAAAAAGAGCCAGAACACCCCAAATGTTCAGCAATGTGAGAGGGAGACCCTTACATGCATCCAGCTACTGCTGCAAATGGGGGCCATCTGCACAAGTCAGGTATCGAGAACGTAACTCAGCTTTTCAGTATATTAACCTCTTAAGGGCTTGGCCTCCAGTATGCAGCAACTGTTTATCCTTTGTTAAGCCATGCTAACTAATTGGCACCCTACTATCACATCATAGGAACAACGAAGGGATGGCAGAGGTAGCCATCAAATGTGTTATAGGGCTGGGATCAGAGCTTATGAGCCTTTACCATAGTGGAAATGGTCCAGTAGTCATGACTAATACTGGAAGGAGCAGGGATGGGTTTCAATAGCATGTTTGTCCTTAAAGGGGCTGTCCCTATTATAGATGATTGGGAATGGGGAGCTACTCTGTTAGCACTCTGGTGGAACTGATCACCCATGCATTACATGAATGCCCACCATATAATTTTACGTTTCCACCAAAGAGGAAATGTTTTCCTAGACATTCCCTTGCAGGGTGATTTTCTGGTTGATATGCCATCATCTATTTTCTGCACCTTGTAACATATTCATGAAACATTTTCACCATATCTGGTCAACTTTAGTATTTGGTTCATCTCTAGACTGTTACAGACAATCGTTTGAGGAACCACTATGCCAACTAACCGATTTGACTTTGGGCTCTTCCTGAGGGCATGGTCTTAGTGGTCGCCTAGTTTTCACCGGATCTTCACTGGAGAGGAGCCACCAGGCCCCTACCTATTGGAATAACTTTGGTGTAGTTGACAGCTGACAAACGGGCAAAGTCAGATGAAGAGACCAGGTTAACAGGCACAGGTCAGGTTAGATGATGGACAGACAGACTAGGAAGTCAGGCAGAACACAGACAGACATGGATTATAGCTCCTTCACAGGATCCAGGAGACTTGAAAGACAGATAGAACCTGTCAGCATAAATTGACATGAAACTGAAATTAACTTCCTCAATCAGGAAATCAAGAGTAACAAGACGGTGCTCCACCTGGCAGTGCAAGCAGGGAACGTACCTCTAGTCAAATTTTTCCTTGAGATGTCTCATGTCAATCTCCCTGGACTCATCAACATGAAGGTGAGCAGTGCTAATTGTATCCTCTTAAAGGGATTCTGTCACCAGGATTAACGATATGTAGATATTTATATGTGCCCATTAGTCTCCATGCAGTGTTTACAATGATCCCTCTGTTTATGCTCCGTGTGCCTTATATTCTTATAAAAAGCGATCTTATTCATATGTAAATCACCTCTGTCAGGAGCCCAAGGGGTTGTCCCACGATCTCCTGGAGCCCAGCACCGCCCATCGATCCGGAGCCCAGCACCGCCTACTACTTAATTTATTCACTATCCTGACGTCATGTAATCTCTGCACCGTAGTCTCGCACAAGCGCAGTGGACACTGTAGTCTGCGCCCGTGCGGACTACTGGCACCGGCTTCAACTTGTCCACTGCGCATGTGCCGGCTCCCTGCACACCCCGATCGGACCGGAAAAGACTCTTTCTCTGCGCAAGTCGGTCCTAGGCGGAGGAATCTTCTGGCAGCAATCGCTCCTTTGACAATTTTGACCGACTTGCGCAGACAAAGAAAGTATTTTCCTGTCCGATCGGGGTGCGCAGGGAGACAGCGCATGCGCAGTGGACAAGTTGCCAAGTGCCAGTAGTCCGCAAGGGCGCAGACTACAGTGTCCACTGCGCCTGCGCGAGACTACGGTGCAGAGATTACATGACGTCAGGATAGTGAATAAATTAGGTAGTAGGCGGTGCTGGGCTCCGGATCGATGGGCGGTGCTGGGCTCCAGGAGATCGTGGGACAACCCTTGGGCTCCTGACAGAGGTGATTTACATATGAAAAAGATCGCTTTTTATAAGAATGTAAGGCACACAGACAGAGCATAAACAGAGGGATCATTGTAAACACTGCATGAAGACTAATGGGCACATATAAATATCTACATATCGTTAATCCTGGTGACAGAATCCCTTTAAAGGGGTTTTCCAAGATATTTTAACTGACGACCTATCCTCTGGATAGGTTATCAGTATCTGATCAGTGGAAGTCTGGCACCCGGGATCCCCGCTGATCAGCTGTTTTAGAAGGTACCGGCGCTCCTGTGAGCACCACACGGCCTTCTCTTGGTATTGCAGCTCAGCCCCAATGGAGATGAGCTGCACCTAGGTCATGCCACTGATGAATGTGACATCACATGGCCCAGGCAAAGCTGTGAGAAGTCAGTGGCACTAATGCAAGCGCCGGTCCTTTTTAAACAGCTGATCGTCGGGGGTCCCGAGTGTTAAATCCCCAACAATCAGATACTGGGGACCTATCCAGAGGTTACATCATCAGTTTAAATAATCTCAGAAAACCCCTTTAAGTTCTGTTTCCAATACCTGATTGTAGACAAACCCAAAATTATATCTTAATCTCTTATTTTGGCCACCATATCATTACAATTTGTAATTTAACAGCCATGACTTAAGGCCTCCATCATGTTTGACATGGACCATAGTCTACGGTCAGTCCTAACTTTGGTCTTCAGAACACCTAATACATCCTACTACATCTCCATGATGCTAATTTCCTTTTGTTCTTGACCCTAAAGTGGTTATGTTCTCCTCTTTCTTACAGGCCCATGGAAATACCGCCTTGCACATGGCAGCGGCCTTGCCACCTACTCATTCTACAGAGTATTTGATCCAGCTCTTGCTCTTTTATGGTGGTGACCCAAGCACTCGTAACATGGAGAATGAGCAGCCGGCCCATTTGGTGCCCCCTGGAGAATTTTCTGAGCAAGTACGTACTCGTGTATTGTTCCATTTCTATCGATTATCATTTGCACTTAGTAGATGCTATTTTGATAACCTTTAGTTTTCAAAGTTAGAATGTCTCCTTCAGCTTCTGCTTTTCACTCTGCATGTGAAAATAGAAAGCAAGTTGGTTGGTGATGAGGGGGAAGAAGCTGCAGGTTCACAGTCAGATTTTTAGGAAAGAGGAGAGAGTGCAAAAGAAGGAGACATCATTAGCTTAGAGTATACAGCAGAACTTTAATGTGACATGCAGAGGGCACCATATCCTTTGTCGGGACAATCAGGGAAAGAGATTCAGCCTGGACAGGAAGTGGGTGTATGGACTTGTTCAAGTCAGTGCACATGAATCAGAACTGTTCCTGAGGGAGCACGTGTGAGCTCTGCACAAAGAAGAAGATGCCCCCTCACCAGTCTACCCAGAAATGCCTACTTTGTGAAGCATTTAAATATACCCTGCCCCTTTGAGGTTAACTTTGTGAGACCATCTTGTTATTAACTGGACAGTTAGGGGTTTTTGCCTTGTCGCTCATACAGATTTATTTTATAACGATAAAGATTCCTGATGTACTTGCTCATAGAATGTTAATATAGGCTTCAGGCTTTTATCTATATGTTTCCCCTTAGATTAAAATGCTGTTAAAGAGAAGACGTGTGATGTCATCAACCCGCAACCAATCATCAAATTCCTTGTAGGAAACAACAGATCAGGACTATTTTTCTAGTCCCAAAGTCAAGATTCTTCCACTGCTGAAGCGAAACATGAAACATATCCCCATGAAGACTCATTCCTCCCAGGGACAAAGATTTACTAATGCACATATAGGGGATCCTTTGAAGCTGCACAGGAGATAACTACTGATTGCAGCTATCATACATTATAGTTTCTGTGAAACTCAACCATAGTGATTACTAAAAAGTAATAAAAACCATACACAACAGGTAAGAAGAGAAAAATATTTTGTGGTAAACCAAAGGAAATATAACTCAGAGACAAACTAGAAACTAATATTACTATTAATTATAAAACTGACCCCTAGGTACAAGAATAGAACTACTATAAAACTGCTTCTTCACAAACCAAACAAGCCATCTTATAGGTGAACCCAGGCACGGGAAGGCTTGAAACCAGGAAACAGCAAAATAAAAAAAGCCCCAACCTCAAGATAAATGAGTCAAGGCTTTATTCAATCTTCTTAAAAACTCTCCAGGAAACAGGAAAGATAAGCTCCATATTGATGCGTTTCAGGTGTGCATGGCACCTATTATGACTAAAGGTGCCACACACACCTCAAATGTGTCAATGTGAAGCATATCTTGTGTGTCCTATACTGGAGAATTTATAAAAAGATTGAATAAAGCCTTGACACTTTTATCCTGCAGCTGGGGCTTTTTCTACTTTACTATCAAACTGCCTCCTAATACAAGAATACTATAATACTGCCCCTACATACAATATTATAACTGCTATAATACTGCTCCTACGGTATGTACAAAAAAATAACTACTATAATACTGCTCCTATGTACAAGAATATAACTACTATAATACTGCTCCTATATACAAGAATATAACTACTATAATACTGCTCCTATGTACAAGAATATAACTACTATAATACTGCTCCAATGTACAAGAATATAACTACTATAATACTGCCTCCTATGTACAAGAATATAACTACTATAATACTGCCTCCTATGTACAAGAATATAACTACTATAATACTGCTCCTATGTACAAGAATATACCTACTATAATACTGCCTCCTATGTACAAGAATATAACTACTATAATACTGCCTCCTATGTACAAGAATATAACTACTATAATACTGCTCCTATGTACAAAAATATAAGTACTATAATACTGCCTCCTATGTACAAGAATATAACTACTATAATACTGCTCCCATGGATAAGAATATAACTACTAAAATACTGCTCCAATGTACAAGAATATAACTACTATAATACTGCTCCCATGGATAAGAATATAACTACTAAAATACTGCTCCTATGTACAAGAATATACCTACTATAATACTGCTCCTATGTACAAGAATATAACTACTATAATACTGCTCCCATGGATAAGAATATAACTACTAAAATACTGCTCCTATGTACAAGAATATAACTACTATAATACTGCTCCTATGTACAAGAATATAACTACTATAATACTGCTCCTATGTACAAAAATATAACTACTATAATACTGCTCCTATGTACAAGAATATAACTACTATAATACTGCTCCTATGTACAAGACTATAACTACTATAATACTGCCTACTATGTACAAGAATATAACTATTATAATACTGCTCCTATGTACAAGACTATAACTACTATAATACTGCTCCTATGTACAAGAATATAACTACTATAATACTGCTCCTATGTACAAGAATATAACTAGTATAATACTACCTCCTATGTACAAGAATATAACTACTATAATACTGCTCCTATGTACAAGAATATAATTACTATAATACTGCTCCTATGTACAAGACAATTAGCCCTTAAAAGAGTAAAGCCTACTAGCATTTGTTTCCCCATTTCCATTGCATAAATGAGTGAGGTGAAATACTGCAGATCTGGAGTGGGATGTGAGGATTTCTCTCTTCTTACCTGTTGGTGATGGTTCTAGAAAAAATTGTCTTCAACATATATCATTTCCGTGAAATGATTAATTTACTATTTACTATGGACCATATTGGTCTACCAAAGGGGAAACCAACAAATTTACCTGACTCTTCGCTTTAAAAAAAACCTGACAGTCGGAACTCTTCAAAACAGTGGCAGGACATTTAAAAAATTTAGATTTTTTTTTAAAGTCTGAAGGTACCTTAAGATTGTAGGGATGCTCAGCTGTTCTCAATTATATATTAAAGGGGTTATCCCAAGATTAATGTAAAACATTAAACCAGACATCATACAGTACACGACAACCTCTTTATAACAAAGTTAGAACCAGCCCTGTACCTCACATGGGTCCAGAGATCTCCCCATGCAATTTGTCTATTTGCCCGGCTAGATTTATCTCAAGCTGGCAGCTCCGGGGGCCTGTCCTCTGAGCTGCTGCTCTCTCCTTGTCACAGCTCAGGGAGCGTATCCTTTCTGCTACAGCTCTCTCCCTGTAAGGCCTCATGCACAAGACCGTTTTCCGTGATTTTCTGCGGACCCATTGACTTTCAATGGGTCCGTTGAAAACTCGGAAAATGCACCGTTTGTCATCTGCCTCCGTGATCCGTGTATCCTGTCAGTCAAAAAAATATGACCTGTCCTATTTTTTGGACGGACAACGGTTCACGGACCCATTCAAGTCAATGGGTCCGTGAAAAAACAAGATTGGCATCCGTCTCCGTGATCTGTGTCGGTAGGCTACTTTCACACAGATGGATCCGTCTGCATTAAAGCTTTTTCAGAGCTGAGTTTTCACTTCGTGAAAACTCAAATCCGACAGTATATTCTAACACAGAGGCGTTCCCATAGTGATGGGAACGCTTCTAGTTAGAATATACTACGAACTGTGTACATGACTGCCCCCTGCTGCCTGGCAGCACCCGATCTCTTACAGGGGGCTGTGATCCGCACAATTAACCCCTCAGGTGCCGCACCTGAAGGGGTTAATTGTGCGTATCATAGCCCCCTGTAAGAGATCAGGGGGCTGCCAGGCAGCAGGGGGCAGACCCCCCTCCCTCCCCAGTTTTAATCTCATTGGTGGCCAGTGCGGCCCCCCCTCCCTCTATTGTATTAATATCATTGGTGGCCAGTGTGCGCCCCCCCTCCCTCCCTTTATTGTATTATCATTGGTAGCCAGTGTGCAACCCCCCTCCGCCCCCCCTCTATTGTATTAATATCATTGGTGGCCAGTGTGCGCCCCCCCCCCGGCCCCCCCTTCCTCCCTATATTGTATTATTTTCATTGGTGGCACAGTGTGCGGCCTCCCCTTCCCCCCCCCCCCCCCCGATCATTGGTGGCAGCGGAGAGTTCAGATCGGAGTCCCAGTTTAAACGCTGGGGCTCCGATCGGTAACCATGGCAACCAGGACGCTACTGCAGTCCTGGTTGCCATGGTTACTTAGCAATATTAGAAGCATCATACTTACCTGCTGCGCTGTCTGTGACCGGCCGGGAGCTCCTCCTACTGGTAAGTGACAGATCATTAAGCAATGCGCCGCACAGACCTGTCACTTACTAGTAGGAGGAGCTCCCGGCCGGTCACAGACAGCGCAGCAGGTAAGTATGATGCTTCTAATATTGCTAAGTAACCATGGCAACCAGGACTGCAGTAGCATCCTGGTTGCCATGGTTACCGATCGGAGCCCCAGCGATTAAACTGGGACTCCGATCGGAACTCTCCGCTGCCACCAATGATCGGGGGGGGAGGCCGCACACTGGCCACCAATGATATTAATACAATAGAGGGGGGGCCGGGGGGGGGCGCACACTGGGCACCAATGATAATACAATAAAGGGAGGGAGGGGGGGCCGAGGGGGGCCGCACACTGGCCACCAATGATAATACAATAAAGGGAGGGGGGGCCGCACACTGGCCACTAATGATATTCAAACTGGGGAGGGAGGGGGGTCTGCCCCCTGCTGCCTGGCAGCCCCTGATCTCTTACAGGGGGCTATAATACGCACAATTAACCCCTTCAGGTGCGGCACCTGAGGGGTTAATTGTGCTGATCACAGCCCCCTGTAAGAGATCGAGTGCTGCCAGGCAGCAGGGGGCAGTCATGTACACAGTTCGTAGTATATTCTAACTTGAAGCGTCCCCATCACCATGGGAACGCCTCTGTGTTAGAATATACTGTTGGATATGAGTTTTCACAATGTAACTCAAATCCGATGGTATATTCTAACATAGAGGCGTTCCCATGGTGATGGGGACGCTTCAAGTTAAAATATACCATCGGATTGGAGAAAACTCAGATCCTATGGTATATTAACTCCAGACTTTACATTGAAAGTCAATGGTGGACGGATCCGTTTGCAATTGCACCATATTGTGTCAACGTCAAACGGATCCGTCCACATTGACTTGCATTGTAAGTCAGGACGGATCCGCTTGGCTCCGCACGGCCAGGCGGACACCAAAACGACTTTTTTTTCATGTCCGTGGATCCTCCAAAAATCAAGGAAGACCCACGGACGAAAAAACGGTCACGGATCATGGACCAACGGAACCCCGTTTTGCGGACCGTGAAAAAATACTGTCGTGTGCATGAGGCCTTACTGTTACAGCTTCTAACAGTAGATACGGCTAGTAGCAGCAGAAGGATGGAACTGACCATGTGCGACCACCTCACTGATGTTACTGAGATAGACAGAAAAAGGAGAAAAGGAACAAACAGCAGGTGGCGCTATACAGATCTATTTTTAATTACATGCAATTACAAAAGTATTCGGGTTCAGATGCTGGTTTGGAAAATGTTAAATATTTTTCATGGGACAACCCCTTTAAATGGAGGATGCTCTTGCAAATGACTTTATATAGATTTTACTGTATTGCGGTATAACTAATATAAACTCTACTCCAGGGCGTTTTTGTAATACAAAAGTTACTAAAAGGCACATATACAACTTATAGATTGTTTCAATCAGAAAGCACAAGTTGGTTTCACGCACGTATTACAGCTTTCAGTTTCATGAATCCTTAATACATGATTCTTAGAATTGTATAGGTCCATATGGTACCCCAGTATAGCGCTCATTTCATATGTGAGTCATGCAGCGGATTTTTTCATAGATTCATGGGAAATCCAAGAAAGTAGAAAATTTGCAGTAGGACACTGTATGCGGCATTAGGCTACTTTCACATCAGCGCTTTCCCTTTTACGCTATTGGGATCCGTCATAGGGTCTCACAACCGGAGGAAACCGCTTCCGTTTTGTCCCCATTCATTGTCGATGTGGACAAAACTGAACTGAATGAAACGGAATTCACCAGAATGCATTACGTTCCGTTTGGTTGCGTCTCCAAGCAAGCAGCCTTTTTAAGTCAATTTGGACGGATCCATTTTCTCTGACACAATAGAAAACGGATCCGTCCCCCATTGACTTTCAACGGTGTTCATGACGGATCCGTCATGGCCATTTTAAAGATAATACAACCGGATCCGTTCATAACGGATGCAGACGGTTGTATTATCGTGACGGAAGCGTTTTTGCTGAACCCTGCCGGATCCAGCAAAAACGCTGGTGTGAAAGTAGCCTAAGGGCCCTTACCTATGTAATACAGTTCCACATAGAGGCGGCAGACCCATGGTGTACCTACTGAACCCTTCAGATGCCATGTACGAGCTCCAAGTACACAGCTCTGCTGCAGTCACACATATGTGATATGAAAAGTGCAACTGTGCTCTGTCCGCCATCAACCAATGCCACATAGTAGCCCATACTGGGAAAACTGGGTATGTGCACCTTGTGCAGTGGAGTCTATATGCGGTATATGCATTGTTGCACAGAGAAGCATTACTCTCCAGATGTGAAGATTTTATTTTATTTTAGAATTATTTAACAGGATATTTAATTTTTTTTTTAAGAGTCTATTTATTCTGTCAAATGTCTTTAATTTATCATTTACAGGAAAATGTCATGTTAGGGTTATGCCGTTCATGCAAACTGACCACAAAATAAAAAGCTATCGAAAGAATGAAAATGAATAGAAAAAAAATTGTTCTTTGTCTGAGAATTGTTTATTTTTCTTCGGATTTAATTCAATCATTAATCATAATTTTAATTTAAATCAAAGCATTTTTATTATTTTTTAACCCTTTCAGTACAGAGCCACTTTTCACCTTAAGTCCCAGGCCGATTTTTGCAAACCTGACATGTGTCACTTTATGTGGTAATGACTTTGGAACGCTTTCACTTATCCAAAGCCATTCTGAGATTGTTTTCTTGTGACACATTGTACTTTATTACAGTGGTAAATTTGAGTCGATATAGTTCGCCTTTATTTAAAAAATAATCCGAAATTTACCAAAAATTTGGAAAAATTCACAATTTTCTAAATTTGAATTTCTCTACTTTTAAAGGGGTTGTCCGGGTTCAGAGATGAAGCCGGACATGCCCATAGTTTCACCCAGGCAGCCCCCCTGATGTTAGCATCGGAGCATTTCATGCTCCGAGGCTCTCCTTTGCCCTGCGCTGGATCACGCAGGGCAAGGGCTCTTTTATTTACAATAACACACATTCCCGGGCGGAGGCTTTCGCCCAGCAGTGTGATCGGTGACTTCACCAGCTCTGATGAGCGGGCTTTAGCACTGCCCTAGCCGTTTTACAGGCTAGGGCAGCGCTAAAGCCCGCCCATCAGTGCCGGTGACGTCACCAGGCTCACTGCTGGGCGTAAGCCACCGCCTGGCAGCCCTTAGGAATGCCCAGTACATCACCGGAACTCCAGAAAATGCCTTTGGCCTGGGCGATTTAGCGCAGGGCAAAGCAGAGCATCGGAGCATGAACTGCTCCGATGCTCAAGTCAGGGGGGCTGCCTGGGTGAAAATGGGGATACACCTACAGCTTCCTGCCTGTGAGATCCAGGTGGCTGGATCTCACAGGCTGACACGGATGGCAGCCACGATGCCTAAGGAAGGCATCGGGCTGCCGTCCGAGCCATCGGGTCCACGTCACAGCAGCGGGGGGCCCGATGGACACCCCGTACCCGGCAGGATACCTACCGCAAGTGCCACGGTCACTGACCGCGGCAGTGCAAGGTTAAATGCGCCGTCATCGGTGTTTTCACCAATGCCGGCGCATACAGCAGGGGTCCAGCTATCAGTGACTGCCGGACCTCTGCAGGTGGTCAGGCGGGCGCAGCCCGATCAGAGCGTCGTACATGTACGGCGCTGGTATCCTGCGGGTTAATGGTTAATGTTTATTTATTTTATTTTATTTATATAGAATTTAATCTAATGTCATTTGTTGTATTTATTCTTTTTTAAATTATTTATATTTAATGAATTTATTTTAATTTTATTTTTATGTTTATTTCATTTTGATTACCTCTTTTTGATCAAGTTAATCCAGTGTATAAAATTAGGCAAAAGAAAAAACAAAACATATTTCTCCAGTGATAATGAATACTACACAGATTAAAGGGGTCGTCTCACTTCAGCAAGTGCCATTTATCATGTAGAGAAAGATAATACAAGGCACTTACTAATGTATTGGGATTGTCCATGTTGCCTTCTTTACTAGCTGGATTCATTTTTCTATCACATTATACACTGCTCATTTCCAGGGATTACGACCACCGCTGCAGTGCGGATACAAGGTGGATGGGATAGGAGCTGCTGCGCATGTGTGACTATGCATGCTCCCACAGTCCCAGCCACCAGAGACACAGGCGCTTTTTCTTATAGTGTGCAAGCATGACCACTACTGATAGATTGCAGGGTGGTCGTAACTCCTGAAACAAGCCATGTACAGGGAGTGCAGAATTATTAGGCAAGTTGTATTTTTGATGATTAATTTTATTATTGAACAACAACCATGTTCTCAATGAACCCAAAAAACTCATTAATATCAAAGCTGAATATTTTTGGAAGTAGTTTTTAGTTTGTTTTTAGTTTTAGCTATTTTAGGGGGATATCTGTGTGTGCAGGTGACTATTACTGTGCATAATTATTAGGCAACTTAACAAAAAACAAATATATACCCATTTCAATTATTTATTTTTACCAGTGAAACCAATGTAACATCTCAACATTCACAAATATACATTTCTGACATTCAAAAACAAAACAAAAACAAATCAGTGACCAATATAGCCACCTTTCTTTGCAAGGACACTCAAAAGCCTGCCATCCATGGATTCTGTCAGTGTTTTGATCTGTTCACCATCAACATTGCGTGCAGCAGCAACCACAGCCTCCCAGACACTGTTCAGAGAGGTGTACTGTTTTCCCTCCTTGTAAATCTCACATTTGATGATGGACCACAGGTTCTCAATGGGGTTCAGATCAGGTGAACAAGGAGGCCATGTCATTAGATTTTCTTCTTTTATACCCTTTCTTGCCAGCCACGCTGTGGAGTACTTGGACGCGTGTGATGGAGCATTGTCCTGCATGAAAATCATGTTTTTCTTGAAGGATGCAGACTTCTTCCTGTACCACTGCTTGAAGAAGGTGTCTTCCAGAAACTGTCAGTAGGACTGGGAGTTGAGCTTGACTCCATCCTCAACCCGAAAAGGCCCCACAAGCTCATCTTTGATGATACCAGCCCAAACCAGTACTCCACCTCCACCTTGCTGGCGTCTGAGTCGGACTGGAGCTCTCTGCCCTTTACCAATCCAGCCACGGGCCCATCCATCTGGCCCATCAAGACTCACTCTCATTTCATCAGTCCATAAAACCTTAGAAAAATCAGTCTTGAGATATTTCTTGGCCCAGTCTTGACGTTTCAGCTTGTGTGTCTTGTTCAGTGGTGGTCGTCTTTCAGCCTTTCTTACCTTGGCCATGTCTCTGAGTATTGCACACCTTGTGCTTTTGGGCACTCCAGTGATGTTGCAGCTCTGAAATATGGCCAAACTGGTGGCAAGTGGCATCTTGGCAGCTGCACGCTTGACTTTTCTCAGTTCATGGGCAGTTATTTTGCGCCTTGGTTTTTCCACACGCTTCTTGCGACCCTGTTGACTATTTTGAATGAAACGCTTGATTGTTCGATGATCACGCTTCAGAAGCTTTGCAATTTTAAGAGTGCTGCATCCCTCTGCAAGATATCTCACTATTTTTGAGTTTTCTGAGCCTGTCAAGTCCTTCTTTGACCCATTTTGCCAAAGGAAATGAAGTTGCCTAATAATTATGCACACCTGATATAGGGTGTTGATGTCATTAGACCACACCCCTTCTCATTACAGAGATGCACATCACCTAATATGCTTAATTGGTAGTAGGCTTTCGAGCCTATACAGCTTGGAGTAAGACAACATGCATAAAGAGGATGATGTGGTCAAAATACTCATTTGCCTAATAATTCTGCACGCAGTGTATATGTGATGGAAAAATGAATCCAGCCAGCAAAGGAGGCAATGTGGACAATCACAATACATTAGTAGGTGCCTTGTATTAACTTTCTCTACATGACAAATACCACTTACTTAAGTAAGACAACCCCTTTAAGGGGGGCATTTATTAAGAATGGCATTTTGTGTCCCGCTCCTCCCACGTTTTGAAAAAGTGGTGAGCAGGGCACAAAACCCCAAAAAGTTGCAACTTTTTGTAAAATCATGACGTGTTGATAAATATCCTTTATGTATTTCCTTGTACTGGATCTGGCCATGTAGGTCATACAAATATATCAGAATATAAAATATTTTTGCATAAATTATATTTATGCTTATTTGAAAAAAATATACATTTTGTGAACTTACTTTAAAACTTTAATTACTATAAAGAAAGTCCAATTTACCCCCCCACACACACACCCGCACACGCGCACACGTGCGCACGCACGCGCACACCCTTTTTTCGCTCTTACAGGCTTATGAGCACAGCCTCAGCAATCGACCACCAAGTAGATGTCTATTACCAGAGCTCTTTATTGATCCAGATCCAAAACTGTCACAGAAATACAGCAATGATCTCATTTTCTGTCGTACAATATATTTTTTTTGTAAACAAAGTTTATCCAAATCTTTTGCCCCCACCCAAAAAACAAAAACACACCCCATGAAAATGTGATATCGTACAATTACAATGTCTTATTTTAGTGTTTTTTTTATATATATTCTATTACTATTCAATATATTCTAATACTATTTGCTAATGTAGGAAAAGTCTGAATATGACTTTACACAAACAGGAACCCAGGAAATTTTGAGGATCTACAAAAAAATAAATTAGAGAATCTGACTCAATTCATTCGCAAACTGTTAAAAAATAGATATTAGGGACAGATTTGCAACTATTTTTATTATTTATTTGGGAGTCAATAAAAATTCTGTATATTTCACACCAAGTGCCCTTGTCCCCCATACGGTGTCTCGTAAGTTGCAGACAATGGCAAGTCTGGTTCATCGTATACCCTGCCTACTGCTGCCTGGTATCCATCCCACGGCTGCTCTCCTCTGTCCTGCTAAGAAATAAAAATATAATTTCCAAGGAATTACCAAGAAGAGAATAACAAAAGAATAATCAAATATATAAATCATGTAACTAACCGTGGCTCCTTGCTGCCATTTTGTTTTGTGGGTGGTTGGGTATACCCCTCGAACTTCCTCATATTCATGGTGATCAGAAGACCCATACCAGTCTTCATATCCTCCTTCTGGAAAAAAGGGTTATCACTTTTAGACACATTCAGACGATGCCATAATAAGATTATTACCACTATAATACTGCTCCTATGTACAAAAATATAACTACTATAATACTGCCTCCTATGTACAAGAATATGACTACTATAATACTGCCCCTATGTACAAAAATATAATTGCTATATTACTGCCTCCAATAAATAAGAATATAACTACTATAATACTGCTCCTATGTACAAGAATATAACTACTATAATACTGCCCCCTATGTACAAGGATAAAACTACTATAATACTGCCCCTATGTACAAGAATATAACTACTATAATACTGCCTCCTATGTACAAAAATATAACTACTATAATACTGCTCCTATGTACAAGAATATAACTACTATAATACTTCTGTGTACAAGAATATAACTACTATAATACTGCCTCCTATGTACAAGAATATAACTACTATAATACTGCTCCTATGTACAAGAATATAACTACTATAATACTGCTCCTATGTACAAGAATATAACTACTATAATACTGCCTCCTATGTACAAGAATATAACTACTATAATACTGCTCCTATGTACAAGAATATAACTACTATAATACTGATCCTATGTACAAGAATATAACTGCTATAATACTGATCCTATGTACAAGAATATAACTACCATAATACTGCCTCCTATGTACAAGAATATGACTACTATAATACTGCCCCTATGTACAAAAATATAATTGCTATATTACTGATCCTATGTACAAGAATTTAACTACTATAATACTGTCCCTATGTACAACAATATAATTGCTATATTACTGCCTCCTATAAATAAGAATATAACTACTATAATACTGCTCCTATGTACAAGAATATAACTACTATAATACTACTCCTATGTACAAGAATATAAGTACTATAATACTGCTCCTATGTACAAGAATATAAGTACTATAATACTGCCTCCTATGTACAAGAATATAACTACCATAATACTGCTCCTATGTACAAGAAAATAACTACCATAATACTGCCTCCTATGTACAAGAATATAACTACCATAATACTGCCTCCTATGTACAAGAATATAACTACTATAATGCTACTCCTATGTACAAGAATATAACTACTATAATACTGCTCCTATGTACAAGAATATAACTACTATAATACTGTCCCTATGTACAACAATATAATTGCTATATTACTGCCTTCTATAAATAAGAATATAACTACTATAATACTGCTCCTATGTACAAGAATATAACTACTATAATACTACTCCTATGTACAAGAATATAACTACTATAATACTGCTCCTATGTACAAGAATATAAGTACTATAATACTGCCTCCTATGTACAAGAATATAACTACCATAATACTGCTCCTATGTACAAGAATATAACTACCATAATACTGCCTCCTATGTACAAGAATATAACTACCATAATACCGCCTCCTATGTACAAGAATATAACTACTATAATACTACTCCTATGTACAGGAATATAACTACTATAATACTGCTCCTATGTATAAGAATATGACTACTATAATACTGCCTCCTATATACAAGAATATAACTACTATAATACTGCTCCTATGTACAAGAATATAGCTACTATAATACTGCCTCCTATGTACAAGAATATAACTACTATAATACTGCTCCTATGTATAAGAATATAACTACTATAATAATGCTCCTATGTACAAGAATATAACTACTATAATACTGCTCCTATGTACAAGAATATAACTACTATAATACTGCCCCCTATGTACAGGAATATAACTACTATAATACTGCTCCTATGTACAAGAATATAACTACTATAATACTACCTCCTATGTACAAGAATATAACTACTATAATACTGCCTCCTATGTACAAGAATATAACTACTATAATACTGCTCCTATGTACAAGAATATAACTACTATAATACTGCTCCTATGTACAAGAATATAACTACTATAATACTGCTCCTATGTACAAGAATATAACTACTATAATACTGCCTCCTATGTACAAGAATATAACTACTATAATACTGCTCCTATGTACAAGAATATAACTACTATAATACTGCTCCTATGTACAAGAATATAACTACTATAATACTACCTCCTATGTACAAGAATATAACTACTATAATACTACCTCCTATGTACAAGAATATAACTACTATAATACTGCTCCTATGTACAAGAATATAACTACTATAATACTGCCTCCTATGTACAAGAATATAACTACTATAATACTGCTCCTATGTACAAGAATATAACTACTATAATACTGCCTCCTATGTACAAGAATATAACTACTATAATACTGCCTCCTATGTACAAGAATATAACTACTATAATACTGCCTCCTATGTACAAGAATATAACTACTATAATACTGCCTCCTATGTACAAGAATATAACTACTATAATACTGCTCCTATGTACAAGAATATAACTACTATAATACTGCTCCTATGTACAAGAATATAACTACTATAATACTGCCCATATGTACAAGAATATAACTACTATAATACTGCCCCCTATGTACAGGAATATAACTACTATAATACTGCTCCTATGTACAAGAATATAACTACTATAATACTACCTCCTATGTACAAGAATATAACTACTATAATACTGCCTCCTATGTACAAGAATATAACTACTATAATACTGCTCCTATGTACAAGAATATAACTACTATAATACAGGTCTCCTATGTACAAGAATATAACTACTATAATACTGCTCCTATGTACAAGAATATAACTACTATAATACTGCTCCTATGTACAAGAATATAACTACTATAATACTGCCTCCTATGTACAAGAATATAACTACTATAATACTGCCTCCTATGTACAAGAATATAACTACTATAATACTGCTCCTATGTACAAGAATATAACTACTATAATACTGCTCCTATGTACAAGAATATAACTACTATAATACTGCTCCTATGTACAAGAATATAACTTCTATAATACTGCCTACTTAATAGATTCAGTGCACACGCAAATGTAATCAATTATTTATCTTTTTCATCTTCCAAAATGTATTTATACATGATTTTCCATCGTCTCAGCAAAAAATGAAAATAAAGATACATCATAATTTCAAGAATTGTTTCTCAGATGGATGATGATGACGATGTTTCGGTCATGGTGACCTTTTTCAAGTCTCATCTGTGCATTCCGTCATAATAGAAGTCTATGGGAACATAGCGGATCCGTTATGCTGCCCATAGACTTCTATTATTACGGAATGCAAAAGGGAATGCCTCTAATGGTGTCCCTTTTGCATTCCGTCTTAAAGGGAACCTGTCACCGTAAAAATGTAGTGTAATCTGCAGGCAGCCTGTTATCGAGCAGGAGGAGCTGAGCAGATTGATATATAATTTTATGGGATGAGATTCAGTAAAACTTGTGTTTTATTCATTTATATTCCTGCTCATTCTGGGCTTTAAAGTCCAGGAGGCGGTCCTATCATTGATTGACAGCTCTCTGTATACACAGTCATAGAGGGGCAGCCTGTCAGTCACTGATAGGACCGCCCGCTGGACTTCAAAGCTCAGAATGAGCAGGAATATAAATGAATAAAACACAAGTTTTACTGAATCTCATCCCATAAAATTATATATCAATCTGCTCAGCTCCTCCTGCTCTATAACGTGCTGCCTTCCGCTCAGACACCATGTTCCATGTGACAGGTTCCCTTTAAGTATTATGTTATGTTCCGAATATAACCATGTTATAACGGAAAATAATAAAGTTAAGTTCGGCTCCCCATTGACTTAAATGGCGTTTGGGTTCAGGTTCGGGTCCCGAACTTTGACCTGAAGTTCAGTCGAACCCGAACTTCCAAGGGTTCGCTCATCACTACTTAGGAGAAGTTGCCATCTATTGCTGCAGGGGAAATGCAGCATTGCATGGTGGCTATTCATATAAATGGCAGTCCGTCATATGAGATCAGCCCTCCGGCGTTGCTCACAGCTGGGGGGCGCCTAGAGGATGACCGCCCTGTATGATATCCATATGCTCTAATAGGGCATATCAGACAAACCCTTTAATAATGAAATGGTACTTACCTTCCCAGCTCTGAAATTCCGGATCCCCCCTCTCCACACTCTCATAGTGGGGGGATAGTGACGGCTGATAATCTCGGGTTGGGTAGTAATATATTCCTGACTCTGATCCGCTGTCCTATGAAACATAATACGGTACACAGTTTAAACGTGCTGCTATACTCCTCCATCCCCCGCCATATCCCACCACCCATCCACCTGGTAGACGCTGCTGCCGGTCTCCGAGCCGCTGTCAATCAGTAACGTCTTCTTCGCTTGTGTGTTGATTAGTTCTCCATCCCCGTACTCATTGAGGGTCCCACGGGATGCACTGCAAGGGTTAAATAAGAAAAAGAGGATTTAAAGGGGCTCTATAGGCTTAGAGAAATGTTTTGTTTTTTTCCCAGAAACTGACCAACTATTGTGTGTCTATGTCTGTATTGCAAGTGTTTATTTTTAAAATCTTTATTTATTTTATTCATAAGCATTCTGTAAAAATAAATAAATAAATGGTAAAACATCGATCGCTTCCATTTTCTCTCTTACCTCTCATCCTTTTTCACTGCATCCCCTGTGGGACAGAAGAAAAATGTAAAATTCTGTAAATACAAAACCCTTTTTTTTTTCCCAGTTATGTGGAAACTGTCAACAAGCTGCTGTTGACGGATCTGTTATTTTGATTAGGCATTATTATAAAGATATCTGAGTGCATAGGGGTAGGTTACTACGGGGTTGTGGCTCATAAAGGGTTTCTGTCACCCCAATTGTCGCTATTAAACAGCCTTACGTTATAGATGTGAAAATGTCACCTGAATTTAACTCTGCATTTCTTTTATTTAAGTATGCCCCCGTTTTCGTGTAATTTTAACTTTTATTATATGCAAAGGCTTAACTTGTTAATATCTGATGCAGGTGTTGGGCATTTATATGTTAATCAGACTCATTTACATAGCCGTGCCCTGGACCTTGCTGAGCGTGTATATTTTATGAAGAGGTCCGGGAAGAAAGCGGTCAGACAAGCTAGTCTATTGTACACACAGTCATCATGTCGCTAAATCCTACTAACATCAGTCAACAATTGATCGGCCTGCTTGCTGATGGTTTCCAAGCAGCCACTGTGGATAAACAAACACACATTGATTTTTTTTTCTTCTTTACCTTCTTTTGCTTTCTTTCTGTACCTCCTCACCAGGCAGAAAACCAGTCCTGCATTAGATAAGAGGAGTAGCGCCCCTCCTGCACCGATGGCACCAAACATGTATGGGGTCCATGGAAAAAGATCTGATTGGGAAAAACCAAATATAGACAGTTTACACGGTTTTCTTCCTTTGTGCCCCCTGTGCTTGCTGTTACAGTACAGTTTCTACATTGTAGCAGCTTGTGGCTCCTTGACGGATATCTTCCCATGCACCAAACAGGTGTCAGGCTCCACCCACTTTGTGTTATTTACATTTCCTGTGACAACCAAGCTCCGCCCCCGGCATGGAGAAGAATTACAAAATGTGGCATCAAACGGTAGTGGGTGGGTTTCTTTAATACAGACCTTTAAAGGGGTGTTCTGGGATTCCTACAGACATGCTCATGTAGTCACTTACCTAATGTACATCTTCTCGAAGCTTTTTCTTTCTCCATTTGGACTTTCATGACCCGTTTTCACCATGTAGACCAATCCCTCTGGTTTGTCTCCATCCTGTATCTAGCATTTTCTGTGCACTTCTCCTTCCTCTGCCACAGCTCCAGCACCGCCTCTAATAACACCTAGCTACTTACATAGACACTCCCCTGTCACTATTTCTAATGACACCCAGTGTGTTTATAGCTCCTCCCACCCAGCTAATTACATAGGCACTCCCCTTTCAGTGCCCCTTACAATGCCCAGCTAGTTTATAGCTCCTCCCACCCAACTAGTTACATAGATACCCCCTTTCAGTGCCCCTAACAATGCCCAGCTAGTTTATAGCTCCTCCCACCCAGATAGTTACATAGACACTCCCCTTTCAGTGTCCCTAACAATGCCCAGCTAGTTTATAGCTCCTCCCACCCAGAAAGTTACATAGACACTCCCCTTTCAGTGCCCCTAACAATGCCCAGCTAGTTTATAGCTCCTCCCACCCAGTTACATAGACACACCCATATCACTACTTCTAACGACACCCAGCTAGTTTATAGCTCCTCCCACCCAGTTACATAGACACTCCCCTTTCAGTGCCCCTAACAATGCCCAGCTAGTTTATAGCTCCTCCCACCCAGATAGTTACATAGACACTCTCCTTTCAGTGCCCCTAACAATGCCCCACCAAGCTAGTTACATAGACACACCCATATCACTACTTCTAACGACACCCAGCTAGTTTATAGCTCCTCCCACCAAGCTAGTTATATATGGTTAGGAACGGTCAGCACTTTCAACCTCGCAAGACGCCCGCACGGGAAGGGAAGATCCACAATGTAGCAAAGAAATCCCAGCGGGCGCTGATTCTTCATTTCATGTATCCTTTATTTCATCTTGGTAACAATGTAACAATGGACGCGTTTCGGCCGGTCCAGCCTTCGTCAGCTCAAGTTTATACAATGGTTCACCATCTTAAATAGCAGTAGAATCAATCACCTGTGGTGACGTCAGACGCCCACAAAAGTGGTCGGCACCCAAATCAATGCTTTCCAGTTCTCTTATACAATAGAACTATAAACAAATAATTAAAACAATAGAACAGTGAGATAATGCTGATGTAGGTAAACCTGCAGCGTCTCATCTCCGATTTGCTGTCTGTTAAGAAAAGCAATTATCATTAAAGATTGGATATAGCGGCAGCATAGTTCCCATCTGCATAATCTGGTGTTCCCTATTCCATCCTCTGGGCTGTAATGTGCCCGGGGTAGGGATCCAACAGGCTTCTCTCCGTAATAGTTGTGTCCTAATGTCACCCCTGTGTCTCCTGTGTCGCTTCACTTGCTCCAGCACCTGGAATCTCCACTGGGCGATTCTATGTCGGTGCTTCTGAAAATGAAAAGGTAGAGGGAGCAACAAATTCCCTGTGCGAATATCCGATTTATGCTTGCTAATGCGATCTTTTACCGCTTGTATGTTTCCCCTATGTATACCAAACCGCAGGGAGACTTCACCAAATAAACAACATTTGCAGAATCGCAAGTAAAAAAAACTTTAATTATAAAGGTTTTTCCTGTATGAGGGGGGTGGAAGGAATCACCTTTAATTATATGGGACACTGTACACAGCGCACACAAGGGTAAGTGCCATTCTTGCCACTACCAATGGTTGTAGTTCTCATAGTGCCAATATCTGCGCCTACCAGTTGGTCTCGGTAAGTGGCACTTCGCTTGTTGCAAATCAAGGGTGCATTATTAAAGGGGTTGTCCGGGTTCAGAGCTGAACCCGGACATACCTCCATTTTCACCCCGGCAGCCCCCCTGACATGAGAATCGGAGCGGTTCATGCTAAATCGCGCAGGGCAAAGGCATTTTTTGGAGATCCGGTAACGTACTGGGGCTCTCCATGGGGCTTACATCACCGGCACTGATGTCATTTACATACAGATCTCTATAAGAAGGAGACAGACAAGAACAGGGTGTTGCATTACACAAGTGCACATCCACTTTGTTTATAGAAAGCCATTCCCAAATCGCAGGTGCAAAGGGTGAAAAGACTTGTTTCTGATCCCCACCTGCAGGGACAGAGGGTAGATGAGATGCTGCAGAGATTTAAGATGAGGGGTTACCCACCGCAGATACTGCCAGAGGCTACCACCTCAGTACGAGCAGAGAAAAATATGGGAGATCTACGTATTTACCCACAAATACCATCCATATAATGGAAAATGTTACGGTATTATACGTAAGCATTGGCCACTGTTAGGTGAGGCGTACCCACAGATTGCCGAATTTAATAATGCACCCTTCATTTGCAACAAGCGAAGTGCCACTTACCGAGACCAGCTGGTAGGCGCAGATATTGGCACTATGAGAACTACAACCGTTGGTAGTGGCAAGAATGGCACTTACCCTTGTGTGCACTGTGTACAGTGTTCCCATATAATACAGGTGATTCCTTCCACCCCCCTCATACAGGAAAAACCTTTATAATTAAAGTTTTTTTTACTTGCGATTCTGCAAATGTTTGGTGAAGTCTCCCTGCGGTTTGGTATACATAGGGGAAACATACAAGCGGTAAAAGATCGCATTAGCAAGCATAAATCGGATATTCGCACAGGGAATTTGTTGCTCCCTCTACCTTTTCTTTTTCATAAGCACCGACATAGAATCGCCCAGTGGAGATTCCAGGTGCTGGAGCAAGTGAAGCGACACAGGAGAGGGGGTGACATTAGGACACAACTATTACGGAGAGAAGCCTGATGGATCCCTACCCCGGGCACATTACAACCCAGAGGATGGAATAGGGAACACCAGATTATGCGGATGGGAACTATGCTGCCGCTATATCCAATCTTTAATGATAATTGCTTTTCTTAACAGACAGCAAATCAGAGATGAGACGCTGCAGGTTTACCTACATCAGCATTATCTCACTGTTCTATTGTTTTAATTATTTGTTTATAGTTATATTGTATAAGAGAACTGGAAAGCATTGATTTGGGTGCCGACCACTTTTGTGGGCGTCTGACGTCACCACAGGTGATTGATTCTACTGCTATTTAAGATGGTGAACCATTGTATAAACTTGAGCTGACGAAGGCTGGACCGGCCGCAATGCCTCCATTGTTACATTGTTACCAAGATGAAATAAAGGATACATGAAATGAAGAATCAGCGCCCGCTGGGATTTCTTTGCTGAGCTAGTTATATAGACCTGCCCCTATCACTGCCCCTAATAATGCCCAGCTAGTTTATGGCTCCTCCCACCCAGCTAGTTACATAGACACACCCCTATCACTGCCCCTACCAACGCCCAGCTAGTCTGTAGCTCCTCCCACCCAGCTAGTTACATAGACACTCCCCTATTACTGCCCCTAACAACACCCAGCTAGTTTATAGCTCCTCTCCCCCAGCTAGTTACATAGACACTCCCCTATTACTGCCCCTAACAACACCCAGCTAGTTTATAGCTCCTCTCCCCCAGCTAGTTACAAAGACACTCCCCTATCACTGCCCCTAATAATGCCCAGCTAGTTTATGGCTCCTCCCACCCAGCTATTTACATAGACACACCCCCATCACTGCCCCTAGCAATGCCAAGCTAGTCTGTAGCTCCTCCCACCCAGCTAGTTACATAGACACTGCCCTATCACTGCCCCTAACAACAGCCAGCTAGTTATTGGCTCCTCCCACTCTGCTAGTTACATAGACACACCCCTATCATTGCCCCTAACAACACCCAGCTATTTTATAGCTCCTCCCACCCAGCTAATTACAAAGACACTCCCCTATCACTGCCCCGCCCATAGACATAACATCACAGGAAATAAGAAGGAGCTGCTTGGACATGGTCATGTGACAACAGCCCAGAACGGGAGATCGGATAGGAACATCACAAAATTACAGCGAACTTCATAAATAATTATGTTAAAGGATTCTGATGCAAATCGGAAAACCCCTTTAAATACCTCCGACTACACTCAGCAACTCACCAGGCTTTGGAACAGGAAGACCCGGTTGAGTGGGTGCGGGGATCTTCACATCAGTGTCCTCTGGAAAATCAATACAAGTTTGTACATATGTCACTTGACATCTCAATGAAATTCAGGACCTGAGGGGGTGGGGCATGACACAGGGATGGGATCTTAGAGTCATGCTCTGCCCCTTCAGGTCCTGCAGTGAGCATCATACAGTGGCCTGGATTTACTATTGGTTTGGGACTGGGAATAGTGGAGCAAAATGTGGTGGAATTTTGCACAAAATTTAGCATCTACCGCGAATCTTAGAAAGGGTGTGTCTTATTTAAAGGGGTGGGACTTAGCAGGAAAGGCGTGGCCTAATTTATAACTTTTTTGTGGCAAAAAGTGCACAAACAATTTGCATAAAAATCTGAAAAAAAGTAGGATGAGATTTGATTGAGCCATTGGACAGGGACTACCTTGTGTGGTGACGGTGAGTACAGCTCCACCATCTGCGTAGTTGCTGTCTCCCAGATGGTTGACGGCATTCACCGAGAAGTTGTACACCGTGCTGCCTTTCAGTCCAACAATGGTGAAAACAGTGGACCGCGGTGGGAAGACGTCAACGTACATGTAACTCTCAACGCCGCTCATCCGGTATCTGCAAAAAAAGAGATGTAGTTTTATCATGTGACCACTAGGCGGAGTCTTACCAGTGACAATTATAACGCTGCAGTGTTGCATAGGTCTATCACAAATGCAATTGTCTTCTCATAGTGATGTCGTCCCCAATTTGTTAAAGGGGATG
The DNA here is from genome assembly GCF_905171765.1 of Bufo bufo. NCBI lineage: Eukaryota > Metazoa > Chordata > Amphibia > Anura > Bufonidae > Bufo > Bufo bufo. Next base: position 41,015,253 of record NC_053389.1, read on the forward strand.
TCCCATTAAAAATATTCTACAGTTTTTAAACCAGCACCTGGATCTGAATACTTTTGTAATTGCATGTCATTAAACATTTAGCATAGCCACTGAGTTATTCAATAAAATGTATCTGTATAGCGCCACCTGCTGTTTGTTATTTTTTTTCTTATTTCTTTGTCCTGCTCACTGAGATGGCCGCACATGCTCAGTTTCATCCTGCAACTGTCTTCTAAGCTGTGATAGGCAGAGCATGGACACGCCTCCTGAGCTGTGATAGGCAGAGCATGGACACGCCTCCTGAGCTGCAGCAGAAAGGACACTCCTCTTGAGCTGTCAGCTTGATCTAGTAGAGCAATGAATGGGGAGATCTCTGGATCCATGTGAGGTACAGGGCTGGTTCTAGCTTTGTTAGAAAGAGATTATCATGTGATGTCTGATTTTCATTTTTTTACATGGGATAACCCCTTTAGCCCTGAGCCTCCCGGTTCATGAATAGAATGCTAGTATTACAGTGAGGACTGACGCTTATAGGCAGAACAGTAGGTGAGATGAGATATGGCAGGAGGAAGTGTCAATCTATATGAAATGCAGCTAAATAATTCATTCAGGGTCTGCGGAAAGCTGAGTAGTATCTTCTGTGGTCACTAAAACAGCAGCCATTAGTTGTTGTCACCCAATATCTGTAAAAGCTGTACAGTAGAAAAATGAAAGCAAGGCAGTAAAAGGGCTTATATTTTTGGATTTTTTTATATATATATAAAATGCCTATGATAAAACTTTTTGGAGAAAAAAAAAAATCACCTGACTCGAAACTGTTGTTCCACTCCTCCATCAAATCCTTCCTTCCATCCTAGGGTTACTGAATTGTGAGTGACGCTCAGGATCTTCAGATCACTTGGAGGATCAGGGCGACCTTGGGTGTAACAAAGAGAAGATTTAAGAGGCGCCACCTGCTGGTCACAATAGGAATAACAACTGTGCAAAAGTGCCCGTCCATCTGTCGTGTCTATGGACGGCTTTGGCGACACGTAAGTCATAGTAAATTGAAAATAACACATGTGGCTGTTGTAAAATTTCCGCCATGGTTGGATTTTTTGCGAACCGCTCACTTTATGGCGCCATGCCACCTTAGCGTTACACTGGGTGTTATATGTGATGGCAGCTGTATATCGCCTTACTGGTGCTGACAAGCTGGATAGAGAAGCTGTCCACTCCCAGAGCGTTGGTGGCCGTGCAGGTAAAGATGGCGTAATCGTGCACCGCGCTCACGTTGGCGATGATTAGAGTGCTTTTGTGAATCCACAACTCATGAGAGGTCTTCACAGAATACCTAAGAGAGTAATATAATGTAGACAGAGGCGAACCGTTAAGTAGCCGTGGCATAACGCCCTACCCTTCCCCCGCCAGTCTTTCATTATTGTACATTGGTTTAATCTTTTTTATATACAGCTCCCATTGAGTTCAATGGTAATCCATAGCATAGTGTTTCCCCTTAGTGACCACCAATACGCCATTTTACGGCCATCAGCTCTGCATGGGCCTCCCATGCAGGGACAAGCCTGAGCTCAGCTGATCCTGGCCATTTAACCCCTTAGATGCCATGGTCAATACAGCCTGCAGCATCTTAGTGGTTTCAGGGGGTGCGGTCTCAAATGACATTGGTGCCGATGTCGTATGGTGAAGGCCCCAGGTCTGCCCTCTGTGGGCATACACAGCCAGAGGCCGTAGCTATCTTCAATCTGCGCAGGCGCACTGAGAGGCGGCCGCTCACTCGGCCGCTCGCTCCTCAATGCGCCTGCGCCGATGACGTCACATCTACACCCGGCGCAGGCGCATTGAGGATGGAGCGGCCGAGTGAGCGGCCGCCTCTCAGTGCGCCTGCGCAGATTGAAAATAGCTACGGCTGCTGCGCAGGCGCCAGATATTGAATGAAAACAGGCAGGGCCAGCAGAGAAAGATCCCGTCCGCTGGCCCTGTCAATCAACAACGGAGGGGGCGTCATTACCATCGGAGGATGCGGCTGCTACCAGCAAGTAGCCGCCCTACTTGCTGGTAGCAAGGTAATTTACATATTATAAAAATCGATTTTTAGCAAATTCTACTGAACGAAAATCATTAATTAGCTTATGTATGATGAGATCGCAGTGTAGGGATTATTAGTAAAGAAAAAAAAAACGGTTTAATGGGGTGACAGAAGCCCTTTAAATAAAGTTATTTAAAAAATCCAACTGAAAAACACGCACACTTTTTTAAGTGAGAAAAGTTAATACATTTTATTTAATATTTATTTGGGGGTGCAGATATCATGATGCCAGTACGATTATAGTGATACCAAATATATATTTTTTAAAGTTTTACCACTGTTCCACAATAAAAAAAACTTAAAAAAAAAAAGTGTTTGCATTGCCGCATCCCAAGACCCATAACCTTTTTATTTTTATTTTATTTCTACGGAGCTGTGTGAGGGCTTGATTTTAGCGAGACAACTTGTAGTTTTCATTGTTATTATTTTAGGGTACACACAACATTTTGTTCACTTTTTATTCCATTTTTTTTGTGGTGAATAAGCAAAAAACAGCAATTCTGGTTTGTTTGTTTTTTGCAGCTTTTATCATGCAGGACAAATTACAGCATAAGGCCTCTTTCACACTACCGTTTTTTTTTTTCGTTTTGCGGTCTGTTTTTTGCGTTCCGTATACGGAACCATTCATTTCAATGGTTCCGCAAAAAAAATGGAATGTGTTCCGTATGCATTCCGTTTTCGTATTTCCGTTTTTCCGTTCCGTTGAAAGATAGAACATGTCCTATATTTGGCCGCAAATCACGTTCCGTGGCTCCATTAAAGTCAATGAGTCCGCAAAAAAAACGGAACACATATAGAAATGCATCCATATGTCTTCCGTATCCGTTCCGTTTTTTCTGACCCATCTATTGAAAATGTTATGCCCAGCCCAATTTTTTCTATGTAATTACTGTATACTGTATATGCCATACGGAAAAACGGAACGGAAAAAACGGAACCAAAACGGAAACACAACGGAAACAAAAAAACGGAAAAACGGATCAGTGAAAAACGGAACGCAAAACACTGAAATCGACATACTGTAGTGTGAAAGAGGCCTAATTGTATAGTTTGGATCATTAGGTTGTTACTTATGTGGTGTGAGGATTCGCCTTTCTTTCAGGGGGTCGCAACCACATACTACTTCAGGACACCAGGATTAAGGTCCAAACAACGCTTTTATTTGGCACCAGCACAAACATAAATGATACAAAATAAGCACCTGCCCGACTAGGCACTTGCTAATAAAAAAATAACGTATCCCTGACTCACCTAAAGAGCCCTGTTCACACGGAAATCAAATGCGGCTTTCCTCAGCCAAACAGTCCAGCAGTCTCCAGACTGTGACAACTCCAGTACCTTTTGGGGGATTATAGCCCAGTAGTCCTCCTGACTCTGGCTGTGCGACCCTCGCTCCACAGGCGTCGCTGGGTCCCCCAAACTTCGGGCTATCACGTAGCCTCGTGATCCCTCGACCACTCAGAGCCTCTGCAGGTCTCTGTTCCAAATCACTCTCTGTCCTAACTGACTCCCTGGGAGATGCTTTATGCCACTCTGACTATCACAGACCTCACCTGCGATCCTCTCTGGAGCAAGGGAACACCCATCCTGGAAGTGTGTGGATTGGCAGACCCCACTTCCAGTCCTATTTGCCAATCCAACTAAAATCCAGCCCAGAATATACAAAAACAACCTTGTCTCAGCGACCTACATGCTGCTGAGACTATTGCATCCCTGATTTTAGTTATCCCACCCAGCTGAGGTATCTGAGTGGGATATACACACTTTCCCGCACTGTCCACCTTATCACAGTGGTGATACCAAATATGTGATGGGGATAAAAAAGAAAAATAAAAAAGTTATGGGTCTTGGGATGCGACAATGCAAAAACTTTTTTTTAAAAAGTGTTTTAATGTGCAAAAGTAGTAAAAATTTGATATTTGGCATCACTATAATCTTACTGACCCAGTGAGTAAAGTTATCATGATATCTACGCCTCCAGGTGAATATTGCAAAATTTTCTAACGTAAAAAGACAATGGCGTTATTCCTGTTTTTTCCGACCCCCCAAAAAAGAGTTCATAAAAGTTAAGCAATATGTCTTGTGTATCCCAAAATGGTACCAGTAAAAATTACTTCTCTCACAAAAAAAACAAGCCCTCATATGGCGTTAAAAAAACTAAAAACGTATAGCTCTTGGAATCAGAAAATATAAAGCTTGGTCACTAAGGCCCAAAACAGGCCGGTCACTCAGGGGTTATACAAAAAAGTTTTTTCATGCATGGATGTTCAATGCAAATCTGTGGCAGAAATCTGATGGTCAGCCTCAGATTTCGGCCCTCGATGTGTGCACTTATTCTTAGATATCTGAATACCTGGGGTTTTTGAAGTCCAGGGTGATGCCATTCTTCGCCCAGCTGAAGGCCACGTTTGGGATCCCCTCAGCTTTACATTCGAGACCCGTGGAGGACTTGCCATCTCCAGGAACGGCCACTTTGCTTAGGTGAACCCCTTTCTCTATTTCCGGCTTAACTGAATTGAAAAAGAATCAGGAAAAAATGAACATTGTGGGGTCGAGAGGGTAATGTAGGCCTGCCCTTGGGGACCTCAGCTTTCATGGTTGGTCATGGTTGGCCTAGGGCACTCCTTTTGACCAGGAAATCCTACTTACAACGTACAACCAGACGGGCGTCAGCCTTGACAGGTGGGGGAATTCCATTATCCACTGTGCACTCATAGCGCCCGGCATCCGTCCTCATGGCGTCTTTGATAATGAGTCGTCCGGTGAGACCATCAACTTGTCGTTCCAAGGCGGACAAGTCTCTCTCCTCATCTCCCTGTTGGTAGAAAGGACATCCTCAGATTTGATCACTTGTAGTTACAAGGCCCTAAACCTGAGGCTGCACTACTGAGAGATTCTGTGGACATGGAGACCTTGTGTGGTGCCAGATCATCATCTGCATCAATGTTCACACATTAAGGCACAGAGGATGTAGATGTTGATGAGGATGATGATTTGGATCCATGTGTCTCCATGACAGCACCAAACTGTTCAGGAATCCTCTACTACTCGTGAAGAAGTTGCTCCATACATGAGATACATTCCTGAGAAACAAGGCCGTAGAGGAGCTCCTTACCAGCCAGCGCCACTGAAACATCTCAACGCTGACAGGATTTGCATCTGCAATGCACACTAGCTCTGCTCTCCCTCCCAAATCCACTTCTGTGGGGTCAACAAGGCTGCGAATGGACGGAGAATCTTTGTGGGTGAAAAAAAAAAGTGCGGTTGATGCATCTTTTTTTAAGATGGTGTTCATTTCATGCAGCATAGCATAAAAAGTGCATAGAAACCGTTAACAGGCTGCTGTTGACAGATCTTTAGTCTAATTAACTTTGAAGAAACAACTACCTGAAGTAAGGAGATGGGCTGCATAGACTGATAAGGTATTACTGAGACATTCAGACCCACAGCATGACACCACAGTTCACTGTACAATATAAGAGAATACCAGATCTGTCAACAGCAGCTTGCTGGTGGTTTCCAAACAGAGCCAGGACTTTTTTTTTTTCTTTCTACACAGCAATGACTAAGAAACTAACTTAAAAAATATGTGAAAACAGCATAAACAGTAACAGCTATATATTGAATTAGCCGATGATGAACTTAAATTGATTAAGGCGGAGTGTCACTTTAAAGTTCCGTAAAGGACTCTAAATAGATAAGAGTCATTAAGGGTTTTGGCAAATGGGCCGGTAAGAAGACCTTGGCTACCTGCTGAGCCGTCATACAATGTCACAGCCCATAAGGTGAGTCACAAGGAGACCAAAAAGCAGTTGCTACAAGACACTGACAGATGCTGGCTGATGGCAGAAAGCAATTGTGTTTGACACCACAAGCATTATTGCAATGTGAAACCCTAACATATTTGCATCTGGGGTCTTACAGTGGACATCCAGTTGCACCGCAGTGATGTTCTTCCCCTCTTTGTTCTCACAGGTTACGCTATATACCCCAGAGTCAGCTCGACTAACGTTCCAAATCTCCAGAGATCCAGCCCCTTTAAGGTGGTGCCGGTAAGCTCCTTCTGCAAAAAAAAAAAAAGGATACAAAACCAGGTCAGAGTCATCAGACAGAGTTATCTGTTTATTGCATATTAGAGCAATGCATTACAGTGTAATTATGTGTTTTTGTGCAGTCAGGTGTAATACTGCTATCTGGCCTCTAGATGCCACTGTTGTACCTTCCATTGCAAAGCGCAGCCCCTGTATGGATAATTGGCTTTCTCTGTAAGGTGCAGGCAGTGCACTAACACCTCCAGGCTCTGAAGTGTGAGAGTATGTTTTATTAAAAGGGTTTGAGGATTTTTTTGAATTATGCATCACACAGCTGTAGTAACCTAATGCCGCAGCATATGGACATTCATGGAAAGCTGACATAGCCTTTACAACACCGATAAACATGATTGCGTATTGTGTCCCGACTTTCATTGTTTGCAGTAACTTTATAGATGGGGTTTCATAGCGCTGTAGCCTCAGTCACTGATGAAAGGTGAGGATCTAAGTACCTCGTGCCTCTGACTGTAATGGATTTATGCCTTATAAATAGTAGCCAAGGGCTCCCTGGACAAAACATATGGAGAGATAGGATTTTTGTGTCCACAGCCTCCTCCAGTGACCACAGATAGTGCCTCCCTTGCACCTCTTTCAAACAGTCCTGAAAATATTGCATCAAAGGACTCCCAGGCTATATGAACCTATGTGGTCATGAAGGAGTTAAATAGTTCTTCACAATAACCAATGGTGTTTGGCTTAAAATTCTGAGTTACTAGTGAAGATCCTTGCTTTTCAGGCCAGCGTGGAGAGTGGCTTCTCACTGGAGGACCCAACACATCACAAAGACAGGCCATTGATTTTAATAAGAGGTGTGTAATGCTTCATTTCCCCTGTGGGGGTGCTGTATGCTGACACTTGTTGCTGAATTCCCTCATAAATTACAGTTGATTGCTGAAGGTCCACGTAAGACATGATCTCCACCCTTCATAACTGCTCACCTCTGTTCAGTACTTGCCCCCGTAGACTCCATGTATAGTTGACCTCAGCAGGGTTGGCCCGGATGTATAATGGGATGAGGGCTGCCCCATGCTCCACAGCCTGGACAATCTTTGGCTGCTCATCTGTAAATTCTGGTGGGACTGAAAGACAAGTCAATGTTCAGAATGTTCTTGCTGTGTATTTAGCCCATGTCCGGTCATGGCCATTTAAAAAAACTCATGCTTATAGTTAGCCAACAGGGTTGTTTTTCCAACAACATGTCGACATGTAGCACCATAATCATGGGAATGACTTGTTTCTTGACCTCCATTGTCATATACATGTGTGTAGTTATCGAAAAACCTAGAATATTAAGTCTTAACTTTACAGGCCATACTCAAGAAGATATTGCACCATTATCTACAGTTTTGTAAGATCTCTCCTTCTTCTCAGATCTTCCCATATTTGGTTCTGTTCTTGGGCCGGTTAGACAGGACCATACAAATTGTTTCATGCATGGCCAGTTTCAGCAAGACCCAATGCCATGGGTCCTGTTAGAATTGAGATGATTAATCCTTATATAAATTAATCCATCTCATGAGAAATGTAGACATGAACGGTGGTACTCACATAGAACATTGAGTTTGTAGAAGGTGTTGACAGTCTCACTCAAGGCACTGCTGTATGCCTCACAGGAGACACGTTTTCCATTGTCTGCTGAGGAGACTGTTAATGCAACGCTGCCAGTGGTCGACTTTCCACCATATTCTACATTCTTTGTCCCCAGATCTCTTCCTTGCAAGCTGATGAAGAGAGAGGCCATGTTAAGAAGTGATCAGTTGGGCAGTCAGTTGGCTGGTTGATCAGGTGGGTGGCTGGATAGTTGGTTGGTTAGTAGAATGAATGGGTGGTTGCTTGGGTGGTCAGTCAAGTGCCTAGTTGGTCAGGTGTGGGTTTGCTTGGGGCATTGGTTTGTAGGTTTGTTAGGTGATCAGTCAAGTGTTTGCTTGGTTGCTTGCTTGGGTTGTCAGTTGTTTAGTGGTATATTGGTTGGTTAGGTGGTTGGTTGGTTGGTTTGTTGGGTGGTCAGTCAAGTGTTTGGTTGGTTGGGTGGCAGGTGGGTTGTATTCTTGGTTGCTTGGGTTGTTAGTTGTTTGGTGGCTTGGGTGGTCGAATGGTTGCTTAGGTAGATTACTTGGGTGGTTGGTAGGTTGGGTGATTGGTTAGTTGGGTAGTTGGTTGGTCAGTTGACTCAGACATATGTAATACCAAGCAATACTACTCACATGACTCCATCCTTGATCCAGGATATTGTTGCTTCTGGATTACTGCTGCCCGTCCTGCACTCTAGAGTAACGGTGCTTCCACGTTTATAGTCTTTGGGTGGGTTGATAATTTTAACATCAATAGGAGGAACTAAAAAATAAATGAAAGACACTAAGACCAATCCAACCAACTATTCAGGAATCCATTGTTGTTGCCATTCCTATCTCATGGCATTCTGCTCTCCCATGTTATCTAGTTTTAATTACCATCATATGTGGTTCCCATCCCTTATGGTTTCCCTGGCATGACCCATTCCTAGTAACAGAAATGACTGCTAGATTGTCCCCATATAGAGAACTAGGAGACTCACACTGGACATGAAACTTTGTGGTGGCCGTCAATGTGTTCTTCCCTCCATCATTGGTGGCATTGCAGCGGTAAGTTGCCTGATTGTCACTCGGCGCGGTTTCAATTATGACCTCCCTGGAGACTATCTTCCCTGCAGTTATCGTCTTTCCATCGGACACAGTTCTCTTATCCTGAATTTTCCAAAAATATAATTGTTTTTGAAAACTTTCTGTCAAAAAAGCTTACGTTTGCCTCTCACTAAATCAGATGTTTCAAAGACTACTCTCACATGGCCTGAACAGATCATTCTTAAAAAAAAAACTTCCCCATGACTGAGGCAGAATATCTTTAGCTTTATTTTGCTTTTATCAGAATTTTTTCTAAATGTACTTACCTTAATCCAGATGAGTCGAGGTGCTGGGTGACCACCACTCGAGAGACAGGTTATCTTGACACGCGTTCCAGCCCGAAAACGAGAGTCTGAGGGAGGAGCCTCAATCCAGATCTTTTGGGGAGGATCTGAAAAAACAAGCTGTGATGAACTGGGCCAATAATTACCTCTTCATAACAAAAAAAAAGAGAAATAGCTTTGTGTAACAAACGCCTACCCCAACACCAACTCCACCACTCCTGCTCTCAGATGAAGGTCTTAGTCATTAGTCTGGTGGCTATGGAAATGCTGCCTGATAGTCATATAAGGTTGTCAGGTAGCATATTCTTAGCAACCAGAGTCGGATTTCTCAGCTGAGGCCCAAACTGGCAGAGAGGGGGTGATGAAACGTGGCTGAGCTTACAGTATAACTTTTCATTTGTTTTCGGCCATTTTATTAAGACTTTTGTGATTATCTATTAAGATGGAAAACGTCCTTTAAATCGGCTATGGCCGGAGGTGACAGACTTTACCACACTTCTGATTTCATGACATCATACAGAGAATATATGACTTACAGTTTACACTGAGCTGGACGCTGTTCGCCTTGGTGTAGAGAAGAGCCTCATTAAAAGCCTCACAAGTCAGCGGCATGCCGTTATGTTCCCTCTGAACCACTGTGGTGATATTTGACATTGTGATCTTCCCCCCATGATCTGACTGCAGAGAAAATAGTAGGGGGATAGATAGTTTTGATAGATAGATAGATAGATAGATAGATAGATAGATAGATAGATAGATAGATAGATAGATAGATAGATAATATTACATTGGTTACAATTATTACTCACGTCAGTTACAGTGACTACAGTGTTCTCCAGCTCCACGGCCCCCAGCCACCAGCGGATGTGCACGGGGGGATTACTTGATGCAGTAAAGCAGGAGAACGATAGAGACGTGTTCTCAGGACCACTGGATGAGCCAAGAATTGTGACTTTGATGGGAAGAACTAAGCAAACAACAGATGAGATAAAGACAAAAAGTGCAGAATAATCCACTGATTTATCGTGTTTCACATGTCATAGTCTGGGGCTAGATAATGGATCTCGCTGGAGCTCGTGCTTCCACTTCCCTCCAGATCGCTGTTGCTTTAGTTGCTTTGGGACAGCTGTGTTTTATTTTAATAATCAAACAAGTTCTTAGTATACTGTATTACTGTAGATTATATGACTTTATAATATTATTTCACATCATATTACACTGTATCGTAGTATTATGGTAGATATCTGTAACAGGGAGCCGGCGGTGCGCTCCCTCCTTGCAGCGCCGCCGGCGTCCCGCTGATAGAGAGGGAGGAGGAGCCGGCATCCTCATCTCCCTGGTAACAAGGGCGTGGGCAGGATCCGGCGGCGCACGCTTCCTCAGCGCGGCTGGCGTCCTCCAGCCCCTAGGCAACGAGCAGGGGCAGGGACAAGCGCTGACGGATATGAGTCAGCGCTCAGAGTTTTGTCTGGGGCTTATGTCATAGATTTTATTATATCAACTTTATTTTATATCATGTTAAATCATAGTGAGTCATATTATATTACTTTATATGATATCATATTACATAATAGTGGATTATATTATTTTATATCACACTATACTTCTTATATATTATATCATGTATTATATCAATGCAGATTATATAACTTTATATGATATTACATAATAGTATTGTATTACCAGTATATCACGTTATAGTATAAGTCATATTAATATATAATATATATATGACATTATTATATAATATATCACATTTTATATTCAAAAAGGTTACAAAATAGTAAATGATGTTATATTACTTGATATTATATTACGGTATATCATAGTAGATCATATTATGTTACTTTATATTATATCATAGTAGATGACATCACATTACATTATATATTGGATTTTGTATACAGGGCAGAAGGTTATACATAATCCAATTAATCATTATTTAGTAGATTTTATACTATATTACGTACTACATATATAAGAACGTTGCGCCACAGAAGACACTCACAGAGAACATTGAGAGTGATGCTGGCTCGGAGGACCATCGGTGTGACGTGATTGACGGCCTCGCAGCTTATAACGGCCTGATTATGTTCTGGCTTGACATTTATAGTCAGAAAACTTCTAGACAGTCTTTTGTTATTGTCGGTCTCCCAGCGGTTGTACACCACCTCGTCATTCTGGACAGAAAAAAAACACAAGAGGAGAAGTGAGGAGGGATCGCAATTTTTCATAAATTACATCATAAAACTGGAGCCAGGTCCTTATGTGGGTGGGACGTCTTCATACCCTCTACGGTAAACAAAGGGGAGTTAATTAACTTGAAGGGGTTGTCTAGGAAACCCATCATCTATATATATCTATAGGGATTGCAGTGGTCACAGTCATGACTGGGACCTGAAGCCAGGAGGGCCCACATCGTATGATTTACCATATGTATTTGTCATAAGGTGGTGGGGACAGGTCGGTGGCTGAGCTGAACTTTGACACCAGAGCCCATGAGCCTTTACTTATGCCTCTGCACATTAGGGAATACTGAATTAAAGAGGTGGCTGCAAGGGTTAAAAAAAAAAAGACATACCAGTGACCATCACTCAGGTTCCAGCACTAGGCCTTTTGGTCCTTGCTGGACTGGAAGTGTGATATGATGTCTACACATACGTCACCACTGCCGGCAATCAGTGGCCTCAGCAGTGGCAGAGGTTGCGTACCGTGTCTGCACACATCACTGCTGAGGCCACCGATTCTCTGGCAGCACATCATACTTCTGGTTCAGCGGGGACCAGAAGTGGAGGAGAAGGAAGCACAGTGTTAGAACTGGAGCACCAGTGACAGATGAGTCTTTTTTAAGCTTTGAATTCAGCTTACACATATCAAAAGGGGTTTCTAGTCTCGGAGAACCTCTTTAAAATTGAGGGGAGGAGGACGCAATTCAGGATCCTTATCTACCAGCCAGAGCAGAGAGCAGCTCCTGTATATAGAATGTCTCTGGAGGACCCAGCAAATCATGTACTACATAGGCAACCTATTGAATTCAGTGGACACCATGTAATACAGCATTTCTCCTGTGGTGGCATTGCAGAAGATTTGAACACTTGCTGCTAGGTTCACCCACAGACTGTATTTGTTCAGTGAAGATCACAGCAACAGGACCTCAGCTTATCGTAATGAAAACCTTCTAGGAAAAAAGGGGTTGTCCAATGCAGAGGACTTTAATGACTAATATGGCCACTGTAACCCACCTTTAACCACTGCAAGGTTGCCAAAGGATTCCCACTATGGGACGTACAGCTCATCTTCAGGGTTTCCTCAGATTTGACAGATGGTCCTTCGTAACCATGAATGATTGGGACGTTAGGGGGGACTATTGAAAGGAATGAGAAAAACAGAGGGTAAAGATCTCAAAGTATGAACACCATTGAAGCAGCCATCTTGTCAATACCTCCAACTAAATTGGTATTCTTGTATGACTTGATTATTCTAACCCAGTTTTTATTGGTTGAGTCCAGCCAAATATACAGCTGAAGTTTATTGCGCTATGAATATGAAGACTACCCCCCTTCTTGAGGACCTGAGCTGCCTATAGACATTACAGTTTTGTAGGTTGATCTCATCAACACATATGTGGGTCTAACACATATGGGAACTAGCAGAATCTACCTTGAGGTTTACATTTGGACTTACTTGGATGGGACAGATTGGATTTTACCAGTCCAATCTAAAAGTATCCTCCAAGACAAGTGGTGACAGAGGTGCATGGGTAAAGCTCATCACTCCCAACCTCTGTAGTCCTAGCAGGCACAGTTGGCTTGCCATCTTGTTTGCCTCCAATGGCCAGCTTACAGCCTAGCTAGCTGTAAATGTGATCTTATGGATACGACATTGTGGTAAATGAGATGAGTATGGTGGGTACGGTATAGCATTGTCTCACACAGCACATTCATGGTGAAGCTCACGGTCAGTGGTGTCTGAAGAGCCGGGTTCAGCGCAGAGCACACAAGTAGGTTTCCATTATCTGTACTTTGTGGGATGACCCTGTGATTGGGGAAAATCATAGATGTTTTTTAGACATGGACTTGGTCATGCAACACAATGGTCAGTTCTTGGCCTAATCTTTGTTCTTCTATATCAGGTATGCCAAACAGACCGATCTGCATAGCTTCATCACAATGAAAATATACCAAAATTTGTCTTACAATGTGTGATACAGAAATTTTGGTAGATATCCGTGGGGTTACTAACATGCCCATTGCTGTCCCCTATTTTCTGTCCATGTAGGCTACAGGCAGCCCTTGCAGGTGTTATAGGGGCCCTTTCTCCTATTCATATAGGTGAGGTAAACCAGTGCAGGGTTCCCCTCTAAACAGGCACCACAACAACAACAGCACAATAACAACCAAGACCCAAGTATCAAACCTCCCTTCTTATTTGCATTGGAAATGAAGGAGAGCGAACAAGCTGTGGTGTCTGTGACCAGCTGCAGAAGGAGACACATTGTGACTTTAGTACAAAGAGGTTAACTGTCTCACAAAGAACTGTAACCCCTTTATTCTGAGTACTGATGAGGTTCCAACTCGTGGAACCTGACAAATGTTTATTTAACACAGAATGATTTTTGTTCTAAATCCCCATTAAGAGTGTAGGTGTGGTTGACACTCACATCGCTGTTGTCTCGGTATCCTCCAACTTGTTGATGGATCCAGGTTGACTACTGGATGAGCCTGAAACTTCCACTCCACCTACATGTAACCAGAACATCACATTTGTTATTGGTCTGTATTGTCCAAGTCCACCCATCTCTATGATCTTTTACGTACTTTTAGTGATGGTCAGTGTTGCTGATGGTTTGGCATTGACAACACTACAAGTGACTGGATACTCTACTCCATAGACCCATGTTACTGAACTTCCAGCGACATGTTCCTTAAACACAGGAGGTTCTGGGGGAACTGTGGGAGATATGTCAAGTGGTCATGAAAACAGATATAAATGAAAATAACTGAATGCAAGAGATTAGAGATACAATGTAACTGGTAGAGGTAGATATGTGATATGGAACATACAATGTAACCTAGAAGGTTGGATATATGACATGTTGCATTTAATGTAACTGAGTAGGGCAGATATATAACGTGGAATATACAATGTAGCCAGGAGAGGTGGATATATGATATGAAACATACAATGGAACCAGGAGGGGCAGATATATGATGCGGAATATACATCGTAACCAGGAAAGGTGGATATATGTAAAAAAAATACAGTGTAACCAGGAGAGGTAGATACATTACAAGATACAATGCAACCAGGAGGAACAGATATACCATGCATTAAGAAAGTCTTCAGACCCTGTAACTTTTGTTTACATTTCACATTTTCCTAAAAAGAAATTTAGTTTGCCCCCATCATTCTGCCATCAATACCCCATAATGAGAAAATGAGAACAGAATGTTAGAAATCTTTGCTAATTTCTTGAAGAGGAAAAAATAAAATCTTACATTGACATCAGTATTCAGACCCTTTATCCAAGACTTAGTTGGATAAATAGTTGTAATCACTGCCCTACAGCCTCCAGTCTTCTTGGGGATGATGCCACAAGATTTGGACACCTGGATTTGGGGATTTTGTGCCATTCTTCTCTGCAGATCATCTCACGCTGTCAGGTTGGATTGGGAGCGTCGGTGGACAGCCATTTCTAAATCTCTCCAGAGAAGTTCAATTGGGTTCATGTCAGGGCTCTGGCCGGGCCACTCAAGGACATTAACAGAGTTGTCACTAAGCCTCTCCTGTGTTGTCTTGGCTGTGTGCTTAGAGTCATTGTCTCGTTGGAAGGTGAACCTTCAGCCCAGTCTGAGGTCCAGAGCTCTGGATCATATTTTCATTATGAATATCTCTGTACTTTGATTTATTTAGCTTTTCCTCAACACTGATCAGTCTCCCTGTTCCCCCAGAGCATGATGCGGCCACCACCATGCTTCACTGAAGGGATGGTATTGGGCAGGTGATAAGCAGGACTTGGTTTCCTCCAGACATGAAACTTAGAATTGAGGCCAAAAGGCCAAAAGGTTTAATCTTGGTTTCATCAGACCAGAGAATCTTGTTTCTCACAGTCTGAGAGTCCTTTAGATGCTTCTCTGCATACTCCAGATGGCTTTTATGTATCTTTTACTGAGAAGAGGCTTCTTTCTGGCCACTCTGCCATTAAGCCTAGATTGGTGGGTGCTGCAGTGATGGTTGACCTTCTGGAACTTTCTCCCATCTGCACACATCTTTGAAGCTCAGTCAGAGTGATTATTGGGTTCTTGGTCACCTCTCTTACCAATACCCTTCTTCCCCGATTACTTAGTTTGGTGGGGTGGACAGCTCTAGGAATACTCCTGGTTGTTCCAAACATTTTACCATGTAAGAATTATGGAGACCACTGTACTCTTGAGAACTTTCAATGCAACAGATTTTCTATTTGTCTTTGCTTACTTGTGTCTTTCCAAATCATGTCCAATCCACTGAATTTACCACAGGTGGACTCCAGTCAAGCTGTAGAAACATCTCAAAGATGATCAAGGGACATGGGAGGCCCCAGAGCTAAATGTCAAGTGTCACAGCAAAGGGTCTGAAGACTTATGTTGATTAGTGTTGGGCGAGCATGCTCGGCTGAACACTTTTTTACTCGAGCATTGCGATGCTCGGCACATCGCGGCGTTCGGCCAAACACTGCGTGTGCTTAAGCACGATGCTCGAGTCTCCTCCCCGCACGTTTGTTGGCTGCTACGCAGCCAATAAAAGTGCACAGAGGTATTGGCACTCACTGTAATGCCATAGCCACGTTGGCTACTGGCATTACAGTGAATGGCTGGCCGGAACGCATCATCGGGTGCTATACAGCACCCGATGACACGTGGTTCGGCTCAGTCTTAGTCAGGGAGAGCTGCAGCAGAAGGGACAGACAGTGTAGGGACAGGCATTGGTTTGTTTGTTTGACAGGTTTTACTGGTAAAAGGTGTTAGAGATCCAAGAGTCCTTTTAAGGACTATTGTTTTATTTGGCTGCAATATATATTATTAGCGCAACCTGCATAAAAATTGCGTGCAATTGTTTGGCTGCTGCTGACAGTGACACAACCTCTGCTACATCTGTTGTGTTACATTTGCGCTGTGAAATTCAGAGCAATTGTTTTGCCGCTGGTGGCAGCGACATTACCTGTGCTACATCTCCTGTAAAACGTTTGTGCATCCTAAATATCAGTGACATTCAGTCTAATTTTTTTGCTGCTCGTGACAGCGACATTACCTGTGCTACATCTCCTGTATAACGTTTGCCCATCCTAAATATCAGTGACATTCACTCTAATTTATTTGCGCATACACTTACAAAACCTGCACTACTGTACGTGTGACATACTTGCAAGCATATATACTATTTAATATGCTGAAGGCGAGCAGTAAGGGACGGGGAAGTGGCCATGCTGCTGATGGTGCACGCAGAAGCTGTGGCCCTGTGTGCGGTAAAACTGTGCCTGCTGCCAGAGCACAAGAAACACACTCATCCACGATACCTAGCTTCATGTCCCAGTTTGCAGGGCGGCACAGGACACCACTCTCGACATCCCACCAGTGCGACCAGTTGGATTGCAGCACATAATGCTTCCAGTCGGTTAAGCACCACCCTGTCTTCCACAAAGTCTAGTCTCAGTAGCCAAGAGTCTGGTCAACAGAATCCTCACCCTGATCCTCCTTCCTCCCACCATGGAGAGCCTAGGCAAAAAAGTGATCCCACACTCGGATATTCCGAGGAGCTCTTTTCATCTCCATTCCTTGATTTGGCCCTCTCGCAAAGCCTGCTTGAAGAGGGACATGAGGAGATCTTGTGCACTGATTCCCAAACTCTTGAGCATCCACAGTCAGAAAAAGATGACAGTGGGGAATGGCAATTAGTGTTTCACGAGGTGGATGATGATGATGAGACACAGTTGCCTATAGGTCAACCGCAATTAGTGTCTCAAGAGGTTCATGATGAGGATGAGACACAGTTGTCAATAAGTGAGGTTGTTGTTAGGTCAACAAGTCAAGAGAATGATCAGAGTGAGGAAGTGGAAGAGGAGGTGGTGGACAATGAAATCACTGACCCAACCTGGGAAGGTTGCAAGCCGAGCGAGGACAGCAGTACAGAGGGGGAGGGATCCGCAGCACCGCAACAGGCTGGAAGAGGCAGTGGGGTGGCAAAAGGGAGAAGGCGGACCACACCAAACAGGCCCGCAACTGTTCCCCGGAGCACCCCCTTGCGGCAATCTCCCTTGCAAAGGGTTAGGTGTTCCGCAGTCTGGCACTTTTTTGAGGAAAGTGTGGACAATAAAAGAATTGTCATTTGCAACCTGTGCCGTACCAAAATGAGCAGGGGTGTGAACACTAGCAACCTCACCACCACCAGCATGATCTGCCACATGGCATCAAAGCACCCTAATAGGTGGGCCGAACGCCTGGGTCCACAATCAGTGTCTGCGGGTCACACCACTGCCTCCTCTTCCCCTGTGTTACGTGCTGGCCAATCCCCTGTCCAAGACGCAGGCCCGGATGCCTCCTGCACCTTGACCTTCGCAAGCACCATCATCTGCCACATCCACTTCTGTGTCCCAGCGCAGCATACAGATGTCCATACCCCAGGCCTTTGACCGAAAGCGCAAATACCCAGCCACCCACCCACAGGCCATAGCACTAAATGCGCACCTTTCCAAATTGCTGGCCCTGGAAATGTTGCCATTTAGGCTTGTGGACACCGAGGCTTTCTGTAGCCTGATGGCGGCGGCCATCCCTCGTTACTCAGTCCCTAGCCGTCACTATTTTTCCAGGTGTGCCGTCCCCGCCTTACACCAGCATTTGTCCGTAACATCACCCATGCCCTGACCAACGCAGTTATTGGGAAGGTCCTCTTAACGACTGACACATGGACAAGTACATGTCACCAGGGATGCTACATTTCCCTGACGGCACACTGGGTGAATGTTGTGGAGGCCGGGAGCGAGTCGTACCCTGGGATGGCACAGGTGCTACCGATGCCACGGATTGCGGGCCCTACTTCCATCAGGATATCAGCCACCACCTACATTAGTGGCTGCAACCCTCCCTTCTCTTCCTCCACCTCCTCCTCCACTTCCACCTGAATTCTCATCTTGCAGCACTAGTCAGCCATCAGTCAGTAGCTGGAAGTAGTGTAGCACTGCAGTGGGGAAGCGGCAACAGGCCGTGGCGGCCATCTTCAGTACAAATCAAAACATATGCGATTTTCCCAGTTTCAACAATGCGAGTCGATAGCAGGGGTCTTGTACAGTATCCCCGTGCAACTTTCAAGTGATTTGAGCAATTCTGCAGCTTAATAAAGATGTTTGTATTCAAGCACATATAAAGTCTCTCAACTAAGCAAGTGGGGAATGTAGTGTCCCACATATGTGTGTATGGTCCACTCCAAATTGTTGTGTATTATGTTATTTTGCACTATTTCTTTGTCTATGCTGCTGAATCCATATTACAGGCTGGTAACATGCACTACATACTTCCACCACTAGAGGTCTCTATCAGACCACTTATATAGTGCAGGCAAAGGAAGCGAGATAGAGATGAAGAGTTGAGTTGAGTGGAGGAGTTAGGAGGAAGGAGAAACTAATGTGCCTCAACCATTGAGTCCAAGATTGGGACTGTATGATCCTACACTGTAGATTACCCTTCCGGGGTATCAAGTGGATTATTACTGTGAAGACCACAACCTGTTCAAATAATGAAGCAGAGTGTTTGCCTGCCTTGAGGGAGATGGCCCTGGGGTTGTTGGATCATTGAACTAAAGAATATAGGCGAAGGAAGATAATTGCAGTTTTTAAGGTTTTAGTCACTTTTGCATCAGGTGGAGAGATTCTTAGCTTCAAGCTGCCCCACCATAACCAAGGACAGAAAGGCCATCTGTCAGAATACTTATTTACAGAGGATCTGAACTATTACTGAAAGGTTGAGAGATAAAAGCAAGATCAGGAACCAAGTACAAGTAAGAACATTACCTTTACTAAAGTGAGCTGGAGTTAACCTCTACAATTCACCATAAGGCGCCTGCTAATTTGGATTTGCAGATTTGCACTTTATGCCATCTGTATGACAAAGTGATGATATTGGATGCCTTACTACATCTGACAAGCAAAGATCCTATTTGGTTTAAAGGGATCCTGTCAGCGGCAAAAAACACCCCAAACCGCCAGTCAGATGCGGTAAAAGCAGGAAAAAATGATCTCTTATCCCCTGAGTGCGCTATTTTTGAGTCACTCTTGAAGTCAAGCGGGCAGCGGCCTCCTTGCTTCAAGTCAAGGTAACTGCGCCCCCTTCCCTGCCCCTTCTCCTGTGACTGACAGCCGACTGTTTGGCAAAGCCAGCCAGCTGTCGGGTATAAGCGCTGTCAGTCACAGGAGAAGGGGCAGGGAAGAGGGCGTGGTTACCTTGACTTGAAGCAAGGAGGCCGCTGCCCGCTTGACTTCAAAAGTGACTTGAAAATAGCGCACTCAGGGGATAAAAGATCATTTTTTTTCCTGCTTTTACCGCATCTGACTGCAGAAAGAAAATCTTCATTAGAAACACACTGCCGGCTACTTGAAGGTACTGCTGGAGGTTTAGGGTGGTTTTTGCCGCTGACAGGTTCCCTTTAACTACTGCCTCATTCCTCATTCTTCTGCTCTATTTCTTGATTGCACCTTACGGTGCTGGCGTCACGAACACAGGGACCCAGCCACCAAAGCACCTTAAACTTCCATTACCATCAAGGGCACCTCAACCACCATCTGGCTGGTGTTCCCTGCAATAGAGAGTGCCCTGGAGGATTTTGTGCTGTCTTCCCATCCAATGCACGCCGGCCCCAGGGGACAACTAAACTGTGAGTACTACTACTATCCTCGGCACCTCATTACTAGTACACTCACTCAACCGCTACACCCCTGTGGCTCGGTCGCTGCAATAATTGGCGTCACAAACAGGATACCAAATCCTTTGTGCCTTATACGAACAGGATACAAAATCCCTTGCGCCTTATGCGAACAGGATACAAAATCCCTTACGCCCTATGCGAACAGGATGCAAAATTGTAATTGACTGTGTGCAATATTGCTATAAAGAACAGGATTCAAAATCCTCTGCACCTTATGAGAATAAGTCCCACTTGTTTAATTGAGAGACTTTCGCATGCTGCACGTTTTATTGAACTAGAGAATTGTTTGAATCGTTTGAAAACTACATAGGCATACTCCCAAGTTACTTGCTACAGAATCGCAGTGTCAAAAGTGGAAAAATCGAATGTTGCTATGTCACTACCACGGTTTCTGTCAGTGAATAGACTGTCAATCTGAAACCTAAAATGGCCGCCAGAGGCCTTCTTGATTAATTTGCTGCGCCATTACTTTAAGCTACGTCCTGCTAGCGGTGGGAAAATTGAGGTACACTCCCTTCAGAGCGTGAAAATCTAGTTTGCCACCCCCTTTATGCAAAGTGATTGATTGATTGATGTGCTTACCTCCAATGTTGTATTGCCCAAGAGCTAGCGCCTCCCCTATGCAAAGTGAACCCAGTGTGAGGGTCGCGCACCAGAAGAGCCTGAGGTTTTTGAGGAGGAAAATAAGAAGAATTTTTTTTTTAACCAAAAGGTGTGCTTTCGGTGGGTTTGAACTTATGGTGGTCTGTGCATGACACTATTATGGGGGATCTGTGGATGATGCACTGTTATGGGGTGGGGGATTTGTGGATGGTACTGTTATGTGGGGGATCTGTGGATGGCACTGTTATGGGAGGAGCTGTGGATGGCATTATGATGGGGGGGTCTGTGGATGGCATTATGATGCTGGGGGGGATGTGTGGATGGCATTATGATGGTGGGGGGGGATCTGTGGATGGCATTATGATGTGGGGGATCTGTGGATGGCACTGTTATGGGGTGGTGGATCTGTGGATGACACTGCTATATGTGTCATCCACAGAGCCCCCCCATAACAGTCCCATCCACAGATCCCCCCATCATAATGCCATCCACAGACCTCCCTCATCATTATCCCATTCACAGATTCCTAGGGAGGGACTGTAGTAGGCGGGGAGAGCGGCGGGGCCGTGCAGGCACTGTACTCTGGCCCCGCAGCTCAGTATGTACTGTATTATACGTAGTGTTAATCACAGTGATGTAAATTGCCAGCATTCGCCCCATAAGACGCAGGGAGACTTCTCCCCCACTTTTGGGGGGGGGGAGTGCGTCTTATGGGGCGAAAAATACGGTATATAGACAAATTTTCCCCATTCTAAGCTCTGGGCCAGTTTATCAGCCGAAATCAAGTCTGCACGTCTTTCTTAGACCCACGAGTCTAAGAAGTATAACGAGGGGATTGCAAGGAAACTATTGAAGGCCCCCGTGGAAGACTTCCTGGTCCCAATTAGAAAATTGGGCCGAGTTCTTTAATTTTGTAAATTCAGAGGCTTTGGATTTCTCAGAGATCTGGAACATGGCCGTGATTATTATGTGAACCGCAGGTCAGTCAAGCGAAAAGACCTTCCCAGTCATTTGCAGTTTGTATGTGGATGAGGTAGTCGAATTCACTCTGGCAGAGGGCACTCGAGGCCCCTATGCTACCTGTGTCACAGGGCCCAAGCCAGAAGCTGAATCAAGCTGGGAGACTGCAGAAGGCTCAAAATCAGAAGAGGATGAGGAGCCAGTGCACCCTGTTGCCCCCAAGCGGCTGGACGCAAAATATGTGCAATCAGTTCTTCCTAGTCAGAACCAGTACGCCACTGGCTTTGCAGGGACTAACATTCTGTGGCAGCCCGCCATTGCTACGCGAGACCCAGATGACCACCCCAAGGCAAAACAGAGATCACTCCAGGTTAGGCCAAAGCCCGCACCTACTCCCGATTCAGTACAGGAATGTGCACAGCTCTTACAGCAGTTTGCTATTCGTCAAAGCCAGGCCATCCCGGTTCAACCTCAAGAGGTAAGACCGTCTGTGCATCTTCCTACAGAGGTCGCCCTTGGTGCTACTTCGAAACCTACAGCTGCGGTTGAACCAGCTCCAGTTAAAAAAAAAAAATGAACTTGGGCTGGAGCCCAGTATCCTTCAGCAGGAGAAAGAAAGATCTTCTGTATCTGAAGAGGTTAGAAGACATCTAAAGCTTCCACTTATTCCTACCAAGCACTTGACCGAAGTAATACCTGAAAGTTCTTCCCCAGATGAATGGGAATCGGGAAGCCCTATACCAACCGATGTACCCAGCTCTCCAGATCCCTATGACTAAGTAGGCCGGTTGGCCATTACTAAAAATGGAGCAGGAGCACTGTTAAGGGAGGAGTTCTATGTTTTGTTTTTGGTTTGAGCTCCCCCTCCTTTATTAAAAGGACTCCCATAAAAGGACTCCACCATCCAGACAACATCCAAGTTGCGCCCTTGTTTTTGCGCATTTTATCTCTCTTTTTTTTACCCCCTTCTCTGGTTGTCTGGGACTCTAAACTAAAAAGTTTTCTGCAACGTTCAAGGAACTGTACCCAGAAAGACGTTTTTCTGTGCCTTATCCTATGCAACGCACATGATCTTATGAATCAGAAACTTTTTGCACTTTACCCAACGGATTACAAATTATTTATACCCCAAATCAGGGATGGACTTTGTCTCAAGACTATGTCATGGACTGCATTGCCCCAAATGTGAGATCACCGCCCATTTTATCCCCGTCAAGAACCGAAGATTACAACGCCCCTTTGTCCTTATGCACTAAGAAAAGAAAAAGTGATGTATATACAGTACAGACCAAAAGTTTGGACACACCTTCTCATTCAAAGAGTTTTCTTTATTTTCATGACTATGAAAATTGTAGATTCACACTGAAGGCATCAAAACTATGAATTAACACATGTGGAATTATATACATAACAAACAAGTGTGAAACAACTGAAAATATGTCATATTCTAGGTTCTTCAAAGTAGCCACCTTTTGCTTTGATTACTGCTTTGCACACTCTTGGCATTCTCTTGATGAGCTTCAAGAGGTAGTCCCCTGAAATGGTTTTCACTTCACAGGTGTGCCCTGTCAGGTTTAATAAGTGGGATTTCTTGCCTTATAAATGGGGTTGGGACCATCAGTGGCGTTGAGCAGAAGTCAGGTGGATACACAGCTGATAGTCCTACTGAATAGACTTAGAATTTGTATTATGGCAAGAAAAAAGCAGCTAAGTAAAGAAAAACGAGTGGCCATCATTACTTTAAGAAATGAAGGTCAGTCAGTCAGCCGAAGAATTGGGAAAACTTTGAAAGTAAGGGCTATTTGACCATGAAGGAGAGTGATGGGGTGCTGCGCCAGATGACCTGGCCTCCACAGTCACCGGACCTGAACCCAATCGAGATGGTTTGGGGTGAGCTGGACCGCAGAGTGAAGGCAAAAGGGCCAACAAGTGCTAAGCATCTCTGGGAACTCCTTCAAGACTGTTGGAAGACCATTTCAGGGGACTACCTCTTGAAGCTCATCAAGAGAATGCTAAGAGTGTGCAAAGCAGTAATCAAAGCAAAAGGTGGCTACTTTGAAGAACCTAGAATATGACATATTTTCAGTTGTTTCACACTTGTTTGTTATGTATATAATTCCACATGTGTTAATTCATAGTTTTGATGCCTTCATAGTCATGAAAATAAAGAAAACTCTTTGAATGAGAAGGTGTGTCCAAACTTTTGGTCTGTACTGTATATGTGATAAATTGCTTATTCTGTATTGTTGTGCATAACCCTTTATTACAGGAGGTTATCGAAGTGTCATGATAGTACATTGCAATGAACATATGTATATTTGTGTATGGAGCGTATTCTGTGTATTTCAGGTGACGGCGTAGAGATCCACAGCTTCAGTCACTGCAAACGTCGAGGACGACTTATCTTTTAGCAGTGGTGTATGCAGCGTCCCACATATGTGTGCAAATGGGACACTTTAAACATCTGCCTATTTATGTATTTATTTGCATTGTATGGTATTTCCTATTATTAGGCTGGCAATGTCATTTCACCCTTTCGCCCCTAGGTGGTGCTGGCACCACATAATATATATAGCTGGAGTGTGTCTAGAAGAGAGAAGAACAGGAAGTGAGGTTATGTTAGAGTCAGAGTGAGAGAGTAGAAGCAAGTTCATGGAGGAGAGAAACAGGCCAAAATCAATGTTTTCCTTTCCTCTGGGCCCTGATCAAGATTGGAGAAGACAAACACAGCAACCTAGCACCAGACAGTGAGTCTATGTCTAAATATGAAGTAAGCCTAGTGAGGGTTACAACTGAATCTAGCTTATGGACCTCATCAGCACAAGTGCCTGAGAGCAACTTTCAAAGTGTCGGGACACGAATGGATAATTAGTGCGCAGAATTGTCCATATTCACTAGAAGCCTTCCGGGATATAGTGGAAACCTAAAGACCTGATTACTTCAGGAGAGCATCCTGCAAATAATGTAGCAGAAGACTGATGCCTGCCACGAGGGAGAACGCCCTTATTGGTTAGGTAAGTAGAAGACAGAATATTTACCATAGTCAGAGTGCTATTGTCTAATGCTGTTACTTGACAGGCAAAGACTGAGTATATTTACTTTAAAGGGTTTCTGTCACCCTGCAAAACTCTTTTTTTTTTTTTGGATAGTTAGATTGCTCATAGTGCGATATAGCAGAATATAATGGTATTACTTACTTTCATGCGGCCGATTCTTTATAAAACGAACTTTTATAATATGTTAATGAGGGCTCTACCAGCAAGTAGGGCGTCTACTTGCTGGTAGCTGCTGCAGAAATCCGCCCCCTCGCCGTGTTGATTGACAGGGCCAGCCGTGATCTCCTCCTCCGGCCGGCCCTGTCAGTAATTCAAAAATCGCGCGCCTCGCGTCATTCGGCGCAGGCGCTCTGAGATGAGGAGGCTCGTATCCTCAGCACTCCCTCAGTGCGCCTGCGCCGATGACGTCTTCTCTTTCGGTGATGTCATCGGCGCAGGCGCACTGAGGGAGTGCTGAGGATACGAGCCTCCTCATCTCAGAGCGCCTGCGCCGAATGACGCGAGGCGCGTGATTTTTGAATTACTGACAGGGCCGGCCGGAGGAGGAGATCACGGCTGGCCCTGTCAATCAACACGGCGAGGGGGCGGATTTCTGCAGCAGCTACCAGCAAGTAGACGCCCTACTTGCTGGTAGAGCCCTCATTAACATATTATAAAAGTTCGTTTTATAAAGAATCGGCCGCATGAAAGTAAGTAAGACGATTATATTCTCCTATATCGCACTATGAGGAATCTAACTATCCAAAAAAAAAAAAGAGTTTTGCGGGGTGACAGAAACCCTTTAAAGTAAATATACTCAGTCTTTGCCTGTCAAGTAACAGCATTAGACAATCCCTCCATTGACAATTGCCTAAACCTGATATAAGGGTTTTAATTACCTTAACATCTGAATCATTACTGGTGCCATATGAATGCACTTCATTGATGGACTGTAACATCTGCCTTGAGACTATTGATTCAAGTAAATGTTCAACTGTTTTACAACAACTGACTCTTCATTACTACTACTACACTCAACATTTGCATCTTACGGTGCTGGCATCACGAACACAGGGGCCCAGCCGCCAAAGCACCTTAAACACCTTAACCATCAAGGGCCCCTCAACTTCCATCTGGCTGGTGTTTCCTGCAATCGAGAGTGCCCTGGAGGATTCAGTGCTGTCTTCCCATCCACTGCACCGCCGGCCCAGGGAGGCTCTGCTAACCGTGAGTACATGAACTACTATCCCCATCAGTGAAGGAGTACGTAGCAGACCGTGTCAGCGTCCTCAATGATCCCTCTGTGCCTTACAACTATTGGGTGTCCAAGCTGGACACACGTGGCACGAACTGGCGCTCTACGCCTTGGAGGTGCTGGCCCGCCCTGCCGCCAGCGTTTTGTCAGAGCGGATATTTAGTGCTGCTGGGGGCATAATAACAGATAAGCGTATCCGCCTGTCAACTGAAAATGCTGACAGGTTGACTCTTATCAAAATGAACAAGGCCTGGATTGCCCCTGACTTCTATGTGTAATAAAGGGTGTATTGGAGCGCCGGTTCCTTGTAATTTTTGGCAGCCCTTTCCCTTAGTGCATAGGCTTTATGAGTGAAGGAGTCCCACTACCTGAACTATTGTACCACAATGAGAATGAGGCCCTCCTTTATGTGATATACAGGTTGTATCGGATGCCTCTTCCTTGTAATTTGTGGCAGCACTTGCACTTTATATACAAGTAAATCTACAGGAAAGAATGTTTCCTAACAATTTTTCCTCTAAAATCGATTTTACCTTCGGTTTTGTGTGTATTATTGTCAGTCTGTAAAAGTGGCGTACTACTCGGACAGCATCGTTCCCAGCAGCGACCTGAGAGTCCAAGATGCATCCAGACATCCTCCCCATGGTGTTCCCGAACCATTTCAGTGGTGTTTCCATCAATTTCTGACCTTTTCCTGTGAACCAGACGCCCTCCCCTCTTCAGAGCAGGGGGCGCCTGGATTAATTCTCGGGTTCTCCTATTGACTTCCATTGTGCATTGAGCATCCCGAGGTGTTCTACTCGAGCACCCGAGCACTTTGGTGCTCAATCAACACTAATGTTGATGCAAAATTTTCGTTTTTTCCTTTCAAAAATTGGATGAGTGGAGACTGATGGGAGGAAACTTGATTTTTATATATTTTTTAAGTTTATCATAAGGAACAACATAACAAAATGTGAAAAAAATGAAAGGGTCTGAAGATGTTCGTTATGCAGTGTCTGACATAATACATACGATGTAACCAGGAGGGAGATCTATATCATGTGGAACATAGAGACAGATATGATATGGAACACACAATGTAACCAGGAGAGTCAGACATGATACAAAACATACATATATGATATGGAATATATACACCTACTTAGTACGGTCAGTATTGCTGCATATGACATGATCGCCATGCTGACCTCCGACCTCCCCACTTGGCAGTGGTAATGTGCGTCATCTGACAGCTCACATCGCTCGATGCGTAGATTGTACTCCCCTGGGAGGTTAATGAACATAGGATCCAATTAAAGAAAAATAATAATTATGTGCGGCACAGCACAGCGAGTCTCCTGGATACACACACACAGGATGGCGGTATTAATTATTAGCATGTCATAACAGCACTTGTCATATGACCTGTTTCCTATGGCTGCGTACTAATTATAAGACTGATAATGGATACTAAACTGCACATTATATTACCGCAGGCACTGAGGTGCTTCTTGTATATTAGACCCTTTTAAATTTAAAGGGGTATTGCACCTTTATTGCACCCTCCGTGCCATGGTCATCAACTCCACAGACATGGATGAAGAATAGGCACAAAATGTGAAGTCACCCCTGCCTTTTCTGTTTTCTCCATGATAAACATGGTAAGTCAGTTTGCTTCCCCCTAATGGAGGCTTTTGGTGGACAAGGCCATTGCCAACAGTGTTCCCTCGAGCTTGTGGATTTAATAACAGCGGCCTCCATGTTGGCATTGTCTGTTTCCCAACTCACAACAGAAAAGTGGAGCAGGCACAATGGGGGTTAATGCAGAATAGCCCTTTAATTCCCATGAGCTCCTCACTGATCATCCTATATTGTAGAAAATGTTTCCTTTGACATCACCACTATGCTTCTGTGTTACCATTTACAGGTGTGACATCACCACTATGTTTATGTTATTATTTATAGGTATGACATCACCACTATGTTTATGTGTTATTATTTATAGGTACAGTCAGGTCCATAAATATTGGGACATGGACACAATTCTAACATTTTTGGCTCTATACACCACCACAATGGATTTGAAATGAAACAAACAAGATGTGCTTTACCTGCAGACTGTCCGCTTTAATTTGAGGGTATTTACATCCAAATCAGGTGAACGGTGCAGGAATTACAACAGTTTGCATATGTGCCTCCCACTTGTTAAGGAACCAAAAGTAATGGGACAGAATAATAATCATAAATCAAACTTTCCCTTTTTAATACTTGGTTGCAAATCCTTTGCAGTCAATCACAGCCTGAAGTCTGGGACGCATAGACATCACCAGACGCTGGGTTTCATCCCTGGTGATGCTCTGCCAGGCCTCTACTGCAACTGTCTTCAGTTCCTGCTTGTTCTTGGGGCATTTTCCCTTCAGTTTTCTCTTCAGCAAGTGAAATGCATGCTCAATCGGATTCAGGTCCGGTGATTGACTTGGCCATTGCATAACATTCCACTTCTTTCCCTTAAAAACTCTTTGGTTGCTTTTGCAGTATGCTTTGGGTTATTGTCCATCTGCACTGTGCAGCGCCGTCCAATGAGTTCTGAAGCATTTGGCTGAATGTGAGCAGATAATATTGCCCGAAACACTTCAGAATTCATCCTGCTGCTTTTGTCAGCAGTCACATCATCAATAAATACAAAAGAACCAGTTCCATTGGCAGCCATACATGCCCACGCCATGACACTACCACCACCATGCTTCACTGATGAGGTGGTATGCTTAGGATCATGAGCAGTTCCTTTCCTTCTCCATACTCTTCTCTTCCCATCACAGTTGATCTTGGTCTCATCTGTCCATAGGATGTTGTTCCAGAACTGTGAAGGCTTTTTTAGATGTCGTTTAGCATTTCTAATCTGGCCTTCCTGTTTTTGAGGCTCACCAATGGTTTACATCTTGTGGTGAACCCAGGACGGGGACAAGGTCCACCACCAACAGAGGCTGAGCTGCCCAAGTGCTTCCCCCCCCCCCCCCCCCCCCCAACTTGTGGAGACTTTACTAAATAATTACTGTTGTAATCACACATAAATATGCACAGTTTAATGTACCAATTAACTATAGCTGTAAACAAATGCACAACCTCTTTAGATCCATATAAAGATAGAAATAAAGTGCAAAAACAAGTCATATAAGACAATAACCACATAATCTTAATATAAATAAACATAATCCTGTCAACGACAGAATAAAAACTAGCAAGTTTTGCATCAAAAACTGTATAGTTTTGTGGTCATTTATTTGGAGTGAGAGAAAAATTCCAAGTGCAAAACAGATACGGGTGTAAATTACAGTGCAATTTTTCTTGCCTTCATTCAATGGGGGGTCTGTGAATGAGACACTGTTATGGGGGATCTGTGGATGACACTGTTATGGGGGATCTGTGGATGACACTGTTATGGGGGATCTGTGGATGACACTGTTATGGGGGATCTGTGGGTGACACTGTTATGGGGGATCTGTGGGTGACACTGTTATGGGGGATCTGTGGGTGACACTGTTATGGGGGATCTGTGGAGAACACTGTTATGGGGGATCTGTGGATGACACACTTATGGGGGACCTGTGGATGACACACTGTTATGAGGGAATCTGTGGATGACACACTGTTATGGGGGGATCTGTGGATGACAATGTTATGGGGTATCTGTGGATGACACTGTTATGGGGGGATCTGTGGATGACACACACTGTTATGGGGGATCTGTGGATGACACACTTATGGGGGATCTGTGGATGACACACTTATGGGGGACCTGTGGATGACACACTGTTATGAGGGAATCTGTGGATGACACACTGTTATGGGGGATCTGTGGATGACACTGTTATGGGGGATCTGTGGATGACACTGTTATGGGGGATCTGTGGATGACACTGTTATGGGGGATCTGTGGGTGACACTGTTATGGGGGATCTGTGGGTGACACTGTTATGGGGGATCTGTGGGTGACACTGTTATGGGGGATCTGTGGAGAACACTGTTATGGAGGATCTGTGGATGACACACTTATGGGGGACCTGTGGATGACACACTGTTATGAGGGAATCTGTGGATGACACACTGTTATGGGGGGATCTGTGGATGACAATGTTATGGGGTATCTGTGGATGACACTGTTATGGGGGGATCTGTGGATGACACACACTGTTATGGGGGATCTGTGGATGACACACTTATGGGGGATCTGTGGATGACACACTTATGGGGGACCTGTGGATGACACACTGTTATGAGGGAATCTGTGGATGACACACTGTTATGGGGGCATCTGTGGATAACACTGTTATGGGGGAATCTGTGGATGACACTCTTATGGGGGGATCTGTGGAGGACACTGTTATGGGGGATCTGTGGATGACAGTGTTATGGGGGATCTGAGGCGGACACTGTTATGGGGGATTTGAGGCAGACACTGTTATGGGGGATCTGTGGAGGACACTGTTATGGGGATCTGTGGATGACACTATTATGGGGGATCTGTGGGTGACACTATTATGGGGGATCTGTGGATGACACACACTGTTATGGGGGATCTGTGGATGACACATTTATGGGGGACCTGTAGATGACACACTGTTATGGGGGGATCTGTGGATAACACTGTTATGGGGGATCTGTGGATAACACTGTTATGGGGGGGATCTGTGGATGACACTGTTATGGGGGATCTGTGGATGACACTGTTATGGGGGGGATCTGTGGATGACACTGTTATGGGGGATCTGTGGATGACACTGTTATGGGGGATCTGTGGATGACACTGTTATGGGGGATCTGTGGATGACACTGTTATGGTAGATCTGTGGATGACACTGTTATGGGGGATCTGTGGATGACACACACTATTATGGGGGATCTGTGGATGACACACACTGTTATGGGGGATCTGTGGATGACACACTTATGGGGGACCTGTGGATGACACACTGTTATGGGGGGATCTGTGGATAACACTGTTATGGGGGAATCTGTGGATGGCACTCTTATGGGGGATCTGTGGATGACACTGTTATGGGGGATCTGTGGAGGACACTGTTATGGGGGGATCTGCGGATGACAGTGTTATGGGGGGATCTGTGGATGACAGTGTTATGGGGGGATCTGTGGATGACACTGTTATGGGGGGATCTGTGGATGACACTGTTATGGATTGTGATTCACAATGGATATTGGAGGCCAGCAATTTACAAGGAAGGCAGTGGTGGGGGGTGGGGGATGATGATTGATAACATACATATCTAAATGGCTGGGGGGGGTTGAGGGCTTGACTTGAGTCATCTACTGATCAGAGCATTAGAGCTGCAGGAATAAATAACATCTAAATGTCTGGTTGGGTAGATGGGGGAGGGTCGAGGGCTGATGGGGGAAGGGGGGCTAGGTTAGATCATCTAACCCTCCCTCCCCCCACCAGCCCTCGACCCCCCCTCCCCCCATCTACCCCACCAGACATTTAGATGTTATTTATTCTTGCAGCTCTAATGCTCTGATGATCACTGATCAGCTCAAGTCAAGCCCCCCCATACGCCATTTAGATATGTATGTTTGTTATTAATCAGACATCCACCCCAACACCCAGCCCCCCCGGGGCGTTCCTTGTAATTTTACCCCATCCAGAACCCCATCAGACCTCAGATCAGACGGAAAAGAATATTATCTTTATTTAAGAACTATCTTACTTCACTTCAGGGCAGACTCTCACGCTCTATCCCTGCTGGGGCCTGGGCTGGGTCATGACACAGCGCTGTGCTGCTGCCTGCTACTGCCCGCGCTGCTCCTGGTCTCCAGAGGGCGCACATGTGACCAGACTGCGTACAACGCCTCAGGTCAAAGTGCGCGCTGTACGCAGCCAGTTAGGCAAGTGACTGAGCAGAGACCAGAGCAGCGGAGCGGCCGAGCCAGGAGGCGGAGCGGGGAGGGAGCACGTAAGTCAGTGCCAAGTGCTCACTACTCCCTCCGTCCTCCAGCGCGGCCGGCAGCCCGGCAGGCGCGGCAGCAGCAGCGACGTGGTCAGTGGCCTGCCTGCCGCCCAGAGGCTGGGGAGCTGGCCTGCGCCCTGTGGCTGGAGCCTCCCCAGCCTCTGTGTCGGCCCGGCCCTGGGTGAACCCTCTGTATTCACTCTGGTGAAGTCTTCTCTTGATTGTTGACTTTGACACACATACACCTACCTCCTGGACAGTGTTCTTGATCTGGCCAACTGTTGTGAAGGGTGTTTTCTTCACCAGGGAAAGAATTCTTCGGTCATCCACCACAGTTGTTTTCCGTGGTCTTCCGGGTCTTTTGGTGTTGCTGAGCTCACCGGTGCGTTCCTTCTTTTTAAGAATGTTCCAAACAGTTGTTTTGGCCACGCCTAATGTTTTTGCTATCTCTCTGATGGGTATGTTTTGTTTTTTCAGCCTAATGATGGCTTGCTTCACTGATAGTGACAGCTCTTTGGATCTCATCTTGAGAGTTGACAGCAACAGATTCCAAATGCAAACAGCAGACTGGAAATGAACTCTGGTCTTTTTATCTGCTCATTGTAATTGGGATAATGAGGGAATAACACACACCCGGCCATGGAACAGCTGAGAAGCCAATTGTCCCATTACTTTTGGTTCCTTAACAAGTGGGAGGCACATATGCAACCTGTTGTAATTCCTGCACCGTTCACCTGATTTGGATGTAAATACCCTCAAATTAAAGCTGACAGTCTGCAGGTAAAGCACATCTTGTTTGTTTCATTTCAAATCCATTGTGGTGGTGGATAGAGCCAAAAATGTTAGAATTGTGTCGATGTCCCAATATTTATGGACCTGACTGTATAACATCACCACTATGTTTCTCTGTTAATATTTATAGGTATGACATCACCACTATGTTTATGTGTTATTATTTATAGGTGTGACATCATCACTATGTTTCTCCGTTATTATTTATAGGTATGACATCATCACTATGTTTCTCTGTTATAATTTACAGGTATGACATCACCACTATATTTCTATGTTATCATTTACAGATATGGAGGACAAGTTTGCTCAAAGAGCAAGAAGAAAATAAAGTGTGCTGTACAAGATATTCTACTAAGAGATATTTATTAACATTAAAAAACAATAAAATAAGGACAAAGCTATGCGTTTCGGTGACGGTAGTATTTTATTATTTTTTAGGGGTAAAGGTGACGGGCTATCGACGAAACATGAAGCTTTGTCCTTATTTTATTGTTTTTTTAATGTTAATAAATATCTCTTAGTAGAATATCTTAGTACAGCACACTTTATTTTCTTCTTGCTCTTTGAGCAAACTTGTCCTCCACATGGTTATTCCGGCGTCCTGATAGGCCGTCCGGCAGAGAAGCGCAGTCGCCTGGGATCCCTCCCACGTGGGAATGATTTTGCCTTCATCTAGTGTTTCTGGTAATTATCTGGTAAGGTACTATTACCCTTATCTTACACCAGGGAGCTCCCCCTATATACTTTTCTTTTATCATTTACAGGTACAGTATGACATCACCACTATCTTTCTATGTTATTATTAATAGGTGTGACATCACCATTATGCGTCTATGTTATAATTTACAGGTATGACATCACTACTATGTTTTTATGTTATCATTTAAAAGTATGACATCACCACTATGCTTCTATGTCATCATTTACAGGTGTGACATCACCACTATGTTTCTGTTATCATTTACAGATATGACATCACCACTATCTTTCTATGTTATTATTAATAGGTATGACATCACAACTATCTTTCTATGTTATAATTTACAGGTATGACATCACCACTATGCGTCTATGTCATCATTTACAGGTGTGACATCACCGCTATGTTTCTATGTTATCATTTACAGGTATGACATCACCACTATGTATATGTGTTATTATTTATAGGTATGACATCACCACTATGCTTCTATGTTATCATTTACAGGTATGACATCACCACTATGTTTCTGTGTTATTTACAGGTATGACATCACCACTATGCTTCTATGCTATCATTTACAGGTATGACATCACCACTATGTTTCTATTATCATTTACAGGTATGACATCACCACTATGCTTCTATGCTATCATTTACAGGTATGACATCACCACTATGTTTCTATTATCATTTACAGGTATGAGATCACCACTATCTTTCTATGTTATTATTAATAGGTATGACATCACCACTATGTTTCTGTTATAATTTACAGGTATGACATCACCACTATGCTTCTATGTTATCATTTACAGGTATGACATCAGCACTCTCTGAATACTATCTTGTATTTTGGATACTTTCTTGCAGGAGGGTGCTCTCATCCTACTGGCAGTCTTACCTTTCTGGGGGTCTCCACTCATGCTGTAACGAGGGAATCCTGGTATTCTCCTATCAGGCCCCAGCAGGAGCCCATCCTTGACCCATTGCACTGCGCCCGACGCATGCTCGACCTCACAGACCAGCACCTGTACCGACCCCTGCACCGTGGTGACATTATCCGGCTGGACACGGAACACCTGCTGCATTCCAGCCGCGCCTAGGGGGAGAAGCTGGATATTCAGTACATTGTATTGTAGTTACATTAAGCACACAGCAGCAGCTCTCACCTTCCCCTTCACCAGTCGAGCACGGATGACGCACCCGGATGCGTAATGGTAAATTCGAAAATATAGGAAAATCCAGCTCAAGAAATGGCGGAAAAAATTTGTAGCTTTATTGCGGCATAAAATCTTCGAAAGAAACAGGAATGTTCGGTTACGCGTTTCAGACCACTAACAAATATCGGTCCTTCCTCATGACTTATGGAACTGATAATGGGATCGCACCATATGAGCAGCTCACACAGCTGGCCATGCAATCAATCCATCACATGATCGCGAGGAGCTGCACACGCGGTGCCATCACGTATGTCCAATCAGTAAACATACATAGAGAAAATAAAAATCACATGTGCTGACCAAAACATCTACATAAATGTGTAGTTGGTGCATATATAAAAGAACAATGGCAAAGCAAACAATATAATAATAATGAAACATCTGAACACAAAAGGGAGAAAAAGAAAACTCCCCGAATAGTGTAGAATTAAATCATGTCTTTTATTAAGACCTCGAGGCCGTCTTGAACCCAGCTGAAAAATCCTGTATGCCTCTCGATTTAAAAGTTTCCTCCTATGGTCGCCCCCTCTGGTGGGAAGGAAAACTCTCTCGATTCCTTGAACCACCAGATTGGAGGTGTCACCTGCATGCAGAATCGTGTGCGGAGTGGATCGATTCCCTGCTGCAACCGCTTATTTCGCATATCCCAGGTTTCCTTAGGGATACTAGGTCTGTGTTGCAGGCATTCTCGGAGTTTAAATGGAGGTCTGAGTTTACCTGGATCACAGCAGATGTCACTGCTTTATACACCAGCATCCCACACAACTTAGCTTTGGTTTCTCTTCGCTGGTTCCTTAATAATGATAGTGATTATTCGGATGGGCTCCAAGAATATATGGGGATAGTGGTGGAGTTCCTTCTCTAGCACAATTTTTTCATGTTCAATTCTATCTTCTATCTTCAAGTTTCGGGGGTGTCGATGGGGGCCAAATTCTCTCCCTCCATAGCCAATATTTTTATGGCATGGTGGGAGGGGTGTTTTCTCCTCATCAACACCCACCCATTTAGTGGTCTGGTGCAGAGGTATGTTCGCTACATCGATGACCTGCTTCTTGTATGGTCCGGTGATGTGGCGGCCATACCACTGTTCCTCGACTATATCAACTCATATGTGGAGTCTATTTCTTTTAGTCTCCAACATCATAGTGTAGTGTCCCACTAGGTAAATGTAGGCACTACACAAGGGTCAATTGGGCCACTTTATTCTCCACCTCCTGTGGAACAGTGGCATTGTATTTTACCTCACATTTTAATGTGTATTGCTATGCTTTTATGTGCATATTTTCCCTGTTTATCTGTGTATCAGGCCTGTTAGGGTTTAGTACTTCCTCCTAGACAGTAGAGGGAGCTAGGGAACCCCTAATATAAATAGTTAGGTCCAGACCAGGGAGAGGGCTGTATGTAGAGTGAGAAGCAAGAAGACACTTTAGCCAGAGAGGAGCTGAGGTGCAGGCTCTGACATGCAGCTAGATAGCCCAGGCTTCTAGTTGTCCCCAGGGGAAGAGTTACCTCCTGAGAAACCTGCAGTTCCCACAAAGTACAGTACAGAGCAGAAGTGTTTCCAGCCAAACAAGAGAGCTGAAGGGCAGAAGAGTCTATTCAATGCAAGGAGATATATACCCGAGGAAGTTTCTTTACCAAGGATAAAGCCACCAATAGGGCATACGGGCCTTGGGATTAAGACAGACAGGATTCTGAGGAATAGTGCACAGGATTTCTGAGGAAAAGGTGCAGCCTGATCTGTGAGTGTATTTAACCCTCTGAGTATCTTGCAAGAACATTGTGCCTGCCATCATTGTATAAGCCTGCTTAAGACTGCTTCTGTCATAAGGAACTGAACCTAAAAGAACTGTAAATAGTTAACCGTTCCAGTAAAGAAAGTTTTGGTTCACTACAAACTGTGTTCCTCAATTATTCCTTTTACAAATCGGTGTGCCACCGTTACCGGCACTGGCGTCACAAACTTAAAGGGATCTTGCCACCAGCACATTAAACCTGCAACACCCAGGGCACCTCAACTACCACCGGCCTGGTCCCTATACATTGAGAGTGCCCCAGAGGACTTCTGTGCCAGCCTCTCCATCACTGCTGTACGCCTGCCCAGGGTCTCCCTATAAACTGTGAGTAACCCAGAGCAACCCTCGTTTGCCTAATAACCGTGACCTCACTATCGCAATACCCTGCAGGGCTGCCTACTGCAATAGCAGATGCTTTCTGGATTTGTGCTTGGAGGGGGACTGCACCACATGCGAGGTTATCACCACTACATACAGAGAGGAACTAGCAGGTAACACGATACTGCATGCCAATTCGTGTCATCCACCCCACACAATTCGGAGTATTCCTAAAGGTGAACTTATTCGAGCTCGACGCAACTGTTCGAATATCCATTTATTCTCACAAGAAGCTGGGTGTCACAGCCAGACAGCTGAGAAGCGCTCACAGGAGCTTCTCAGATCCTCCTCCTTGAATTTCTTTGTTTTGGTTTAGTTTCTCATCTCGTTAGTCTATCTCAGCTGTCATGCAGTTGGACTGATTGCTACCCTTTAAGTTCCTCCCCATAATGCAGTAGTGTGCGGCTGATACAACTTCCTGGAGTGTGTGTGCATGCTGTTCCCAGTTCCCGGTTCCCGGTCCTCAGTCCTCAGTCGTCTGCAAGATAAGTGCTGTTTATGTATTTATGATTTTGTCTTTTCTGGATCCAGGTGACCCTGACTCCCTCCGTGTCAGTGTAGGGAGCCGGTGGTCGTGTCCCTTCACTATTGTAGGGTCTTCAGGTAATAGATAGCCGAGGAACGTGGATATGCGGCCATCCACCTTTGGGGTGTTCGCATAGGCTGAGCAGTGAGGGAGAGCGACAGGTCTATTGCAGGGGTCTCCCTTTGTTCCTTAGTTGTGGATCCAGAAAGACATTGTTTATATGGTATTGTCTTGTTTCCTGTACACCATCCGTGACACTGGGAACATCACAGATAGGCTAACTGGTAGAGCCTATTCTCAAAAACCTGTTTCAGCCATGGACAGAGCTCCCCTTGTGTTTCCGAAAGTAAAATCATTGCCTCAGGCAAATACCATACAAAAATGCAAAGGCGATTTCACTCCTTTTGTGACACAAGATTTTGCAGAGACCAACCTGGCTCAGCAACAAGGGCAGCTATAAATGCGGTCATGCCAAATGCATTTGTTGCAATCATACCAGAGCCACAAAAAAGTTGAAATCTACTGCTAACAATAAGGAATTTACCGTACAGTCCTATCTTAACTGCAACACAAAGTTTGCGGTTTATCTGATAACGTGCGAACTTTGTCAGTTGCAATATGTGGGGTGTCCTACGAATGAAATAGAAACTCGCATACGCAAGCATATCTCAGATATCCCACACTACGAAAACCGCAACGTTTCTACTAATTCTACACTATTCGGGGAGTTTTCTTTTTCTCCCTTTTGTGTTCAGATGTTTCATTATTATTATTATATTGTTTGCTTTGTCATTGTTCTTTTATATATGCACCAACTACACATTTATGTAGATGTTTTGGTCAGCACATGTGATTTTCATTTTCTCTATGTATGTTTACTGATTGGACATACGTGATGGCACCGCGTGTGCAGCTCCTCGCGATCATGTGATGGATTGATTGCATGGCCAGCTGTGTGAGCTGCTCATATGGTGCGATCCCATTATCAGTTCCATAAGTCATGAGGAAGGACCGATATTTGTTAGTGGTCTGAAACGCGTAACCGAACATTCCTGTTTCTGTCGAAGATTTTATGCCGCAATAAAGCTACGAATTTTTTCCGCCATTTCTTGAGCTGCATTTTCCTATATTTTCGAATTATATTGTAGTTATGACATTAATCTGTACATGAATACAATCCAAGTCTACATCACCATGAACTGTGAGGCCACGTGGTGAGGTTAGAAACGTCTGTTACATAAAACTTCCTGTCTACGTATGGACCAGGGAATACAGGTAATACTAAACCACTGGGCACCAGGGACACAAAACCACTAGACACAGGGACACTAAACCACTGGGCACAAGGGACACAAAACCACTAGACACAGGGACACTAAACCACTGTACACCAGGGACAATAAACCACTGAACATAGGAAAACTAAACCACTGAACACCAGGGAAAATAAGTCAGTGAACACCAGAGAAACTAAATTAATGGAACAGGGACACTAAACCACAGGACACCAGGTAAAATAAACCACAAGACACAGGAATACTATACCACTGTACACCAGGGACAATACACCACTGAACACCAGAGAAGATAAGCCAGTAAACACCAGGGACACCAAGCCACTGGATTCCAAGTACACTAAACCACTGGATACCAGGGAAAATAAGGTAGTGAACATCAGGAAAATGAAACCATCGCACACCAGGGACACTAATCCACTAGACACCAGGGACACTAATCCACTAGACACCAGGGATACTAATCCACTAGACACCAGGGACACTAATCCACTAGACACCAGGGACACTAATCCACTAGACACCAGGGACACTAATCCACTAGACACCAGGGACACTAATCCACTAGACACCAGGGACACTAATCCACTAGACACCAGGGACACTAATCCACTAGACACCAGGGACACTAAGCCGCTAGATAAAGAGAATACTAAATAGTTGAACACTAGGGGCTCTAAACCACTGTACACTAGGGAAACTAAACCTCTGGACACCAGGGACAATAAACCACTGGACACCAGGGACAATAAACCACTAGACATAGAGATACTAGACCACTGTACACAAGAGAAAATAAGCCAGTGAACACCAGGGAAACTAAACCGCTAAACACCAGGGACACTAAAACACTGGACACCAAGTACACTAAACTATTGGACACCAGAGAAATTAAACCACTGGACAACATGGACATTAAATCAGCCAATATTTATGATACCAAACCACTAGACATCAGGTACACTAAACAACTGGACACCCGTAACATTAAACCATTGGACCACCAGTGGCAGTAAACCACTGGACAACATGGACACTAAAACACCGGATAACAGTGATACCAAACCACTGGACACCAGGAATATAAATCATGAGCCATAGGGACAGGGACAATAAGCCAATGGACACCAGAAACTGAGATGAAAGACCACTGGACACCAAGGACTGGGACACTAAACTACTGGGCATCAGGAACTAGAGCACCAAACCACAGGACACTAGGGCATTAAACCAGTGGACACCAGGGACTAGGTCACTAAACTGTTGGGCAATAAACCTTTTGACACCAAGAATCAGATGGAAATGGGAAAGTGAGTCGTTAAACTACTAGACAATAGGGACTAAGGGCTGTATTACATTTAATGATGTGGCTGATGATTGTCGGGAGGGAAGTGTTCCTTCCCGGCAATCACCTGCTCGTCAGTGGAGGAGACCGCTGCTACTACATGCAGCTATCTCCTCCATGGTATGGGAAGATGCAATTGGTAATGCCATTGCTCGTCCCCATACAGAATCACTATTTGCCGGCAGCAGATCATGGTCAGAAAGCACAATCTTCCGCCGGCAGATCCGGCAGACTGTCCATCAGTATAAAAAGTCTTTAGTCACTCAACCAGTGGAAAGTGGTAATTACTACGCAGGGACCAGAAACTAAGGCCTTCTCCACATTTCCGTTTTTGTACTGACGCGCGCTGTCCGCATTTTCCACAGACAGCACACGTACCCATTGATTTAAATGTGTCTGCTCACATTCCAGTATTTTTTTTACTGACCGTGGGCAGTAAACAGAATCACGGAGACAAGCACTACTTTGATCCGTGATGCGGACCAAGTACGCCCATAGAAGTCTATGGATATGTGAAAATCACGGACACACCACGGATGCCATCCGTGGTGCATCTTTGGAAATTAATTTTCAGCTGAGCAAAGTCAGTGAATTACGGATGACACACGGATGGTAAAAACGGACACACGGACCAACCGCGGATCCTTTATGGACATCTTCACGGATGAAACACGTACTTTTTTTTTCACGGACGTGTCACTGATACGAAAATGTGGACAAGGCCTAAACCACTAGACACCACTGACTGGACTGTAAGCGACAAGACACTAGCAGACGGACACTAGGCCAACATACATGCCAAAGACTGGACAATAAATACCTCCACAA
This sequence comes from Bufo bufo, assembly GCF_905171765.1. Taxonomy (NCBI): domain Eukaryota; kingdom Metazoa; phylum Chordata; class Amphibia; order Anura; family Bufonidae; genus Bufo; species Bufo bufo. Next base: position 41,055,984 of record NC_053389.1, read on the forward strand.
ATACAGAGACAGCAGCTCAGGAGGAATATGACGGGATCCATGTCCTCCTCTAATGAAGATACCTGTTAAAAACATAAAACAGCTCAGAAATGCCATGTCCTCAGTTCTGACATCCAAAAAGTACTGCCCTGCCGTCAGCTGTGGTTGATGGGGCATCGCAGTGCTCAAGGATTCGCATTCTTAGAAATGACTTCTTTACAACGGGCACTGTACAGGCATCTGATGTCAGAAAATGAACAGCCCCCCACAGTTAGTGGAGTGTATCTATAAGCTGACTGTTTCCAATAACAACCAGCAGAATAGTGAGTGCAGCTCTGGAGTATAATACAGGATGTAACTCAGGATCAGTACAGGATAAGTAATGTAATGTATGTACACAGTGACTGCACCAGCAGAATAGTGAGTGCAGCTCTGGAGTATAATACAGGATGTAACTCAGGATCAGTACAGGATAAGTAATGTAAGTACACAGTGACTGCACCAGCAGAATAGTGAGTGCAGCTCTGGAGTATAATACAGGATGTAACTCAGGATCAGTACAGGATAAGTAATTTAATGTATGTACACAGTGACTGCACCAGCAGAATAGTGAGTGCAGCTCTGGAGTATAATACAGGATGTAACTCAGGATCAGTACAGGATAAGTAATGTAATGTATGTACACAGTGACTCCACCAGCAGAATAGTGAGTGCAGCTCTGGAGTATAATACAGGATGTAACTCAGGATCAGTACAGGATAAGTAATGTAATGTATGTACACAGTGACTGTACCAGCAGAATAGTGAGTGCAGCTCTGGAGTATAATACAGGATGTAACTCAGGATCAGTACAGGATAAGTAATGTAATGTATGTACACAGTGACTCCACCAGCAGAATAGTGAGTGCAGCTCTGGAGTATAATACAGGATGTAACTCAGGATCAGTACAGGATAAGTAATGTATGTACACAGTGACTGCACCAGCAGAACAGTGAGTGCAGCTCTGGAGTATAATACAGGATGTAACTCAGGATCAGTACAGGATAAGTAATGTAATATATGTACACAGTGACTGCACCAGCAGAATAGTGAGTGCAGCTCTGGAGTATAATACAGGATGTAACTCAGGATCAGTACAGGATAAGTAATGTAATGTGTGTACACAGTGACTCCACCAGCAGAATAGTGAGTGCAGCTCTGGAGTATAATACAGGATGTAACTCAGGATCAGTACAGGATAAGTAATGTATGTACACAGTGACTGCACCAGCAGAATAGTGAGTGCAGCTCTGGAGTATAATACAGGATGTAACTCAGGATCAGTACAGGATAAGTAATGTAATGTATGTACACAGTGACTGCACCAGCAGAATAGTGAGTGCAGCTCTGGAGTATAATACAGGATGTAACTCGGGATCAGTACAGGATAAGTAATGTAATGTATGTACACAGTGACTCCACCAGCAGAATAGTGAGTGCAGCTGTGGAGTATAATACAGGATGTAACTCAGGATCAGTACAGGATAAGTAATGTAAGTACACAGTGACTGCACCAGCAGAATAGTGAGTGCAGCTCTGGAGTATAATACAGGATGTAACTCAGGATCAGTACAGGATAAGTAATGTAAGTACACAGTGACTGCACCAGCAGAATAGTGAGTGCAGCTCTGGAGTATAATACAGGATGTAACTCAGGATCAGTACAGGATAAGTAATGTAATGTATGTACACAGTGACTGCACCAGCAGAATAGTGAGTGCAGCTCTGGAGTATAATACAGGATGTAACTCAGGATCAGTACAGGATAAGTAATGTAAGTACACAGTGACTGCACCAGCAGAATAGTGAGTGCAGCTCTGGAGTATAATACAGGATGTAACTCAGGATCAGTACAGGATAAGTAATGTAATGTATGTACACAGTGACTGTACCAGCAGAATAGTGAGTGCAGCTCTGGAGTATAATACAGGATGTAACTCAGGATCAGTACAGGATAAGTAATGTAATGTATGTACACAGTGACTCCACCAGCAGAATAGTGAGTGCAGCTCTGGAGTATAATACAGGATGTAACTCAGGATCAGTACAGGATAAGTAATGTATGTACACAGTGACTCCACCAGCAGAATAGTGAGTGCAGCTCTGGAGTATAATACAGGATGTAACTCAGAATCAGTACAGGATAAGTAATGTATGTACACAGTGACTGCACCAGCAGAATAGTGAGTGCAGCTCTAGAGTATAATACAGGATGTAACTCAGGATTAGTACAGGATAAGTAATGTAATGTATGTACACAGTGACTGCACCAGCAGAATAGTGAGTGCAGCTCTGGAGTATAATACAGGATGTAACTCAGGACCAGTACAGGATAAGTAATGTAATGTATGTACACAGTGACTCCACCAGCAGAATAGTGAGTGCAGCTCTGGAGTATAATACAGGATGTAACTCAGGATCAGTACAGGATAAGTAATGTATGTACACAGTGACTGCACCAGCAGAACAGTGAGTGCAGCTCTGGAGTATAATACAGGATGTAACTCAGGATCAGTACAGGATAAGTAATGTAATATATGTACACAGTGACTGCACCAGCAGAATAGTGAGTGCAGCTCTGGAGTATAATACAGGATGTAACTCAGGATCAGTACAGGATAAGTAATGTAATGTGTGTACACAGTGACTCCACCAGCAGAATAGTGAGTGCAGCTCTGGAGTATAATACAGGATGTAACTCAGGATCAGTACAGGATAAGTAATGTATGTACACAGTGACTGCACCAGCAGAATAGTGAGTGCAGCTCTGGAGTATAATACAGGATGTAACTCAGGATCAGTACAGGATAAGTAATGTAATGTATGTACACAGTGACTCCACCAGCAGAATAGTGAGTGCAGCTCTGGAGTATAATACAGGATGTAACTCAGGATCAGTACAGGATAAGTAATGTATGTACACAGTGACTCCACCAGCAGAATAGTGAGTGCAGCTCTGGAGTATAATACAGGATGTAACTCAGAATCAGTACAGGATAAGTAATGTATGTACACAGTGACTGCACCAGCAGAATAGTGAGTGCAGCTCTAGAGTATAATACAGGATGTAACTCAGGATTAGTACAGGATAAGTAATGTAATGTATGTACACAGTGACTGCACCAGCAGAATAGTGAGTGCAGCTCTGGAGTATAATACAGGATGTAACTCAGGACCAGTACAGGATAAGTAATGTAATGTATGTACACAGTGACTCCACCAGCAGAATAGTGAGTGCAGCTCTGGAGTATAATACAGGATGTAACTCAGGATCAGTACAGGATAAGTAATGTATGTACACAGTGACTGCACCAGCAGAACAGTGAGTGCAGCTCTGGAGTATAATACAGGATGTAACTCAGGATCAGTACAGGATAAGTAATGTAATATATGTACACAGTGACTGCACCAGCAGAATAGTGAGTGCAGCTCTGGAGTATAATACAGGATGTAACTCAGGATCAGTACAGGATAAGTAATGTAATGTGTGTACACAGTGACTCCACCAGCAGAATAGTGAGTGCAGCTCTGGAGTATAATACAGGATGTAACTCAGGATCAGTACAGGATAAGTAATGTATGTACACAGTGACTGCACCAGCAGAATAGTGAGTGCAGCTCTGGAGTATAATACAGGATGTAACTCAGGATCAGTACAGGATAAGTAATGTAATGTATGTACACAGTGACTGCACCATCAGAATAGTGAGTGCAGCTCTGGAGTATAATACAAGTTTAACTTGAAAACACATCTTCTGGGCTGTTTTACCCCATTAGAAGTGGTGGAGCTGGGGGGGGGGGGGGGATAGTTTCAGACTTCAAAGACATGGATTTTCAAGCCTACAATCCTGCTAGCTTATAATGCACACAATACACCTAATCGCTTGTGCATATAGAGCCATACTGTGCCCAAAAGAGACACTAATGAAAAGAATAATTAAATAATGGAGTAATGACCCCCAGAGACGCCTCAGTCACGTCACTGCGGAGACATCTCACTGCAGATATGACTTCAAGGTTATACCATATTATGCTCTGATGATTGCTCTCCGTCTTTCATGCTGATATAATGTAACATAATTATCTTACAACCAAGGCCATAACTATAATACATAGGGCTCTATATCAAAATAAGACGGGGCCCCCACCGCCTAGTGTAAGAGGATTAAAACAGCAGCATAAGTAGCAACAATTATAGGTATGTATAATACCGCCACATATCAGAAAGCCCACATTATAGCAAAATAAGACAGTATATGGTTATTCCCCACAAAATGGTACAATGTACGATGTACCTGACCGGGCCCCCAGCCTCTGGGCCCCATAGCAAGTACTATGGCTGCTATGGCTATAGTTACGCCCCTGCTTACTACATTGTGTAAGGTTCTAAAGAAGCTGATAAAAAGTGATAATAGATGTAAAGAGCTGGAAATATCATCCTTGAGTCGTCCTCTTGGATAATAGACAGCCATTAATGGTCGCTGTGCCCTGAGGGGTTAGGGGGATTGTTATATTGAGTTATATTTCTATATAGTAATTTCATGTCAGTCTTCACTGCAGTTTTGGCATTCTGTTCATGGACTAGGAAGCCCAGTATGAACAGTGCTGTAAGATTGGGTGGGTGATGTAGGGAGCTAGGGCAGTCGGATCCATCATTGAGCAGACTCACCAGCCGGTATCAGGGACGTCGTAGTCTTGGCTTCGGCAGGACAGAGTTGCACTTTACAGAATGAGCTGCTCCATCCGGCAGTCTCTCTCACCTTCTCGCACAGCTGTCTCTTCCCTCTCTCCTCCTTCCTCCTCAGAAGCGGTGGGAGTCCGTGCACTCAGCAGTTGTAAGACTGACACATCATATCCATCCCAATATCATCACCCCCCACACACTCCATACATTCCAGAGGAGGGGATCCCAAAGCTCGGTGATCGCTGTGCCTGAGCTTTACGTTTGGCGTCACAGCGTATACGTCAGACCCATCCGTAGGGATCTCGGCCTTAAGTTTGGCGTCACAGAGAATACATCAGACCTCTCTGTAGGGATCTGAGCCTTACGTTTGGCGTCACAGCATATACGTCAGAAATATCCATAGAGATCTCGGCTTTACGTTTGATGTCACAGAGAATACATCAGACCTATCCGTAGGGATCTGAGCCTCACGTTTGGCATCACAGCGTATATCTCAGAGCTATCCGTAGGGATCTCCGCCTGACAGCGTATATCTCAGAGCTATCCGTAGGGATCTCCGCCTGACAGCGTATATCTCAGAGCTATCCGTAGGGATCTCCGCCTGACAGCGTATATCTCAGAGCTATCCGTAGGGATCTCCGCCTCACAGCGTATATCTCAGAGCTATCCGTAGGGATCTCCGCCTGACAGCGTATATCTCAGAGCTATCCGTAGGGATCTCGGCCTTACGTTTGGCGTCACAGCGTATACGTCAGACCCATCCGTAGGGATCTCGGCCTTACGTTTGGCGTCACGGAGAATACATCAGACCTATCCGTAGGGATCTCGGCTTTATGTTTGATGTCACAGCGCATACGTCAAACCTATCCAAAGGGATCTCAGCCTTAAGTTTGGCGTCACAGAGAATACATCAGACCTATCCGTAGGGATCTGAGCCTTACGTTTGGTATCACAGTGTATACGTCAGACCTATCCGTTCGGATCTGAGCCTCACGTTTGGCGTCACAGCATATACGTCAGAAATATCCATAGGGATCTGAGCCTTACGTTTAATGTCACAGCGTATACGTCAGACCCATCCGTAGGGATCTCGGCCTTACGTTTGGCGTCACAGAGAATACATCAGACCTATCCGTAGGGATCTCGGCCTTACGTTTGGCGTCACAGAGAATACATCAGACCTATCCGTAGGGATCTGAGCCTTATGTTTGGCGTCACAGTGTATACGTCAGACCTATCCGTAGGGATCTGAGCCTTACGTTTGGCGTCACAGCATATACGTCAGAAATATCCATAGGGATCTGAGCCTTACGTTTAATGTCACAGCGTATACGTCAGACCTATCTGTAGGGATCTTTACCTCATGTTTGGCATCACAGCGTATATCTCAGAGCTATCCGTAGGGATCTCCGCCTCACAGCGTATATCTCAGACCTCTCTGTAGGGACCTGAGATTTACGTTGGCAGAAAGCTTTCCAGCAAGGAAAGGCTCTGACGTAGGCTGCTGTTTGCATAAGCGGCCTATGTCGCCCATAGGATCCACGTATACCGCGTGCTCCACGTTTTTTTTGTGGTGGTCCTCTGTATAGCAAAGTGTTGTCTGCTGTACTCTCTATACCAGGGATGGCCAACCTGAGGCTCTCCAGCTGTTGCAAAACTACAACTCCCATCTTGCCCAGACAGTCTACTGATATCAGCCTACAGCAGGGCATGGTGGGAGTTGTAGTTTTACAACAGCTGGAGGGCCGCAGGTTGGCCATGCCTGCTCTATTCAGTTTAAAAAAAGGTATGCTGACATATACTACCCACAAAGCGCTAAAATGATATCTACCCCCATAGATGGTCAGCCAGTCCCTTCCAAAATGGAGGTTTGGCCGACATACATCAATATTATTCGTCACTTTTTATCCCGGGGATCATATTTCATCAAAACCCCTCATTGTTCTGGAATCCCAAGTATCAATGTCTATTCCGGCACCTCCACTGATCACCAGCAGGTGGCAGCGTTTCTACAACTTCCAATACAGAAGTTCTGCCAGTGACTCATTCCTTTGGTCCTGTCCAGCCTTGTCCTGAGGTTCTGCTCTTCTCTGTCTCAACCTGAGTGACAACCATTTAGGGCCACACTGTTATGTGAAGCTCTTCCCCCCTCTACATCTCTCCTACTGCCCTTCCTGAGTGTCAGTCTTCACTGTTCTGGCATTCTATTCATTGCAGGGATGCCCAAGCTGCGGCCCTCCTACAACTCCCAGCATGCCCTGATAGTTGTAGGCTGCATTAGAGTGATATATTAATCTAGTGCCGTCATGTTGTACAACATGGCACAAACAGAGATGAAGATATAAAAAATGCAGGGTCCAGTTTACAGCAGCGAGACACAGGAGGAGAGAGTTTCGTGAAGCGGAGAGCTCAGGATGAGCAGAGCTATAACTATCAGTCGCAGATTCTGCAATTATAGGGCGTGTTCCCTATGATGAGGCAGTTGCTATTCATGCAGTTGCATGAGATATTAGAACAGGCCTATGGAATAATGCTCATGCATGGATCGTTTCGCCTTATGAGCTGACAATCTAATTTCTCACGCTCTGCCGCTGACACTTGTCACATCAGGGAGTTGGTGACTCGACCTTCTCCCACACATCTCTGCATAATTATAAAAAAACACTCTCTCTGCTCCGGCTTCATTAACTCTGGGCCACCGGGGGAAGCGAGCTCACGATTAACCCTCACTCTGCCGACATTCCCTAGAATCGCACTTTTTTTTTTTGGAGGGGGGGGGGGCGGGGTGCATTCGATGAAACATTGGGGCACATTTACTATGGGTGCGGCACCAGAATCCTGGTTTACGCTGTCCCGTCCTTTAAGCGCAAATCATTTAAGATGATTGTATTATTGATTTGCGCCAAAAAGAAGAGATGTTCGCGCCCTGCCGGACAGTCAAAAGTATCCGGAAAAGGGGGTGTTTGCTTGTGGGGAGCGCCAGGACTAAGCTAAGCCAAGCATGAGCTGTAAACCATCTACCTTCTTGCAGTACGCGCCAAAGCGCGAGCCGCTGTGATCCATTTTGCGCATCTTCAGACAGACTGGCGCTGCCCAAATTTTAGATAGCATCAGTAAATGTAGGCCGACGCTTCTCCGTCATTGTGAGGACGGCCCGCGGTATACAGGGGCAGATCCGACACTGAAGGAGCCGTCATTTTTATTTTCACTTTAAATATTTTTGGAATTTATTTTTGAATTTTTTATTAATTTTTTGTATATTTGTTTGTTTGGATTTTTTTGTATCTTTTCTTCACATTGAAACTATAAGAATTCTTCACACGGATGAAAAGATTCACGTTCCGGTCGTTGACTGCTTGGTGACCCGGGGGGGTAATTGGACAAGCGATTACACTGTGTAAGCCAATAGATTAGTGATGTCATCAAATCTTCGTTTATTTATTTAACTCCCCCCCCCCCCCCCCGATTCCCCAACCTCCTTTGCTGCCCCCGCCCTCTCACAGCCCACTAGAAGGCAGCGCCAAAAAAAATGCATCGCTCGACGTCCATCCATACACCATTTTTTGTCAAGTCCTTGTCTTATCCAGTTCTTGCCTAGGTTTACGAGATATCTGGTAGCAAATTGGCGCAAATTATACCGCCATCGGCCTGGTATGAACAGAGGTGTCTGTCTAAGGCCTTATGCACAGAGCCGTTGCCCGTATTGCGGCCCCAAACAGCGGCTCTGCAATACATGGGGCACCGCATAACGTGTGCACACCGCATAACGGATGCGGACCTATTCACTTGAATGGGTCCGCAATCCGGAAGGTGCGGTGCAGAACGGAGGCACGCAAGCACTACGGAGCGCTTCTGTGGGGTTTCTCTCCGTGCCTCCGCACCGCAAAAAAAATAGAACTTGGTCTACTGTTTCGCGGTGCGGACGGATCACAGACTCATTCAAGTTGAAAGGGCCTGGATCCATCCCGGCGGCAGCCGCACAGATGTTGCCGCTGCATTGGGGACCGCAAATTGCACGGAACGGCCGGGCGACGACAGTGTGCTTGAGGCCTTATTCTGAAGTCGCCAGATGTTTGTGCACATTTGCAAATGTGTCGCAAAATACTGTGCAGACTTGTGTTGCTAGCCTGACAGGGCATCAAAATCAGATTGGCGGGGGTCCGACATCCAGAACCCCCACCAATCGGCTGTTTTAACTCTTTTAAGAAGCCCTGGTGCTCCGGTGAGCGCCAAAGACTTTTTCTGAGCCAGTGACATCAGGTTTATCAGTGGCGTACGTGCAGCTCAGTCCCCATTCATAGGAGTTTGCCTGGACTGCAATACCCAGCACAGCCACTATGCCATAGGTGGCACTGTGCTTGGTGAACTGGGAGGAGGCGTAGTTTAATATTACGTATGTGAAGTCCAGTGCCGTGGAATTAATGACACTATTCAATAAATAATAATATTTTGGGCAGTAAAAACACCGGCACAAGATGTTAGTTGAAGTTCTGTGGAAAATATATAGGTCCTTCTATCTTCATTCAGCAGGACCTGCGCTGACGTCCCCACATGATGCGCGCGATGATGTCAGCGAAGGTCCTTTTGCAGGTCCTTCAAGAAGAACAAAGAAGAGGATCCCGGCTGCGCGATCAAGTGGATGAGGGGAGTAGTGTTTTTATTATTTTTTTTTACCCTCAGTTGACATTTGACTTTGCATTGTGTATTTCCTTTATAACCGTGTTATTATAATGTAAAATAATAAAGTAAATGGGGTCCCGGGTCGCTCATCCCTCGTCTCCTAGCAACCGTGCGTGAATATCGCGATTTTCACGCAGCCCCATTCACTTCTATGGGGCCTGCGTTGCGTGAAAAACGCAGAATATAGAACATGCTGCGATTTTCACGCAAAGCACAAGTATTGCGTGAAAATCACCGCTCATGTGCACAGCCCCATAGAAGCGAATGAGTCCGGATTCAGTGCGGGTGCAATGCGTTCAGCTCACGCATTGCACCCGCGCGGAAAACTCACCCGTGTGAAAGGGGCCTAAGACTGGATTCACACAGTTTTGTTTTTTTTTTTACTTTTTTTCCTGACTTTTGCGTTTTCTTGACACATTATTTTGACTTTGCGATTTTTGGTGCATTTTTATTTTTCTGCAGAAAAATTGTCAACTTCAGATTTTAGCTGAAAGTCTATCAGAATTTGGAAACGCAGGACTTTTTTGGTACTTTTTTTTATTTAGGTTTCAGTTTTTTTTATTTTTGTTTTTTTGTTTATTTTTTTTTAATGCTGCATTTTGAAGCAATGGTGTTTTTCCTCCCCCTGAAAAAAAAAAAACACCTGAAGAAAAGATACTGTAACTTACACATATTAACATAAAATTAACACAAAAAACTCTGGGGAAAAAAAACATACTGTAAGGCCTCATGCACACGACCGTTTTTTTTGCGGTCCGCAAAACGGATTTCCGTTGTTCCGAGATCCGTGACCGTTTTTTCTTCCGTGGGTCTTCCTTGATTTTTGGAGGATCCACGGACATGAAAAGTGAAAAAAAAAACGAAGTCAAGTTTGCATTGAAAATGATAGGAAAAACGGACACGGATCACGGACGCGGATGACTATCTTGTGTGCATCCGTGATTTTTCACGGACCCATTGACTTGAATGGGTCCGTGAACCGTTGTCTGTGAAAAAAATAGGACAGGTCTTATTTTTTTCACGGACTGTAAAAACGGATCACGGACGCGGAAGCCAAACGGTGCATTTTCCGATTTTTCCACGGACCCATTGAAAGTCTATGGGTCCACCAAAAAAAACGGAACAACGGCCGCGGATGCACACAACGGTCGTGTGCATGAGGCCTAAGGCCTCTTGCACACGAATGTATTTTCTTTCAGTGTCCGTTCTGGGTTTTTTGGGGCTCGTTCACACGAACGTTTGATGCCCGTTGCCGTATTGCGGACCGCAAAAAATACATGCGGATTTTATGTTTTTTGGGGTTTTTTGCAGTAATAAAAGCCAAATCAATTTTTTTTGTGAAGGGGAACATTTTTGGGAATGAATGGGGCGCCTGGAAAGGGATCTATCATGGCAGAAGGGCAGCTATGACCTTTTGGGTTCGGTCTCAGTTTTCAGCCTCATTTTGGAAACTCGAATTCCGTTCACTACCATAAACGTTCGGGTGTCTCAAACTGACCGCGTCGCCAAAAATGCGACATGTAAACACGCCCTTATCATTTAGGATCTCTGCATAAAAACATCCTAAATTTGCCCAGCGACAGTTGCGGGCGGGACAGTCAGTCGCGGCTGCTGCCTGGTGTCAGGGTGTTAATATATGCGAGATATGCTATGTTTATCTTATCACCAGCTGAAAATAAGACGTCTCCTCCGCGCAGCGCACACCTCTATTTATAACACGACACCTTGTGCCGATCAGTGAAGACTGGGAGGAGGACAGAGGCAGGAGGAGAGAGTAAGGGTTTTTTCACACAAACGTTTTTTTTCCCGTTTCCGTTCTTTGCGTTCCGTATACGGAACCATTCATTTCAATGGATCCGCAAAAAAAACTGAATGTACTCCATATGTCTTCTGTTTCTGTTTCTACACGACGACATTTGTCGCGCGACACATAGGGCACAACTACACTGCAACATTTGTTGCGCGACACTTTGTCGCACCAATGTGCGCGACAATTTTTATAATGATAGTCTATGGTGTCGCACTGCGACATGCGACATGCTGCGACTGCGACGCGACAGTCGCAGAAAAATCCATTTCGAATGGATTACTATCATTATAAAAATTGCCGCGCGACATTGGTGCAACAAAATGTTGCGCGACAAATGTCGTCGTGTAGACCTAGCCTTAGGCTCCATTCACACGTCCGCAATTCTGTTCCGCATTTTGCGGAACGGAATTGCAGACCCATTCATTTCTATGGGGCCACACGATGTGCTGTCCGGATCCGCACTTCCGGGTCCGCAATTCCGTTCCCTAAAAAATAGAACATGTCCTATTCTTGTCCGCAATTGCGGACAAGATTAGGCATTTTCTATTAAGTGCCGGCGATGTGCGGTCCGCAAAATGCGGAACGCACATTGCCGGTGTCCGTGTTTTGCGGATCCGCGGATTCGTGGTTCCGCAAAACACATACGGATGTGTGAATGCACCCTAAGGCCTCTTTCACACGACTGTATGGCTTTGGCCTCTTGCACACGACCGTATGGCTTTTTCAGTATTTTGTGGTCTGCAAAAAACGGATCCGCAAAAAATACGGATGACGTCCGTGTGCATTCAGTTTTTTTCGGAACGGAACAGCTGGCCCCTGATAGAACAGTACTATCCTTGTCCGTTATGCGGACAATAATAGGAGATGTTCTATCTTTGAACGGAACGGAAAAACGGAAATACGGAAATGGAATGCATACGGAGTACTTTCCCTTTTTTTTGCGGATCCATTGAAATGAATGGTTCCGTATGCAGTCCGTATATGGAACGCAAAAAACGGAATGTAAACGGGTAAAAAAAGTTTGTGTGCAAGAGACCTTTTTCAGTGTTTTGCGGTCCGTTTTTCATGGATCCGTTGTTCCGTTTCTTGTTTCCGTTGTGTTTCTGTTTCTGTTCCGTTTTTAGAAAAAATTGAGCTGGGCATAAAATTTTCAATAGATGGGTCCGCAAAAACAGAACGGATATGGAAGACATACGGATGCATTTCCGTTTGTGTTCCATATTTTTACTTGAATGGAGCCACGGAATGTGATTTGCGGGCAATAATAGGACATGTTCTATCTTTCAACGGATGAAAAAACGGAAATACGGAAACGGAATGCATACGGAGTACATTCAGTTTTTTTTGCGGAACCATTTAAATGAATGGTTCCGTATACGGAACGCAAAAAACGGCCTGTAAACGGGAATAAAAAACGATTGTGTGAAAGAGGCCTAAAGCCGAATGAATCCGTCGGCCATTTTCACTGAGACCGGCTGACTATGCGTATGGAGGGTAAAACAAAGATACTGGCAGCAGCTTACTCCTTTCTCCTCATTGACAAGACATGCATGCTTGGCCGAGCCAAGAGTGCATGTGTACGAAACAGTCAGAAAGTATGGCCTACAGCTAGTAACGTTGTAGGGGCACATTCACACATGCCATGACTGATAACGAAGACCGTAGGCACAGAGATTGCAACAGAAAGTGTGGGAGGAGCTACAGGTTTCCATCAGATAATTGCTTAATGAGCATCTGTCAGCAGTTTTGTACCTAAGGCTGACCTGTTACATGTGCGCTTGTCCGCATTGCTGAGAAAAATGATTTTTTAATATATGCAAATGAGCCTCTAGAGAGCAATGGGGGCGTTACCGTTACACCTAGAGGCTCTGCTCTCTCTGCAGCTGCCACGCCCTCTGCACTTTGGTTGACAGGACCAGGTATGATGACGTTTACGCTGCCTGGTCCTGTCAATCAAAGTGCAGAGGGCGCGGCGATTGTAGAGAAAGCAGAGCCTCTAGGTGTAATGACAACACCGGTGACGTTCCGGGCTTCACATCACTATGCTAGGTGGAGACTTCTGCCCAGCAGAGAGCCCGGTGACGTCACCGGCACAGATAGGCGTTCTATAGCACTGCCAGAGGCTGTTTTGGAGGTGGGTACTATGCAAAGTAGCATAGTACCCGTCTCCAAAACAGCCTAGGGCAGCGCTACAGAACGTCTATCTGTGCCGGTGACGTCACCGGGCTCTCTGCTGGGCAGAAGTCTCCACCTAGCATAGTGATGTGAACCGGCGGTAAACAAACAGACCTTGAGCTGTGCGATGCAAGGGGGCGCTCATATAGAGTAAAAGGATAAGAACAGCTGACATCCAGGTTCAGCTCTGAACCCGGACAATCCCTTTAATGTCGCCTGTGTGGTAAATTTCCCCATAGAGGTACGGTGGGGGGGTGTATCTCACCCGGTTTTTCCGTTTAGCTGGGTGAGAACTGGAATCCAGCAATGGTATGGCTTCAGCAAGGCCTAGTGCTGGAGCTGTTTTTTATTTAAAGTTGCATGGGCTGGATTTTTTTGGACTGGGAGACAGGTTGGCAGTGGGAGTCTTCCAGTCCATTCCAGGTTCCCTGGCCCCAGGTGAGGCCAGCTGGGTGAATCAACCCTCTGTGTATGAGTCTGGGGGGAGAGGCAGGGACCCTACAGAGAGGGAGGTGTGTGTGGTCACAGCCGGACGGCTTAGTGAGGCCCTGGACTTGTGTTTGGCGAGCTGACCTGCTAAGGGTTGGAGCCTGGCTGGGAGTAAACTGTGCTTTAGGCCTCATGCACACAACCGTTGTTTTGGTCCGCATGGGGCCGCAGTTTTGACGGCTCGGATGCAGACCCATTCACTTCAATGGGGCCGCAAAAGATGCGGACAAGATGTCCGTTTTGGGGACAAGAATAGGCAGTTATATCAATGGCTGTCCGTGCCGTTGCGCAAATCGCGGAAAGCACACGGACGCTATTCCATGTTTGGCGATCTGCAATTTGCCGACCGCAAATCACACAACGGTGGTGTGCATGAGGCCTTAGAGGTGAGTCAGGGAGAAGACCCCTTTATTAGCTAGGGCAGGGGTTTGTGCTGAAGAGCCACAATAAAGCACCACTTGGACTTGAACCCCATTGTCAGAGGAGAAGTCTGTGATTGCGACCCCCTGCGAGAGAGCGATCCCTTCGGCCTCTTTCACACGAGCGTGACGGATTAGGTCCGGATGCGTTCAGTGAAACTCGCACCATTTTGCAAGCAGGTTCAGTCAGATTTGTCTACGATTGCCTACAGTTGTTCAGTTTTTTCCGCGTTTTGATGCGTTTTTCACACCCCTGATAAAAAACGGAAGGTTTACAAACATCATCTCTTAGCAACCATTAGTGAAAAACGCATCGCCTCCGCACATGCTTGCGGATACAATGCGTTTTTCACTGAAGTCCCATTCACTTCTATGGAGCCAGGGCTGCGTTAAAAAACACAGAATATAGAACGTGCTGCGTTTTTCACGCAACGCAGAACTGATGAGTGAAAAAAAAACCACTCATATACAGACAGATTGAAATGAATGGGTCCGGATTCAGTGAGGGTGCTATGCGTTCACGTCACGCAATGCACCGGCACGGGAAAACTCGCTTGTGTGAAAGGGGCCTTACACCTGTCACCTGTTTTTTTTCCTTTCATGTGCTGCCCCATTGACGGATTTGAAGTAACTGGCCCCTGAGGATCTTCTCTAGAAGGAAGAGCGGCCCCTGCGGAGTCACCACTGCCTCTGACAGTTCCCAGGGTTTCCACATGGAGGCGATGGAGACCACTTTGCTCATATAACTTTAACTATACAGTCCTCCGACATCATAACCAACTCTAGCATCGTCCTTTTTTTAATATAAAAAAATGTCATTTTTGCAAATTTTCAGTTAGGCAGTAGATGGCTGACAACAACACTCGCCTGACCCGCACCCTGCATCTCCATAGCATGAAGTGCACTGCATCTGCCTGTGCTAGAAGCAGTCCATCCCCATGACATGGCTTGTCCGACCACCAGTCCTTCACCGCAGCAGCAGAATACATTCCCCTGTCCCCCAGGCAGCTCTTCCCCAGAGAGATATGGCTGATAACAGAGAACAATAGATGAGGTTCAGATGCCTTGCACATGAAGGGAACATAAAATCAAGAAGCCAGGGCATGGAAGTAATGAGTTTTTCACTATGCAATATGTCCACCAGAGGGCGCTGCACCATTGTATTCTATTCCTGGGCAGGCCCAGTCCAATCCTACCTTTAGGAATCTAGCGTAGATATATACCAGCCTTCCCAGCCCGTGGCATACATCTAGATCTTATATATGCGCAGGTCATGTGACCCTCCTCGCTCCCATCGCATCCATGTATCATAGCTTTATAATTATGTCTGCTCTTGGACAGAAGCCAAATGTCATAAAGTGAGAGAAACAAGAATGAAGCCTGGATCATTACAAATGTACGTACCGCAATATACACACAGCACAT
Organism: Bufo bufo; assembly: GCF_905171765.1. Classification (NCBI taxonomy): domain Eukaryota; kingdom Metazoa; phylum Chordata; class Amphibia; order Anura; family Bufonidae; genus Bufo; species Bufo bufo. Next base: position 41,071,685 of record NC_053389.1, read on the forward strand.
AATCAATTATACAGCAAGATGCTGAACCATAAAACATACTGATAAACTGTGATTCTGGAGGTAGTATTATAGTAGTTATATTCTTGTATATAGGGGCAGTATTATAGTAGTTATATTCTTGTACATAGAAGCAGTATTATAGTAGTTATATTCTTGTACATAGGAGCAGTATTATAGTAGTTATATTCTTGTACATAGGAGCAGTATTATAGTAGTTATATTCTTGTACATAGGGGGCAGTATTATAGTAGTTATATTCTTGTACATAGGAGCAGTATTATAGTAGTTCTATTCTTGTACATAGGAGGCAGTATTATAGTAGTTATATTCTTGTACATAGAAGCAGTATTATAGTAGTTATATTCTTGTACATAGGAGCAGTATTATAGTAGTTATATTCTTGTACATAGGAGGTAGTATTATAGTAGTTATATTATTGTACATAGGAGCAGTATTATACTAGTTATATTATTGTACATAGGGGGCAGTATTATAGTAGTTATATTCTTGTACATAGGAGCAGTATTATAGTAGTTCTATTCTTGTACATAGGAGGCAGTATTATAGTAGTTATATTCTTGTACATAGGAGCAGTATTATAGCAGTTATATTCTTGTACATAGGAGCAGTATTATAGTAGTTATATTCTTGTACATAGGAGCAGTATTATAGTAGTTATATTCCTGTACATAGGAGCAGTATTATAGTAGTTATATTCTTGTACATAGGAGCAGTGTTATAGTAGTTATATTCTTGTACATAAGAGGCAGTATTATAGTAGTTATATTCTTGTACATAGAAGCAGTATTATAGTAGTTATATTCTTGTACATAGGAGCAGTATTATAGTAGTTATATTCTTGCACATAGGAGCAGTATTATAGTAGTTATATTCTTGTACATAGGAGCGGTATTATAGTAGTTATATTCTTGTACATAGGAGCAGTATTATAGTAGTTATATTCTTGTACATAGGAGCAGTATTATAGTAGTTATATTCTTGTACATAGGAGGCAGTATTATAGTAGTTATATTCTTGTACATAGGAGCAGTATTATAGTAGTTATATTCTTGTACATAGGAGCAGTATTATAGTAGTTATATTCTTGTACATAGGAGCAGTAATATAGTAGTTATATTCTTGTACATAGGAGCAGTATTATAGTAGTTATATTCTTGTACATAGGAGCAGTATTATAGTAGTTATATTCTTGTACATAGGAGGCAGTATTATAGTAGTTATATTCTTGTACATAGGAGACAGTATTATAGTAGTTATATTCTTGTACATAGGAGCAGTAGTATAGTAGTTATATTCTTGTACATAGGAGCAGTATTATAGTAGTTATATTCTTGTACATAGGAACAGTATTATAGTAGTTATATTCTTGTACAGAGGAGGCAGTATTATAGTAGTTATATTCTTGTACATAGGAGGCAGTATTATAGTAGTTATATTCTTGTACAGAGGAGGCAGTATTATAGTAGTTATAGTCTTGTACATAGCAGCAGTATTATAGTAGTTATATTCTTGTACATAGGAGGCAGTATTATAGTAGTTATATTCCTGTACATAGGAGCAGTATTATAGTAGTTATATTCTTGTACATAGGAGCAGTATTATAGTAGTTATATTCTTGTACATAGGAGCAGTATTATAGTAGTTATATTCCTGTACATAGGAGCAGTATTATAGTAGTTCTATTCTTGTACATAGGAGCAGTATTATAGTAGTTATATTCTTGTATATAGGGGCAGTATTATAGTAGTTATATTCTTGTACATAGGAGCAGTATTATAGTAGTTACATACTTGTATATAGGAGCAGTATTATAGTAGTTACGTATAGTCTTGTATATAGGGGCAGTATTATAGTAGTTATATTCTTGTACATAGGGGCAGTATTATAGTAGTTATATTCTTGTACATAGGAGCAGTATTATAGTAGTTATATTCTTGTACATAGGATGTAGTATTATAGTAGTTATATTCTTGTACATAGGAGCAGTATTATAGTAGTTATATTCTTGTACATAGGAGGCAGTATTATAGTAGTTATATTCTTGTACATAGGAGCAGTATTATAGTAGTTATATTCTTGTACATAGGAGCAGTATTATAGTAGTTATATTCTTGTACATAGGAGCAGTATTATAGTAGTTATATTCTTGTACATAGGAGCAGTATTATAGTAGTTATATTCTTGTACATAGGAGCAGTATTATAGTAGTTATATTCTTGTACATAGGAGCAGTATTATACTAGTTATATTCTTGTACATAGGATGTAGTATTATAGTAGTTATATTCTTTTACATAGGAGCAGTATTATAGTAGTTATATTCTTGTACATAGGAGCAGTATTATAGTAGTTCTATTCTTGTACATAGGAGCAGTATTATAGTAGTTCTATTCTTGTACATAGGAGCAGTATTATAGTAGTTCTATTCTTGTACATAGTAGGCAGTATTATTGTAGTTCTATTCTTGTACATAGGAGCAGTATTATAGTAGTTCTATTCTTGTACATAGTAGGCAGTATTATTGTAGTTCTATTCTTGTACATAGGAGCAGTATTATAGTAGTTACATACTTGTATATAGGAGCAGTATTATAGTAGTTACGTATAGTCTTGTATATAGGGGCAGTATTATAGTAGTTATATTCTTGTACATAGGAGCAGTATTATAGTAGTTATATTCTTGTACATAGGAGCAGTATTATAGTAGTAATATTCTTGTACATAGTAGGCAGTATTATAGTAGTTATATTCTTGTACATAGGAGCGGTATTATAGTAGTTATATTCTTGTACATAGGAGGTAGTATTATAGTAGTTATATTCTTGTACATAGCAGCAGTATTATAGTAGTTATATTCTTGTACATAGGAGCAGTATTATAGTAGTTATATTCTTGTACATAGGAGGCAGTATTATAGTAGTTATATTCTTGTATATAGGGGCAGTATTATAGTAGTTATATTCTTGTACATAGGAGCAGTATTATAGTAGTTACATACTTGTATATAGGAGCAGTATTATAGTAGTTACGTATAGTCTTGTATATAGGGGCAGTATTTTAGTAGTTATATTCTTGTACATAGGATGTAGTATTATAGTAGTTATATTCTTGTACATAGGAGCAGTATTATAGTAGTAATATTCTTGTACATAGTAGGCAGTATTATAGTAGTTATATTCTTGTACATAGGAGCGGTATTATAGTAGTTATATTCTTGTACATAGGAGGTAGTATTATAGTAGTTATATTCTTGTACATAGCAGCAGTATTATAGTAGTTATATTCTTGTACATAGGAGCAGTATTATAGTAGTTATATTCTTGTACATAGGAGGCAGTATTATAGTAGTTCTATTCTTGTACATAGCAGCAGTATTATAGTAGTTATATTCTTGTACATAGGAGCAGTATTATAGTAGTTCTATTCTTGTACATAGGAGCAGTATTATAGAAGTTCTATTCTTGTACATAGGAGCAGTATTATAGTAGTTATATTCTTGTACATAAGAGGCAGTATTATAGTAGTTATATTCTTGTACATAGGAGCAGTATTATAGTAGTAATATTCTTGTACATAAGAGCAGTATTATAGTAGTTATATTCTTGTACATAGGAGCAGTATTATAGCAGTTATATTCTTGTACATAGGAGGTAGTATTATAGTAGTTATATTCTTGTACAATATTGTAATAATATTCCTAACCGCATCAAGACAGTGCTGGATTGTAGTATCATTATAGTAGTTATATTGTTGCACATACAGGACAGTTTTATAGTAATTATGTTTTTGTATATTTTTATACGCAGTGCATTAGGCAGCAGGGGTGGCATCTTTTTATTAACATCTCTGGCAGAAGTAGAACCTGTTCTTTTTGGACACTAGAGCCCTGAAGACCCCTCTTCTCGGACCTCTACCTATGTGCTGGTTCTGATGACAGAACTGTTATGGATGGATTTAACTTTGTGCTGCAGTGCAGGATATTCTAAAATTGCAGGATAATCAAATCATTATTATTTTTTTTCCTATTACAGTATCTTGTAGTTCATCTGTCAGTTTGCAGATCAGTTCTGTGTGTGCGAATGCCCCCACCACCTGGCATGTAGGAACCTGACCCTGTGTGGCCTCTATCTCCTCCTGCTCTCACTTTCTAATTAATTTAGTGACCTGTAGAGAGGAGTGAGACTTTCTTAACAAGATAACAGGATTAATGTCTACTCCATCCTCAAAGCTCTGCAGCTGTCCTGAAGACCCCTCAACGGAGACCCTCCAAACCTCTCAGGAGGATAAGAGATCTGCTGGAAGAGAAGAGCTCAGTCACCTAAGTACATGATATTTGGGGGCTGAGAAAAGAGGAATTAATAGTGAGGAATCTACAGGAACAGTAGTATATTTTTTATAAAATAGATAGATATGGGACAGAATTGTGTTTGTGTACTCAAGGACATGTCTCTGTGTATGTATATACATAATTCTGCAACAAATAAATGAAAAATTGCAGGAAATAATCATAATACATTTTTATTCTATTGTAAACAAAGACATAAGATTTATTTCTATATATACATCCGACGAAATAAAATATACACTGGGAACTGGAGTTTATAGCACAAGGAAGGAAGCAGAGGATATCTGCTCAGTATTACACAGATTCCGGATATCTCCAGAGCTTCAGCTTTCCAGAGGTACAAAAGATGATGATAGATAGATAGATAGATAGATAGATAGATAGATAGATAGATAGATAGATAGATAGATAGATAGATAATAGATAGATAGATAGATAATAGATAGATAATAGATAGATAATAGATAGATATATAGATAATAGATAGATAGATAATAGATAGATAGATAGATAGATAGATAGATAGATAGATAGATAGATAGATAATAGATAGATAGATAGATAATAGATAGATAGATAGATAGATAGATAGATAGATAGATAGATAGATAATAGATAGATAGATAGATAATAGATAGATAGATAATAGATAGATAGATAGATAGATAGATAGATAGATAATAGATAGATAGATAGATAGATAGATAGATAGATAGATAGATAGATAGATAGATAGATAGATAATAGATAGATAGATAGATAATAGATAGATAATAGATAGATAGATAGATAGATAGATAGATAGATAGATAATAGATAGATAGATAGATAGATAGATAATAGATAGATAGATAGATAATAGATAGATAGATAATAGATAGATAATAGATAGATATATAGATAATAGATAGATAGATAATAGATAGATAGATAGATAATAGATAGATAGATAGATAGATAATAGATAGATAGATAGATAGATAGATAGATAGATAGATAGATAGATAGATAATAGATAGATAGATAGATAATAGATAGATAGATAATAGATAGATAGATAGATAATAGATAGATAGATAGATAGATAATAGATAGATAGATAGATAGATAGATAGATATATAATAGATAGATAATAGATAGATAGATAGATAGATAGATAGATAGATAGATAATAGATAGATAGATAATAGATAGATAGATAGATAGATAGATAGATAGATATATAATAGATAGATAATAGATAGATAGATAGATAGATAGATAGATAGATAGATAGATAATAGATAGATAGATAGATAATAGATAGATAGATAGATAGATAATAGATAGATAGATAGATAGATAGATAGATAGATAGATAGATAGATAGATAATAGATAGATAGATAGATAGATAGATAGATAGATAGATAGATAGATAGATAATAGATAGATAATAGATAGATAGATAATAGATAGATAGATAATAGATAGATAGATAGATAGATAGATAGATAGATAGATAATAGATAGAGATAGATAATAGATAGATAGATAATAGATAGATAGATAGATAGATAGATAATAGATAGGAGAGAGATAGATAATAGATAGATAGGAGAGAGATAGATAGATAGATAGATAATAGATAGATAGATAGATAGATAGATAGATAGATAGATAATAGATAGATAATAGATAGATAGATAGATAGATAGTAGATAGTAGATAGATAGATAATAGATAGATAGATAGATAATAGATAGATAGATAGATAGATAGAGAGATAATAGATAGATAGATAATAGATAGATAGATAATAGATAGATAGATAGATAGATAATAGATAGATAGATAGATAGATAATAGATAGATAGATAGATAGATAGATAGATAATAGATAGATAGATAGATAGATAATAGATAGATAATAGATAGATAGATAGATAGATAATAGATAGATAGATAGATAGATAGATAGATAGATAGATAGATAGATAATAGATAGATAGATAGATAATAGATAATAGATAGATAGATAGATAATAGATAGATAGATAGATAATAGATAGATAGATAGATAATAGATAGATAATAGATAGATAGATAGATAATAGATAGATAGATAGATAATAGATAGATAGATAGATAGATAGATAGATAATAGATAGATAGATAGATAGATAGATAATAGATAGATAATAGATAGATTAGATAGATAGATAGATAGATAGATAATAGATAGATAATAGATAGATAATAGATAGATAGATAGATAATAGATAGATAGATAGATAGATAGATAGATAATAGATAGATAATAGATAGATAGATAGATAGATAGATAGATAGATAGATAATAGATAGATAGATAGATAGATAGATAGATAGATAATAGATAGATAGATAGATAGATAGATAGATAGATAGATAATAGATAGATAGATAGATAGATAGATAATAGATAGATAATAGATAGATTAGATAGATAGATAGATAGATAATAGATAGATAATAGATAGATAGATAGATAGATAGATAGATAGATAGATAATAGATAGATAGATAGATAATAGATAGATAGATAGATAATAGATAGATAGATAGATAATAGATAGATAGATAATAGATAGATAGATAATAGATAGATAGATAATAGATAGATAGATAGATAATAGATAGATAGATAATAGATAGATAGATAATAGATAGATAGATAGATAGATAGATAGATAATAGATAGATAGATAATAGATAGATAGATAAATAGATAGATAGATAGATAGATAGATAGATAGATAGATAATAGATAGATAGATAGATAGATAATAGATAGATAGATAGATAGATAGATAATAGATAGATAGATATATAGATAATAGATAGATAGATAGATAGATAGATAATAGATAGATAGATAATAGATAGATGATAGATAGATAATAGATAGATAGATAGATAGATAATAGATAGATAGATATCTATCTATATAATATAATAGATATCTATAGATTATCTATCTATTATCTATCTATCTATCTATCTATCTATTATCTATCTATCTATCTATCTATCTATTATCTATCTATCTATTATCTATCTATCTATCTATCTATTATCTATCTATCTATTATCTATCTATCTATCTATTATCTATCTATCTATCTATCTATATATCTATCTATCTATTATCTATCTATCTATTATCTATCTATCTATCTATCTATAGATAGATAGATAGATGATAGATAGATAGATAGATAGATAGATAGATAGATAATACATAGATAGATAGATAGATAATAGATAGATAGATAGATAGATAGATAGATAGATAATAGATAGATAGATAGATAGATAGATATATAGATAATAGATAGATAGATAGATAGATAGATAATAGATAGATAGATAGATAGATAGATAGATAGATAGATAGATATGAGATAGATAGATAGATAGATAATAGATAGATAGATAGATAGATAGATAATAGATGATAGATAGATAGATAGATAGATAGATAGATAGATAATAGATAGATAGATAGATAGATAGATAGATAGATAATAGATAGATAGATAATAGATAGATAGATAATAGATAGATAGATAGATAGATAGATAGATAGATAATAGATAGATAGATAATAGATAGATAGATAAATAGATAGATAGATAGATAGATAGATAGATAGATAGATAATAGATAGATAGATAGATAGATAGATAGATAATAGATAGATAGATAGATAGATAGATAGATAATAGATAGATAGATATATAGATAATAGATAGATAGATAGATAGATAGATAATAGATAGATAGATAATAGATAGATGATAGATAGATAATAGATAGATAGATAGATAGATAATAGATAGATAGATATCTATCTATATAATATAATAGATATCTATAGATTATCTATCTATTATCTATCTATCTATCTATCTATTATCTATCTATCTATCTATCTATCTATTATCTATCTATCTATTATCTATCTATCTATCTATCTATCTATTATCTATCTATCTATTATCTATCTATCTATCTATTATCTATCTATCTATCTATATATCTATCTATCTATTATCTATCTATCTATTATCTATCTATCTATCTATCTATAGATAGATAGATAGATAGATGATAGATAGATAGATAGATAATACATAGATAGATAGATAGATAATAGATAGATAGATAGATAGATAGATAGATAGATAATAGATAGATAGATAGATATATAGATAATAGATAGATAGATAGATAGATAATAGATAGATAGATAGATAGATAGATAGATAGATAGATAGATAGATATGAGATAGATAGATAGATAGATAATAGATAGATAGATAGATAGATAGATAATAGATAATAGATAGATAGATAGATAGATAGATAGATAGATAATAGATAGATAGATAGATAGATAGATAGATAGATAGGATAGATAGAGGTCTCCAGCAGATACTGGAGATATTTCTGCCCCCAGGTGAAGATTACTGGGGTTACTGGAGTCCCGCAGAGGCTCTTCCTCCTCCATATAGTCCATAGTTATTGGACTCGGCAGTTTGCTAATTACTGTCCCTCTGACCTGTGACCTGATCAGTGAGGGGCTATGGAGACTTCTCCGAGAAGGAGCTCCCACTCCCACCAGGGTCACTACAGCAGGAGTCCTCTGACAGAGCACCATACACACAGGGCATTGTGACCTACAACAACTCACCCCATGATACTGCCGGTGGGAACAAAGAGGTCCGCTCTGTACTGTCCTGGGTGACAATAGGGTCCAGTGTATGAAACATGGCAGATACAGATGTTCAGCATATTATAGGCCAGGAGTTGATAGTGCTTGTTCTATGGGGTGTGATTACTAATGCAATGGGCTCCTCGTGCGCCTGCATTTTAAGTCCTAAATAACAGTACATATAGCAATGCCATCTACTAACTTCTATGTCATATTTAAGAAGGAACTAAGTGGCCAAGCAATGAGTCTTAAAGGGCTAATACAGACAGCACCTTAGCTCCTCGGCTCTGCTTCCCTGCATCGGGGCGGCTCTATCCACTTGGTGCACCTTAGCTCCTCGGCTCTGCTTCCCTGCATCGGGGCGGCTCTATCCACTTGGTGCACCTTAGCTCCTCGGCTCTGCTTCCCTGCATCGGGGCGGCTCTATCCACTTGGTGCACCTTACCTCCTCGGCTCTGCTTCCCTGCATCGGGGCGGCTCTATCCACTTGGTGCACCTTAGCTCCTCGGCTCTGCTTCCCTGCATCGGGGCGGCTCTATCCACTTGGTGCACCTTAACTCCTCGGCTCTGCTTCCCTGCACCGGGGCGGCTCTATCCACTTGGTGCACCTTAACTCCTCGGCTCTGCTTCCCTGCATCGGGGCGGCTCTATCCACTTGGTGCACCTTAGCTCCTCGGCTCTGCTTCCCTGCATCGGGGCGGCTCTATCCACTTGGTGCACCTTAGCTCCTCGGCTCTGCTTCCCTGCACCGGGGCGGCTCTATCCACTTGGTGCACCTTAGCTCCTCGGCTCTGCTTCCCTGCATCGGGGCGGCTCTATCCACTTGGTGCACCTTAGCTCCTCGGCTCTGCTTCCCTGCATCGGGGCGGCTCTATCCACTTGGTGCACCTTAACTCCTCGGCTCTGCTTCCCTGCACCGGGGCGGCTCTATCCACTTGGTGCACCTTAACTCCTCGGCTCTGCTTCCCTGCATCGGGGCGGCTCTATCCACTTGGTGCACCTTAGCTCCTCGGCTCTGCTTCCCTGCATCGGGGCGGCTCTATCCACTTGGTGCACCTTACCTCCTCGGCTCTGCTTCCCTGCACCGGGGCGGCTCTATCCACTTGGTGCACCTTAGCTCCTCGGCTCTGCTTCCCTGCATCGGGGCGGCTCTATCCACTTGGTGCACCTTAACTCCTCGGCTCTGCTTCCCTGCACCGGGGCGGCTCTATCCACTTGGTGCACCTTACCTCCTCGGCTCTGCTTCCCTGCACCGGGGCGGCTCTATCCACTTGGTGCACCTTAGCTCCTCTGCTCTGCTTCCCTGCACCGGGGCGGCTCTATCCACTTGGTGCACCTTAACTCCTCGGCTCTGCTTCCCTGCACCGGGGCGGCTCTATCCACTTGGTGCACCTTAGCTCTTCGGCTCTGCTTCCCTGCAACGGGGCGTCTCTATCCACTTGGTGCACCTTACCTCCTCGGCTCTGCTTCCCTGTCAGTGGCGTTTCTAGGGCTGGTGTCACCCGGTGCGGTAGAAAATGGTGTCAGACCCCGCTTAGCAGTTAGAGCCTGGTCTCGGGAGGGGCACTTCCAGATTATTTGTCCGCCGCCACAAAACAATAGTGCTTATAGAACAGACTACACAGTGTAGCGGTACACTGTATATTGTGTGGCACAGTGTAGAGGTATACTGTATATTGTGTGGCACAGTGTAGAGGTAAAAAATAAGGGGTTGGGTCAGCACAACCTGCCTGTAGGTGCAGATCGCTATGGCGAAATACATATACAAACGGAAAATGCAAATGTGATCGCACACTACATCCAGCACTCTGCCCTCCATGCTGGATGAGACATTGGTTTATATTTTGGCCAAAGCATAGTAAGCCACTCACCGCGTCAAGGCTGTCTCATGAGTGGTCCCTAACTCTTGTTCCTACCTGTTCATGGGCCATGACAGCCACATAAAATCCAGGGAATGCAGGTCAGCATGCAAGCCAAGTACACTTTGCTTGTAACCCCGTCCGGTGCCATTACAGCTTTCATCGGATCCAGGGATGCAAGTACCAACATGCATGCTGAACCCACCATATACTTCTCCTGGAGCCAGATGGCTAATGGTAGGTTCTATACAAGCAGACTCAGTTTTATACTGACTTTAAAACCAGCCTCAAGGACAGATTAACTGGTCAGGTGTGCAATGACTCCAAGGAGATCGCCACGCCTCCAATATATACTACAAAGAAAAAAATAAGGGGTTGGGTCAGCACAACCTGCCTGTAGGTGCAGATCGCTATGGCGAAATACATATACAAACGGAAAATGCAAATGTGATCGCACACTGCATCCAGCACTCTGCCCTCCATGCTGGATGAGACATTGGTTTATATTTTGGCCAAAGCATAGTAAGCCACTCACCGCGTCAAGGCTGTCTCATGAGTGGTCCCTAACTCTTGTTCCTACCTGTTCATGGGCCATGACAGCCACATAAAATCCAGGGCAGGTTGTGCTGACCCAACCCCTTATTTTTTTCTTTGTAGTATATATTGGAGGCGTGGCGATCTCCTTGGAGTCATTGCACACCTGACCAGTTAATCTGTCCTTGAGGCTGGTTTTAAAGTCAGTATAAAACTGAGTCTGCTTATATAGAACCTACCATTAGCCATTTGGCTCCAGGAGAAGTATATGGTGGGTTCAGCATGCATGTTGGTACTTGCATCCCTGGATCCGATGAAAGCTGTAATGGCACCGGACGGGGTTACAAGCAAAGTGTACTTGGCTTGCATGCTGACCTGCATTCCCTGGATTTTATGTGGCTGTCATGGCCCATGAACAGGTAGGAACAAGAGTTAGGGACCACTCATGAGACAGCCTTGACGCGGTGAGTGGCTTACTATGCTTTGGCCAAAATATAAACCAATGTCTCATCCAGCATGGAGGGCAGAGTGCTGGATGTAGTGTGCGATCACATTTGCATTTTCCGTTTGTACAGTGTAGAGGTATACTGTATATTGTGTGGCACAGTGTATGCTACATGTGTATAACATGAACATATTTCATATGAAAACCTACAATTACTTGGCTTGGCCCTTGGGGATCTCGGACGCCACTTCCACACTTTGGCCGGGGGCTCGGCGGAGCTGATGTTGTGCTTTATCCTAATGAGAAAGATTTCATAATAAGGATTTGGAGAAGGGGCAGAGGGATACCAGAGCAGGGAGAGGCTGGTGCTCCTACTAGGGGGTCATACCATGGGGGAGTAATAAAGCCCACCATAATGCCCCCCCCCCCCCTAGTAGGAATAATTCTCCTTTTAATGTGACAGTGCAAAAAATACCCCCTTGTAATGCCCCCAGTTGAGCTAATGTCCCCATAGTGCCCCCATAATGTCCCAGTATAAAATACACCTATATAGTGCCCCCAGTAAATTCCCCCATAGTGCTCCTCTCCCCCCTTCCTGCTAGTGCCCCCCATAATGTACCAGTATAAAATGCCCCATATATAGTGCCCCAGTAGATGCCCTCAGTGTCCGGCCTCTGATAGGCTGCCGGCCTAGTGTCCCCCATAATGTCCCCCAATAATGTGCCAGTAAGTGTCCCCATAGATGCCCCCCCCCCATGTGTCAGTATCAAGTGCCTCTCTCCCCCCCCCCACATGTCCCAGTATCATAGTGCCATCTCCCCCCCCCCCAATTTGCCAGTATCAAGTGCCAAACCCCCCCCATGTGCCAGTATCAAGTGCCTCTCTCTTCCCCCCCCCATGTCCCAGTATCATAGTGCCATCTCCCCCCCAAAAAAAGTGCCAGTATCAAGTGCCTCTCTCCCGCCCCCATGTGCCAGTATCATAGTGCCAAACCCACCCATGTGCCAGTATCAAGTGCCAAACCCCCCCCCAAGTGCCAGTATCAAGTGCCTCTCTCCTCCCACCCATGTCCTAGTATCATAGTGCCATCTCCCCCCCCCCCCAAAAAAAACTGCCAGTATCAAGAGCCTCTCCCCCCCCCCCATGTCCCAGTATCATAGTGCCATCTCCCCTCCCCCCCAATGTGCCAGTATCAAGTGCCTCTCTCCTCCCCCCCCCCCCCCCATGTATTGCTATACAGTAGATAGATATATAGAGATATAGCAGAGCTGAGTGTGCTGGGGCAGCTGTCATGTGTATAGATGTAGCAGGGCTGGGTGTGTTTGGGCAGCTGTCATGTGTATAGCTGTAGCAGAGCTGGATGTGTTTGGGCAGCTGTCATGTGTATAGATGTAGCAGAGCTGGGGCAGCTGTCATATATAGAGATATAGTAGAGCTGAGTGTGCTGGTGCAGCTGTCATGTGTATTAGATGTAGCAGAGCTGAGTGTGCTGGGACAGCTGTCATATAGGGATATAGCAGTGCTGGGTGTGTTAGGGCAGCTGTCATGTGTATAGATGTACACTTAGCCAGCTATAACAGTAGAAGTCTCATATTTTTTCAGTCAGTGGCAATGCAGCTCTTATGGCTGTGTGGGTAAGTGCTTTGCCCCTGATACAGAAGGTTGTGGGTTTGAATCCCCGACACATCTCTCCCTCTCCTGAGGACGGTAATGCAAATGACTATGCCTGGGATTCGTAAATGCCGGCCCTGCTGGTGTCACCCCATCACTGGTGTCCCCATAGATGCCGCCCCCATGTGTCAGTATCAAGTGCCTCTCTCCTCCCCCCCACATGTCCCAGTATCATAGTGCCATCTTCCCCCCCCCCCCCAATTTGCCAGTATCAAGTGCCAAACCCCCCTCATGTGCCAGTATCATGTGCCAGTATCAATTAGATTACCAACGCCACTGTTCCCTGCACACTCCCGATTCTCTCAGGGCCAGGCATGCAGCTGGAGGATGGACTGTCCAGGAAAGCAGAACAGAGGAGCTAGGGTGCACACAGTTGTTAGAGTCCACCCCCAGTGCACTTAAGCCTTAATTTGCATATCTGAAAAAAAAAAAATTCTCCCAAACACAGCAGTTGAATTTCAGGCGGCAGTTTCAGTGCTACCAGGCATTATAGCTGGTTTAATAGTGTTGATCCGGCTGACAGATGGCATTTAAAGCATTTGTCCAAGATGTCACGTTCATCGGTTACATGGCTATATGCAACTCAGTCCCATTCAAGTGAATAGGCCTGAGATGCAATACCAAGCACAACCACTATACAATGTACAGCGCTGGGATTGGCAAGTTGTGAGGAGGCCGCAGAGCTCATCGGGGCTCTTCAGATGATCGGAGGGAGTCCTAGGAGTCAGACCGCCTATCCTGAGGATAGGCCATCGTTATCAAAACCCCAGAAAACCCCTTTATGGAAACCTCATTGTTTTATTTAAAGTAAAATCGCGGGGGGGGGGCGCTGTTGTATTGATGTCTATGCAATATATCAGTTGTATATGTGGGGAAAAGTGGTACTGCAAGTGACGGCAAATGCAAACTGTGCAACACATCACACAATGTAACTGGGATTGTTTTACCGACTCTTCATACATCACCAGATTAGTTTAAATGGGTCAAATAAGGCCTCATGTACACAAATGTATTTTGTTTCCGTGTCCGTTCCGTCTTTTTATTTTTGCGGATAGGATGCGGACCCATTCATTTCAATGGGTCTGCAAAAAATGCGGACAGCACACCGTGTGCTCTCCGCATCCGTACGTCCGTTGCGTAGCCCAGCAAAAAAAATAGAACATGTCTGTCTTGTCTGTTTTAGGCATTGTTACAATGGATCCACACAAAAAAATGGATGGTATACAGATGTCATTTGTTGTTGTTTTTGCGGATCCGCAAAACACATACGGTTGTGTGCATGTAGCCTAAGGAAATGATTGCAGATTACATTGATGTAATTTCTGACAGTCTGATTTGCCAGTGTTTCTACATGTTTTTGACCCAGATTTAAACCAGATTAGAAAGATAAATACTGTAGATAGAGATAGACAGTTATGTGATTAATAGAAAGATAGATAGATAGATAGATAGATAGATAGATAGATAGATAGATAGATAGATAATAGATAGATAGATAGATAGATAGATAGATAGATAATAGATAGATAATAGATAGATAGATAGATAGATAGATAATAGATAGATAGATAATAGATAGATAGATAGATAATAGATAGATAGATAGATAGATAGATAGATAATGGATAGATATTCAAAAAACGAATGATGAGGCAGCACTCCAAAATAGGTGAAGGGTGTTAGGCCTCTTTCAGACGGGCGTTGCGGGAAAATGTGCGGGTGCATTGCGGGAACATGCGCGATTTTTCCGCGCGAGTGCAAAATATTATAATGCGTTTTGCACTCGCGTGAGAAAAATCACGCGTGTTGTGTAGATTGTATTATTTTCCCTTATAACATGGTTATAAGGGAAAATAATAGCATTCTGAATACAGACTGCATAGTAAAATAGCGCTGGAGGGGTTAAAAAAAAATAGTTCAACTCACCTTAGTCCACTTCTCGTCTGTCTCCTTCTTTGCTGAACAGGACCTGTGGTGAGCATTCATTGCAGGAACAGGACCTGTGGTGACGTCACTCCGGTCATCACATGATCCATCACATGATCTTTTACCATGGTGATGGATCATGTGATAGATCATGTGATGGACCAGAGTGACGTCACCACAGGTCCTGTTCCTGCAATGAATGCTCACCACAGGTCCTGTTCAGCAAAGAAGGAGACAGACGAGAAGTGGACTAAGGTGAGTTAAACTATTTATATATTTTTTTAACCCCTCCAGCGCTATTGTACTATGCATTCTGTATTCAGAATGCTATTATTTTCCCTTATAACCATGTTATAAGGGAAAATAATAATGATCGGGTCTCCATCCCGATCGTATCCTAGCAACCGTGCGTGAAAATCGCACCGCATTCGCACTTGCTCGCGGATGCTTGCGATTTTCACGCAACCCCATTCACTTCTATGGGGCCTTTGTTGCATGAAAAACGCATCGCATCCGCGCGGAATACTCGCCCGTGTGAAAGAGGCCTTAGACCCATTTATTCCCCAGTATCAACGTTCCAGCCCAGCGTGTAGCGCGTGCGTTCCAAGAGATATCGCGGCAATGCCAAGGGGAGGAGATATCTCTTGGAAAGCTCGTGCTACACGTCTGCGTGCGTTCCAGGGTTACGTGATGCAGGCCCTGGCGGGGCGCGACGTGACGAGGCTGGTTCGCTCTGACATGCACACTACACGCATGATAGAAAAATGGAAGTGCATTCCGTTTCCGTATGTCCGTATTTCTGTTCCGCATTACGGACAAGGATAGGACTGTTGTGTTAGGGGCCAGCTGTTCCGTTCTGCAAAATACGGAATGCGCACAGACATCCTTTTTTTGCGGACCGCAAAATACATACGGTCGTGTGCATGAGGCCTTGTAGTGAGGAATCTGCAATCCGTGGTATGATATTTGTTATATTATAGGTTTATGATAGATAATCATTCATCCCATAGCGCTGTACAGATGAGACAGACAGATAATACAGTAAATGCCCCTCCGTAGAGCGGGGGCGGGGGGCTTACAGACACAAGGTGCCCTTGCAGTGTTGGTTACAATCCACACAACAGATGTAACACAGCAGCCTCTGGATTAAATCAACTGGACTGAAAAACAGGCCCGGATTAGAAAACGCTGAAAATCCCAATTAAACTGTGGATAAAGCAGGACGTGAGCAATGCATTCTGGGAGAGAAGACAGAGCGCCTGGGGGAGGGGGCGACAGCGGAGGGAGAAGAGTGCCCCCCCCCCCCACCACCCCCATTAAATATAAATCATTGTGTCATCCGAAATCCTAGTCACATCCTACCCTGGGAAAGCTGGGTGACCGCCTGTATGGCCATGGTTGCCACCCTGCTTTCCCGGGCTCCTGCCTGGATGTGAGTCAGTACGGACACAGCGGATGGGTCACCGTATAACCGGGCAGACTTGCCATTCAGGAGTACGAAAAAGCTGGGTGACGCTGTAACGCTTCTGGCTGCCATATTGGTTTCACACAAGTTATTGGGGCGAATCACAACGTTACTAAGGGAATCCGCCATTCGGGAAGTAGGAAAAGCTGGGTGACACTTGTTGTAGGTGATGTAATGGAGGTCACGGTTGGTTGGGTCAGTGCAGGAAGGGGATTCGCCGTTCAGGAATCTAAGAAAGTTGTGTGAAACGTTATCCTATGGATTATCACTGGGCTGCACTGGTTGTCACCCAGCTTTCCCAGATTGGGTGGGTGCAGGGGGTTTGTACCACTACATGATTAGACGACTTTTCCCTTCAGGAATCGGAGAAAGCGGAGTGACACTTTAAAAGCCTTTATCTTCATGGGAAAGAAGCCGTCGTGGTTGTCACCCAGCTTTCCCTGAATTGGATATAAAAGGCTGCCTGCGGGGGAAGAAGGAATTCTCATTTAAAGGGGACATGCAGAATTTTCTGTGCCCAGTGACGGGGGCTGGAGCGTAACAAGAGGGGGATTATGCGATTACGTGCCGGCGGTGGTCCGGGTTATAACACTGCGAGCTGTCTGGAGTCATCCCTTAATCTGCCGTGTAGGGTGTAAAATGGTGACCCGGCTCCATATGGCACAATACGACCCCCCTCCCCATTCTTTTACACACTGAGACGGGGACAAAAGACCCTTGGAACAGGGGGGCGTCTCCTGCAGGGTTGATGGAGAGGCCGGAATGCCCTCAGTGGGATTTTAATGAGCTCCTCTGAGGGGTTAATAATGGCGACCCGGCGTAAAACACCGGGCGGCACAGTCCGGACTAAGAAAAAGTTCTGTGACATGGCGGTTCAGTGTTATCACCATTTCTAAGATCTCTGCTTGTTGTCGGTGAATGGGGAAATTGCTGACAACAAGCAGGGGCTACAAATCGGGCCTGGCCGAATGAATTACAACAACGACATCAGGCGATCCTCCGCGAGCAAAATCTCTCTCCTGCCCTGAGAGTTTGTTACAATGTATCAGTGCAGGTCAACCGTGTCAGTCCAGAGTCCGGGCGGTTCGGCTGACAGATTGTCTAGATATTGTAACAAACAGTCAGCTGTGAGAAATAGTCCGATTTTTTTATTTTTTTTTGTCTCTGCCCGGTCATAGGAAGGTTTGCATTCATTGACAGCAAGCATGAATGGGAACGTCAGTCTTGATAAACCTCCCCCTTAGGCCTCTTGCACACAAATGTTTTTTTTCCGTTTCCGTTCCGTTTTTTTTCCGTTCCGTATACGGACCCATTCATTTAAATGAATCCGCAAAAAAAACGAAAGGCACGGTCGTAGTCTCTGATTGTGAATGCTCCTATTCACTGACAGCAGGCAGAGATCTTGAATTGTAAGAAATTGTAGCACAAAGCCATCTTGCAATGTCTGAGCAGTGGCAGGAGGGTAACTTGCAGCTCAGGGGCCTAATGCAACATCTGAACTAGGGGCCCCTGCTCCTATAGTTTCACATATAATATTAGTGTCTTGATAGGAGGCAGAGGGGCCCCTGGCGCCCCCTCAGGATCTAGGGCCCCGGGTGCCACACCTGCCTCTGCCCCCCTATAGCTACACCCCTGGTCCCTGAGGAACAGCCATCAGACTGAAGTTCAGGACTGGAGAGAAACTTCTACCGATATGAGGGTTTGTTACAGTGTATCAGTGTGTGAGTGAAATACATCACTAGCAAGAATCTCCTGAGCTGAGAGTTTGTTACAATGTATCAGTGCAGGCAAAACTTGTCACTTTGGAGTCGGGGATGTTCAGCTGACAGATTGTCTCGATATTGTAACAAACAGTCAGCTGTGAATGATCTTCAGTCTCTGAGTCTTGATAGGACGGTGTGCATTCACTAACAGCAAGCAGGATCTTGAAAATGGTGAGGGATTGAAATGAAAGGTGTACTTGGATGCTGCAGAACTTATACAAATGAGTAAACTTTATGGACTATGTGTCTGGCAGCTGAGGGCTCGTTACAGTGTATCAGTCTGGGGTGAGGATTGCCTAGATCAGATACAATTGTAACAAACTCTCAGCTGTTTGAAACATTAGATCAGTGCAGACTGTTTGAAGGTGAGTGAAAATGCTCCTATTCACTTACAGCAAGCAGAGCTCTTGAAAATGGTGAAAGACTGACGGCTCAAAGGTTCAATGCACGGGCACCGTCCGTGGGGCAGGCGCATGGGGATCTCGGACTCATTTACTTGAATGGGTCCGAGATCCGTCCGTTCCGCAAAAAGATAGAGCAAGTTCTATCTTTTTGCGGTGCGGAGGCACGGAACGGAACCCCAGGAAGCACGCCGTAGTGTTCCGTTCCGTGCTTCTGTTCCGCATCTCCGGATTTGCGGACCCATTGAAGTGAATGGGTCCGCATCCGTGATGCGGAATGGCCACTGAACGGTGCCCGTGTAATGCGGATCCGCAAATGCGGTCCGCAATACGGCCACGGGCAGCACGCGTTCGTGTGAACGAGCCCTTACCTGCATACAATGGATTGCAGCCTGATATTGGCAGAACTTTTCCTCAAGCTTTATTGACAAAATTTCACAGCTGAGGGTTTGTTACAGTGTTTATTTTTACCTGCATTTTTCCTGTATAGAATTGATATTGGAGGCGGCTCGTGCCTGTAGGAGGCCGGACTTACGCAGCGATGATGGTAATAGCGAATATTAATAACGGCGGGGCCCGGATACGGTCGCCATTCATCGGATCACGTGAAAGATGGCAGCTTTTACCCGCCACGTCGTTGACAGAGGTTGCCATAAGGACATTATCTGTCAACGGCCATTAACGGATCCTAGGGGCCCGAACACAATGAAAGCGAAGAGGCAGCAAGATTCTTAGTGTCACCGTAGAATGGGGGCCCCGTGGAGCAGCCTCCTGGGCTCCAGCCGAGGGGACGCACAAAGACGGCTCAGGACGGACAATGGGAGACCCTGAGCTCGGAGGAAATCCCATTGTCCAGCGGGATCTGGTCCCCTTGTCGAAGACAATGCAGATTGTGACTTCACCTCCTTGACTTGCTCGCTCAGGGAAACTTTTGTTCTTTGAATCTTGAATGAAATTTTTCAGAAGTGATGAAGACAATGGGCGAGGGATGAAAGCCTGGAGGCTACTCAGGGGCCAATGGACTAGTGCAGACGTGAAGGGGTTAAAGGGGTTACCCCCCCAAGATATAATCATAACCCCTATCCACAGTATGGCGGTCAGACCTCCACAAATTTTGAAACGGTGTTCCAGCATGCGTTCATTTATGCTCTGTGTTAGTCTTCACTGTAGTTCTGCCATTCTATTCATGAACCAGGGAGAACCGGATGAACATGGCTGTAGGTCCTTTTAAAGTGGTTTTACGAGGATAGGCCATGAATAGCTGATCGATCGGGGTTTAACACCTGGCACCCCTGCTGATCAACGGCCGCAGCGCTCCAATGAGTGCCATGGCCTCCTTGCAGCTAACCAAGCACAGCGCCATCCATTCTATAGTGGTTGTGCTTGGTATTGCAGCTGAGCTCCATTCACTTATATGGGAGTGAGCTGCACCTAGGCCAGGTGACCAATGTATGGTGACGTCACTGGCCTAGGAAGAATCCGATGTAGGAACCCCGCCGATCAGGTAAGGATGGCCGATCCCGAGGCCTTATAGCCCTGTTCTTCCTGGTTCGTGAATAGAATGCCAGAACTACAGTTAAGACTGACACAGAGAATGAATGGAGTGGCCAAACGCACGCTGGAAGACTGCTCTATGATGGATGGGGGTCTGAACGATATATTGTGGATAGGGGGTACATTGATATCTTTAGCTGTTTCACAGGCACTGTTTCCAGGAAAGCTGGGTGACAACCAATGTGGCTGCTATTAGAAAAACTGAATAGGGTTTTTTAAGCTCTTGCTCCTTAGGCATTGTATTGGCGGCCATACTGGTTATCACCCATCTTTCCCAGGAGCAGATAGAACATGTAGGTTACACAACAGAAGACGGCGACTCAGAGGTTTCGATTGATTCTTCTTAGTATATATAAGGAGGAATGACGATGTCCCTTAATCAGTGTTTAAAGGTAAACCGCGCCGTAAAGCTCTTAATCACGGTTTCTCCGTCGCTGGCTTCACCCACATCAAAGCGACTTGATGATTCCTCCTGCTAATCCCCCTCCATTATTCCTTAATAACTGCACAAGACTATGGCGAGAAGTCTCAGAAGGAGAATTAACTTATCAGTTGGCCACAGTGACAGCAAATCCCGCATTCACGAGACGCCGCCTTTGTGCCGGGAAAAGCTCCTTTATTTGTGGAAGGGAAAGACACAATGACGAGAGATAACTGAGGAAGAAGAAGACAACAAGAGGCCGATGAGTCAACGCCGGCAAGTCAAACATTGCCCGCCATCATACTGGTCACCATCCCACACAACGGATCTCAGGGATGTCACCTATAGCGCATTCCTGTCTTATCATTCCTAGTGTGTACACACATCCATTATACTACCTGACAAGAAGTCATCGAAGGTTCAGGGAGGTCACCAGGAGACCACCAAAACCATCATGGGAAATTACATTTAATATGAAGAGATTGGCTTGTATAGTAATTGCTTAATATCACTCTGTTTACCAAGATGGAGGTTCACCCATGTAGACTAGACTTGGGCCTTCAAGCACCCCATAGCAGATGTAGGGTCTACATGGTTGTCTGGTAACCAGACCTCTCCATAACACATAAACCAGAAGGGCACCATGGTCCTCAGTCTAACCTCCCTTGGTGCACTTGAAGGGATGGGGTATGATCGGGGTCACCTCTATCCCAGGAGTCACACCTACAGTAAATTAATCTGTTTCCTCATGGGCTAAGCTGTGTCCCTCCACTCCCCAGAGACTGCAGAAGCCAAAAGAAATCCACTATTGATCCCTCTACGTCAACTTTCCATAACCTGCAGGACAGAAGGATCTCATGACCTTTTGGCCCATACTCCCTTGGCTGGTTTGAAGCTAACCTTATCACATAGCAGCCAGAGAAGATACCTCTATGGTAAAGACACCCATATCATGAAGGACAGAAGGGAATCATGAAACCCAATTCTCACTACCTGGTGCATGTGATGCAGGTGGGATAAGGAAGATGAGGTCTACAGGAGCTAGCCCCCTTTTCCATGGACCCCTTAGCAACCACAAGAAAGGCCTCTATGCTATAGACAACCTTTGCCCCCCAATTTTTCCTATTGGGACAAAAGGGCACCATGGAACTTGGTCTTGCTCCCTGGTTTCTCCATGTCATGTAACACATGGTGAAATGGAACCATTTGCAAGTGGAGTAAGGGGCCTAGAGGCTACTAGAGCTTGGCCTCAATCTCCCATGATCTTCCCATATCAGGACAGAAGAACATCATGAAACGTGGCTTGTCCTTGTCATGTTATAGATGGTTACAGGGAGTGCAGAATTATTAGGCAAGTTGTATTTTTGAGGATTAATTTTATTATTGAACAACAACCATGTTCTCAATGAACCCAAAAAACTCATTAATATCAAAGCTGAATATTTTTGGAAGTAGTTTTTAGTTTGTTTTTAGTTTTAGCTATTTTAGGGGGATATCTGTGTGTGCAGGTGACTATTACTGTGCATAATTATTAGGCAACTTAACAAAAAACAAATATATACCCATTTCAATTATTTATTTTTACCAGTGAAACCAATATAACATCTCAACATTCACAAATATACATTTCTGACATTCAAAAACAAAACAAAAACAAATCAGTGACCAATATAGCCACCTTTCTTTGCAAGGACACTCAAAAGCCTGCCATCCATGGATTCTGTCAGTGTTTTGATCTGTTCACCATCAACATTGCGTGCAGCAGCAACCACAGCCCCACAGACACTGTTCAGAGAGGTGTACTGTTTTCCCTCCTTGTAAATCTCACATTTGATGATGGACCACAGGTTCTCAATGGGGTTCAGATCAGGTGAACAAGGAGGCCATGTCATTAGATTTTCTTCTTTTATACCCTTTCTTGCCAGCCACGCTGTGGAGTACTTGGACGCGTGTGATGGAGCATTGTCCTGCATGAAAATCATGTTTTTCTTGAAGGATGCAGACTTCTTCCTGTACCACTGCTTGAAGAAGGTGTCTTCCAGAAACTGGCAGTAGGACTGGGAGTTGAGCTTGACTCCATCCTCAACCCGAAAAGGCCCCACAAGCTCATCTTTGATGATACCATCCCAAACCAGTACTCCACCTCCACCTTGCTGGCGTCTGAGTCGGACTGGAGCTCTCTGCCCTTTACCAATCCAGCCACGGGCCCAACCATCTGGCCCATCAAGACTCACTCTCATTTCATCAGTCCATAAAACCTTAGAAAAATCAGTCTTGAGATATTTCTTGGCCCAGTCTTGACGTTTCAGCTTGTGTGTCTTGTTCAGTGGTGGTCGTCTTTCAGCCTTTCTTACCTTGGCCATGTCTCTGAGTATTGCACAGCTTGTGCTTTTGGGCACTCCAGTGATGTTGCAGCTCTGAAATATGGCCAAACTGGTGGCAAGTGGCATCTTGGCAGCTGCACGCTTGACTTTTCTCAGTTCATGGGCAGTTATTTTGCGCCTTGGTTTTTCCACACGCTTCTTGCGACCCTGTTGACTATTTTGAATGAAACGCTTGATTGTTCGATGATCACGCTTCAGAAGCTTTGCAATTTTAAGAGTGCTGCATCCCTCTGCAAGATATCTCACTATTTTTGACTTTTCTGAGCCTGTCAAGTCCTTCTTTTGACCCATTTTGCCAAAGGAAAGGAAGTTGCCTAATAATTATGCACACCTAATATAGGGTGTTGATGTCATTAGACCACACCCCTTCTCATTACAGAGATGCACATCACCTAATATGCCTAATTGGTAGTAGGCTTTCGAGCCTATACAGCTTGGAGTAAGACAACATGCATAAAGAGGATGATGTGGTCAAAATACTCATTTGCCTAATAATTCTGCACGCAGTGTAGATGGAGCCATGTGCAAGTGATGTAAGAAGCGTAGAGCCTACAAGAGCTTTGACCTCTCTTCCCGGACCCCATATCAGCATAACTTATATCTCTGACCCCCTTGACCTTCCCATATCTGAACTGAAAGGCATCATGAAACGTGGCCCTGTCACACGGCTTGTCCATGTCCTGTTACACATAGTTAGATGGAACCATGTGCAAGTCATGTATGAGGCGTACGGCCTACAAGAGCTATGGCCACTCTTCCCAGACCCATAGAACCATAACTTACAGTATATCTTTGATCCCCTTGACCTTCCCTTATCTGAACAGAAGGGCATCATTTTGCCCACATCATGTAACATATGGTGAGATGGAGCCATGTGAAAGTTAAGGGGCCTAGGGCATCCGAAGCAGATAGAAGAGCAATCTCTACGGTACAAATAAGTTTCCCCGCCTTGATCCTCCCATCTCAGGACAAAAAAGGCATCATGAAGCTTGGCCCTGTCCCTGGTTGTCCATGTCATGTAACATATGCGTCATGTAACATATATGATTCATGTGAAAGTGGGGTAAGGGGCCTACCAGACCCCGGCCTCAATCTCCTGGAGCAGCCTCTATGGTGCACACACCTTAGGCCCACCTGGTCACTAGTGAGACAACACTACGTTCACTGTGAGAAGATCCAGTGTGAGGTTTCCTTGAGTCATTAATAGAGAAATTTCATTATTTATTTTTTTATTTCATCTGGAGGAACGTTAAAAGTGTTGTCACCCAATGTCTTTTTTTTTTTTTTAGTAATCAGCTAATGGATATTCCGTGTCCTTTGTTATCCTGACGAGCCCATCGATCTTCCAAACAATAATGTGAACACTGGCGTCAGGTAAAGTGCGGGGCCGCGGCTTCTATTGTCATTCTTCATATCGGAATTGCCTGCAGACAGGAGTTGGAGGTATTTAAAGGGCCGGTAAACCTCAAATATGGTGGGATTGTTACCCAGTTTTCCCAGATTGTTTCACACAGTTTTATACCTTCGACCTTCAGGATTCTGGAAAATCCACAATCTTCGAGAATGTCAGCCATATTGTTTGGCACCCAGTTTTCCCTGGCGCAGGCTGAGATTTAGTTTCCTGCTTTGTTTCTTGACATATGGCGACGTGTCACGTCCCGTCAAATTCGACCCAAAAATAGAAAAAGAACAGGCGACGCTCCCGTTATTTTTAGTAAATGAATCTGCGTTCGCTCGGGGTGCGTGTGTCCCCCCACAGAGGACATCTCACCTCTCCTGACTTCCCATATGCTCCAGAAGTACTAAATAAACTCAACCAGTGAAAGCACCAAAACAAAAGGATAACAGATGGCGCAACGAAAAGCATACCTTGATGCACTGAAGGCCTGAAACGCGTTAGCCAAGCTTCAAGGTGCTATCTGAGGGAGAGCACCCATCCCAGGGCGACGTGATACATCTAGACGGCGACCAGGTTGATTAACGGGCCTTGACTCTTGGCTCCGTCGTTCAGTTTGGAGATGGGATCTTGACTCTCACTGCGTTTCGGTCTCTCTGTGCCGATTTCATTACGGTCCACCAGTGTACAGGCAGGAGGCTGCTGGAAATCTTCTCTGCATCATGGGTTCTATATATTGGATGTATAGATTTGTCCAAGATCAGTTTCTGGGACCGACCGGAGCTCTGGGATATCACCTCAAAATGCGCTGGTCCCATATCAGGCTAACAGCCCACAAAAGGCGGCGGCCGAAACGTGTGCAAAACTAAAACTGTCTCTGTTGCCCACAGCAACCAATCATGGTGCAGCTTTCATTTCGTACTCCTGTCTCAAAAAATGAAAGCAGCGCTGTGATTGGTTGCTGTGGGCAACAAGAATAGTTTTACTTTTCATAAGTCATAAAAAAAAAAAATTGTGTTGCCCATAGCAACCAATCACGGCACAACTTTCATGTGTTAAACTGCTCTGGAAAAATGAAAGCTGCGTGGTGATTGGTTGCTATGAGCAAAGAGGCCAGATTCTCATAAGAGAGGCCCTTGTTTGCTGTCAGTGAATGAAAACATGTATAATGTTGGCTAAGGGAGAGTATTAGGAGAAGGGACATTTTTATGAAATTTTTGTGCAGGCGCTTCAGTTATATGGGGTGCAGGGGTAGCCATCACTCTGGTGACTAAGGGGGGGAAAGGCGCTATTTCTATATATTGAGACCAATAGTATACACGTGGTCGCTATTCCTATACTTACCAATATTGTAGTTGGTAAATTCTGGATATTTAGGTCCTGAGAACGCCCCAAACCTGACCAGAACTGCCTGCCTATGGGTGGGGCTTACATAAGCTACTCCCATTTTTTTTGACCCAGGACAGTCTAAACTTGCCAGGACTGTCTCTGAAAATCACTGACAGTCCCTGCGAATTCAGGACTATTAGCAACTATGTATTCTGGTCCTATAACATCCGGAAGGCTCCCAGAAAACAGGGAGACCTTCTAGATTCAATGACGCCCTGATGGTGGTTGAGGGGCCCTGTTACAGATTTTCCATTGGGGCCCTACTGGTAGGTGAGGGGCCCTGTTACAGATTTTGCATTCGGGCCCTACTGGTAGGTGAGGGGCCCTGTTACAGATTTTGCATTGAGGCCCTACTGGTAGCTGAGACGCCTTGTTACAGATTTTTCACTGAGATCCTATTGGTAGTTGAGGGGCCCGCTACAGATTTTCCATTGGGGCTCTACCGGTCGCTGAGAGGCCTTGTTAAAGATTTTGCATTGGGGCCCTACCGGTAGGTGAGGAGCCCTGTTACAAATTTTGCACTGAGATCCTATTGGTAATTGAGGGGTCCAGCTACAGATTTTGCACTGGGGCCCTACTGGTAGTTTAGGGGCCATGTTACAGATCTTGCATTGGGGCTCTAGAGGCCCCGTAATAGAGTTTGCACTGGGGCCCTGACGTTGCTCCTCTGGCCAGCTTTATGGTCCCTATAGTAAAGTTTAACTTCTGAGACTGATCATCCAGAACAGGGATGCTCAACCTGCGGCTCTCCAGCTGTTGTAAAACTACAACTCCCACCATGCCCTTCTGTAGGCTGATAGCTGTAGGCTGTCCGGGAATGATGGGATTTGTAGTTTTGCAACAGCTGGAGGGCCGCAGGTTGAGCATGCCTGATCCAGAATATCTGATAATCCACAATATCTGATCAGCCAGAATATCTGATCAGCCACAATATCTGATCATACAGAATATCGGATCATCCACAATATCTGATCATCCAGAATTTTACACCGAGCAGGTCTAAGGACCAGTATACTATGTAAAGCGTACACAGGACCTGCACCGTGCGCCTGTGAGGGCGGTTTATTCTCCCACCATTGTGTTAGGTAAATTGCGAGGCCTAATTATCCAGGTTTACAGAAGGATAAATCCTGAATCGACAAATAAAAGACGGCGGCGCTCTGTAATTCCCCGTGACTGATTTATAGCTGCTCGCCATGCGGCTTTGATGTCTCAGCATATGGGTTTTCTACGTCTTTGATCACTGCCTGTCACCTTTCAATAGAGAGGCCCAGCAGGTAGGCCCAGGCCAGGCCGCCGCCATGTCAGAGCCTCTCATCACCGCGGTAACGGGGCCTGAAAGAGACATGGACTCTGTACAGGGCAAAACACACAAACACTCAAAGGAAATCCCAGTATTTGTTCTTCTCTTTTGTCAGCCATTTCTTAGGGATATCTTTATCTGGGAAAGCTGGGTGGCAAGCAATATGGCTGTCAATACCACTTCTACATGGATCATCAAAGGTCTCCCAAATTTCTAGATCAGATACAGTGTCCCTGGTAGTCACTCACCTTTCCCAGGCTACTGAATAGAAGATATGCCAGTAATATTATACTAGGGTCTAGTATCCATGGTAGGAGTCGTCACCCAGCTTTGCCAGGCTACTGAATAGAAGATATGCCAGTAATATTATACTAGGGTCTAGTATCCATGGTAGGAGCCGTCACCCAGCTTTCCCAGGCTACTGAATAGAAGATATGCCAGTAATATTATACTAGGGTCTAGTATCCATGGTAAGAGCCGTCACCCAGCTTTCCCAGGCTCCTGAATAGAAGATTTGCCAGTAATATTATACTAGTGTCTAGTATCCATGGTAGGAGTCATCACCCAGCTTTCCCAGGCTCCTGAATAGAAGATATGCCAGTAATATTATACTAGGGTCTAGTATCCATGGTAGGAGCCGTCACCCAGCTTTCCCAGGCTCCTGAATAGAAGATATGCCAGTAATATTATACTAGGGTCTAGTATCCATGGTAGGAGTCGTCACCCAGCTTTCCCAGGCTCCTGAATAGCAAATGTATCTACTTTGCTGTACAGTGCCTGTGAAAAAGCGCAGCTCTGAATATGTAGACGGCAGCTGGTATCTGTCATGACCGTTGTCACCCAGCTTTCCCAGACCCCAGAATGGCAACCCAGCCAAGATATGCAAAAATACTGAAGCAAGATATGATGTAACTGGTCAAAATATAATTCAGGAGTCTAGAAAAGTTGAGATTTCTGAATGTCACCCATCTTTCCCAGACCCCAGAGCTGAAGATATCCCCGGTAGATCTGTCATTCAGAGAGTTCTGGTTGTCACCCAGCTTTCCCAGACTCCTGAAGGCAATAATCCAGGAGTAGAAAAAGTCCCTGACAGATCTGTCATTCAGGAATCTGGAAAAGTTGAGATTTCTGGTTGTCACCCAGCTTTTTTCAGACCCCTGAATGCAGTAGCCCTAGCATGGGAGATGTCATTAGAAGATCTGTCATTCAGGAGTCTGGGAAAGTGAAGATTTCTGGTTGTCACCCAGCTTTTCCAGACTCCTGAATGCAGTAGCTCTAGCATGGGAGATGTCATTAGAAGATCTGTCATTCAGGAATCTGGGAAAGTTGGGAGCTGGTTCTGATGGCATCTTTACCAGTTATCACCCAGCTTTCCCAGGACCTGAGATAGCTGAGAAAGCTGACAGAAGATGAGGACAGGCTGGTCACTACAACACTGAGGGCCGGTGGAGGCTTTGTGTGAGCTCCTGGGGTCAGGATGACAGATATGACAGGACAATGTGGCCGCGGGGTGTCCTTCATGTCACTGGGCGATGACCCGAGCATAAAGCCGCTGTCTGATGATGATGATGATGGTCTCTTCATTGTCTTCAATATGGATGTCAGGATTCCAGAGATGCCTGTATTCTTCACATTACAATAGTCATGGCACAGAGGGGATGACCCCCAATGTGCTATGTCTGCTGGGAGTTGTTATCCAATAACTGATCTCTTCCATTATAACAGGCCCCTTTAACACTTTCTATACCATTATATCAGTGGGTGTCACTGATCAGGGTTTAAAGTTTTAACAATTGTCCATTGCTTTTGCCCCATTACCCATCCTATAACCTGATAGGTGCCTGATTATCAGATCTTCCGGGGCGGATAATCCAAAAAGTCCAATTTCATAGGAAGCATAGCTTTAGTCTAATACAGGGGCGCCATATGGCGGCACACAGTGCGGTTAGTACTCCGTTATACAGAATCCTAAGGACTCTGTATTCTGCCATGCTGGCGCCATATATCTGCCTTTGCGCTGTCTATAAGATGCTTCTGGAAATTGCACCTTATTCTGCAGGGCTGTGCCGGACTATCAGACCTGTTCTGGATTATCAGAAGGGGGGGGGGGTCAGATGCCAAATTGGGGGACTGGACTGTTGGGGGTGTGCTCCATCCTGCTCTGTGCCTCTGATTTAATAGGAAGCATTGCTTAAAGGAATAGTACGGTGGAATACAGAGGCACCATATGGCGGCACACGGCACATCTAGAGCTCCATCATTGAGAATCACAAGGGCTCTGTGTTCCGCCATGCTGGCGCCATTAAATGCGCCTTTGCACTAAGTATAAGATGCTTCTGGTTTTGTGAAATTCTCCATTATGCTGCAAGTCTGGATTATCAGATGCCGAATTAAAGGGACTTTGTTGTTTCTCTAAAAAATAATAACATCATAAGTAGAAAAATATAACAATCCTTATGTAAATCTGACTGGGCTGCCACCGACTGGTACGGTAAACTGTACATACGGCCATGCCAGCGTTCCCATAGAGAAAGCAAACACCAGTAATAGAACTACTGGTTCTAGTCCCCGTCCATCCAGTCAGATAAAACATGGCCACAGGCAGGACAAGATGTCTTATCCCAGTCACATGTGTCTCCTTGGACACGTGTCGGGTAGTCTGATGTCTGCTTCCTTTCCTATCCTATCCTCCACTCCATAGAAGTCAATGGAAGCTGCCACAGAGCACCTGGCCTGCGCCATGCCTGTAGCACTGCCCACATACTGATGACATGAGGTGAGGACTCACAATGGCCGCCCTATTCATGTGAAATCCACCTGTGTCCAGTGGGGGCCATTTTTGATGGATTGTCTCCTAGCAGTTCACTGTATGGGGCAGCCATCTTGACGGATTGGTCCCTATCTTCTTCCTGTCTAGAGTCAGCCATCTTGACAGATTGGTTCCTGCTTTTTCAGTGGGTGGCGGCGGTCATTTTATACTGACTGATTTATTGGTGGTCTATCACTCA